>NW_028259136.1:3600000-4200000 GCF_977971745.1 Zootermopsis nevadensis
ATCTTTTGAAATACTTGTTAACTCGTTCAGTGTTTTATAATGGCTCTTTATTAAAGGCATTATATGTGTATATATATATATCCACACGAGAAGCTGAGAATAGGGACAACTGGAGAGCTCTTTTTGGGCAGAGCAATGGATCTGTCGTCAGACAGAACACTGAATAATAAAAAAATATATCCGCAAATCAAAAGAGCAATTGATGAATTTAAAGTGAAAATCAGTTTTCCAATCTACCTGCCTCTGATGTTTAAAAGACTCGTTGTTAGATGACGCAAGTAAAATTTCAACCGTTCGTATCTTCCATTTAGGCGCGAATTCCTTACCAACTATATGCAAGAGAGAATGGCTAAGCCGTGTTCGTTTCAATCGGATATATACAAGGGGGCCTTCAGGGGCATGGACTTGTGGTCGGGTTTAGTACCTTGAATGCCACAGCCCGTAGTCCTCTTTCAGTAATGTGTTTTTCGAGGTCACTGACTTGCTTCCTGTCTGTCTGTCTGTTCGTTCTTGACTTCTGGAGTGTGATTCTTTTAATGTAGCACAAACGCACAATTTTTTTTTTGTTCAGCTTCCCTTGAATTTGTGTGTTTAAAAATAATCGATGAAATGGATTACACTTATTAAGGTGTTCATTAATTTACGCTTCCAAACAATTTTCATGTGTAAGACTTGTCCAATTTACTACGTTCCTCATTAGCAACTTCAATCCGAATCTTATGCAGCAGGCTCAGAATACCGCTCATGTTTAATGACACATTATTATATGTATTCATATATTCACCGCTCTGATGATGGTGGCAGCAAGGACTTCTGAAACGTTTGTAAATTTCTACCGGAATTCAACCCAGAAGACAGCCATCTTTGTGTCCACCGTCGCTAGAACCTCATCCTTCTCAAATAAAGAGTATTCATGTAGACCTAGTTTTAATAACTAAACCGCTGTGATTTAAATTTGAATCCAGACTCTTTAGTTAGCTTCCCCTTTTATGGAACCCGAAGGTTCAATACAGTGTTAAGAAGAGCTTGCCTTATGAATCAAATCATACTCTTCAATTCTGTTTCCCTAAGGGTCGTCTTAATATTATCATCCCGTCTACGCTTAGGTCTTCCAAGTGGTCTCCTCCCTTCATTCTTTCCGACAAATTTTGTAAGCACTATTTCATGCGCGCTACATGCCCTGTCCGTTTCAAGTGTCTTGAAGATCGTGCAAAGTCGGTAATGTAAATGATTGTACCTGTACTTTGTGGTCATAAACTTGTCCGACTGACTGACTTTGTACGTTCTTAATGACTTTATTTAACTATAAAATATTGAGAGATTATTCCATGTGATATTGTACATGTCGGGAATATTTTTTAGAGGTCTAATCTGATATGTCTGCAAGTAAAGAGTATGTTATCGTGTACCTGTATGGAATTTATTGGCGATAAAATGGATTACAGCATATATTACCTGTAATAAGAGTAAAGTTATGGGATGGGTGGGGAAATGAAGATGTAAGGTGAAAGCTACAGACGCATGAACGTAATTGTCAAATCGTGATTGTTCGGGCAATTGCTCTTTCCACTGTGTGTAATTTGTGTATAACAGTTTATACACAGATAACTCTGTAAGCCTCGGCACATAATAGAACGAATTTTGGAAAATAATTGCCAGAGCCGGATCTTCGGCCTTCAGTGTGGTAACCATAGCATCACCATCAGCATCGGAATTCTCGACCGAGGTACTATGACGCACAGAGACGCAAGTAGGTCTTAATGTAAAGCGTCGGTTATTGTTGTCAATAACGAAGTCAGCAACACCATTTTCTAAAGGTTAGGTTTGAGGTCTTAAGGCGGCGAACATGAAGATGGCTGACTTCTGGGATGTTGCGCAGTGTAGTCTGGTATTAGTTTACCGACGTTTTAGAAGTCCTTGCTGCTTAATCAGGGTTATTTCTCGCTCACAGCTTAGCTTATTCATCGCCCTGATGAAAGAGGCAGCAAACACTTCTGAAACGTCGGTAAACGTCTACCAGAAAACACGTAGGAACAATCCAGAAGACAGCCATATTTATTTAAACAAACCTCTAGAGAATCATATCCTTTGTCTTTGTATTAAACAGCGTAAAAGTTGTTAGATTGCGGAAATTTGCGTAATTGGTTTACTGGAGGAGAAACAGAGCTGCGGTTGGCTATTAATGTTTAAATTATACGCAGCTGTGCATTAGTTGGCGTGGTTGTAGGCGAAAGATCTTAAGTCTGCGAGATCAGTTCACTGTAGGCTGTGCTCATATTACCTTTGCACTACTAGAGCATCAACCCGAGTCAAACCGTGACGTCACGTTACACAGATTTGAAACCAAATATTTGTTTTGGTTACCATAAGGTCTCCAGTATCTTGCACTGTCATGGTATACCACAAACATTGTTTGCACTTTCTTAATACGCTATTGGAATACAGCAAAAAAACCCTTTCATTACATTTGCGTGTTTTACATATTTCTAGCATTAGCAGTCAGGGTGAGTTGCTGGTTTTGACTACGGTGTGTCAGATATTTAGATTGCTTTTATAGAATAATGCTTTTATTTAACGAGGATATTGTTAGAAATGCTCTTTTCACAGAATTGAATGTGGAACTAGGAGCAGCCTACTTTAAGATAATGTTTAAGAACTTTATTGGATAGTCTGAGGAAGAATACGAAAACCTCAGTCATGGTATGTTATATCTCGGCCGATATTCGAGAATGATGTCTTGATGACGGATTAGCAGTGCTGGTCGCCAAGCTGTTACATTCGAGATGTTGTTTTGGTCCAGTGGTGGATTCGAGCTGTGTCCAAGAGACCCACCAAAGTAGGGCAGTCCTCTCTCTTAACTTCACTGGTGACGGAGACACCAGGTTCCGAAACGTTGTGTGATTTTAACAAATTATCAAGACGACTGACTGTTCAAAATAACATTCGAGCTTATTGCTACAATTATTGTAACCTACAGGGTTTACAACTCTGCGCATTTTAATGCCACGAAGCAGATGATTGGATTGAGTTACTTAAACAAGTGACGTGTTAGGAGCAGTGAGTGTTTTACGTTTAATGGTAACATTTTGTAGCATATGACGACAATTACAATTGGCATGCGGAGTGACAGGATAGCAGCAGAGAGTCTTGACCGTTTTTTAGGAAATATTCAACGCACATACAATGCAGACAGCGAAAAGACGAAAGCTTTCACTTCTCTGGAACGAAGGTCTTGTATTGGGAGGGAAAACAGCTGCGTTGTAAAGAAATGCTATTTAGGATGTAACTGAAGCAGAAACATGAATGCAGCCATCTGTCCATTTACGCTGTAGATACGCTCCTGAAGAAAGCAGCATAAGTGGAGAACTAGTTTGAATAAGACTGAAGTATTCAGGACTAAACGACATAAGGAGAAACGAAATATTTTCTTAGTAAATATTTTGAAAAGAGATTGCTTCAGCAAATGAACATACCGTCTGCAGCTAGACAGAATGTGTATAGTTCTCATTTTCACCCATTAAAGTTAACTTCCTGTCTTAAATGCTGTGTTGTTAGCACCGTTTCTGCGTCACTGCGTTCAAATGGATGGTTGATGTCGATATAAGCTGGAGGGCGAACAGTAGTCGTCTACTTCTGTTAAGACTTCCGGTTGGCCGGGTCAAGTGAAAGTATTCGTCGGTGGCAGCGGCAAGACACTTCTGCTGTTGAAAATTCATTAATTCCGCATTTCGTTATTTGAACCGCTAAAGTGAACAAGTGTGTTGTGAAACTTCCTGCAACCCTGTTATCGCCTGAGGCGGTATCGTCATCACATTACAATGGGATTGCTTGACTGCTCTAGTAGTCTTAAGGTAAAACACCTACGACTCACGTATCTGAAGATTACTTGAGGTCCTTGCCCGAATGTCGATTTGGTAGCTTCCTTGTTACGACCTACGCATTGGTGTTGTAGTGTAGTTCGTGGCTACCGTAGACTGTTCGTATTCGGAACAATTCGTGGCTATCGACAATTTATACTTATACCCAGTTTTGGTTTCTGAAACATGTAGCAGTTACTCTCTCATTCTAGGTGAGATTTGAGGTTCCCATGGCGACGAATATGAAGATGTTTTAATGTTGGCATTTTTCTCCCTTACCAACACAGTTCACATTTCAGTAAGAGATAGAATTTATAGTTCTAATATCGTTGCTATGTGTTTTTTTCGATATCCTTTTCTTAAGAGATGTTTGATGGTTGTAAAAACATCAAGTACTTCATTTCGCTGATGACTTGCCGTTTGCAATGCTGGAGTGCTTGCTAACAAATGTTGACTGTAATTTGAACTTCCCTTTTCGCATATTCGTTCTTCCTCTCACAAATAGAAGCACCCGAAGAAGGAACAAGAAGAGGCTAAATGAAGAGACGAAAATTTATTACCGATGTTTAATGGGACTGTTAACGTATTGGGAATACGAAAGACAATTTTAATACTTTAATAAATATTGCATTGAGAGCCTATATAAACAATAATAGAAGTCCATATGACCAAAGCCTAACACGGATGCATTCAACTCTGTATACGACACAGTCCAGAACACGGAAAACAGCAGATAGTGGCACCACACCACTTGAAACCTACGCCTCAACTTTTCGTCATGCCAACAGCAGTGAGTGAGTCACTCAGTTCACTCTGGAAGTGCAGCTGCGCTCATGCAAGAAAGTAAGCATAAAGACAACATTCAAATGGCAGAACAGTTACTTAAATGCTAATAAATATAGGCTTTCATAACATTAATATTTAAATAAATATTGTTATTGACTTGATACATACTCCATTTCAGCTTGGTCTCTTAAGTTACGGGAATAACGAAAATTAGAAGGAATGTTGGCGGTTGTTCAGGGTATTAGCGCCGTGTAGAATCGCAGGAAGATACCAGCATTTCATCTCTGGGGCTGAAGTGACGTCTCTAATTGACCTTGTCCCTCACCCTTCCCTTCCTTTAACCCTAAATATATTCCCCCATTTTCCAGCCTTTGTCCCAAGGCTGACGAAAATATTGTTTGCATTTCGTGTTTCCTGTCTGTTCTATTGGCCATCATTACCTGATTTTCTGAATTATTCCGCTACTACCTCTCTTTAAGTGCAAATATTACTCTCAGAACTTTGAGTATTGATACTGTATGTAGACCAAGGTGCACAAGTACGATCAGACGCATGCATTTGGTTCTGAACCTTACGACGTTTAATTGTCTTAAGCGCTGAAGAGATGAGGTCAGGAACGAGTATCATTTTATGAAAGGTTGTAAGATATATCTTAAATATTGAAGGTGCAACTATTTTTCCGGCTAAAGGTTTGTTTGGATTTTCATTTCTCCCATTCCTGGTACAGGCCCTTCCATTTCGCCCTTCACCTTTTGTCACACCAATAATAATATCTGGTTAAGTATACAAATAATTTACTCCTCGCTTGATTTTCAAAGGTTTTTTATTCAGTGAAAGTGTTAGATTTTGCATAACACTTTGCAATATTTAGAGAAAATGTGTTGTGGCTCAAGGTTTTGTCTGGACGAAAGTGTCAGTTCGTTACTCTTGGCTTGTTATGACAGACGCTTTCCAAGGGTCGACGGGTCAGATGATAGTGCTTTTGTGTGAATTGCTTGGAGACAAACAGCGTCCCCTTCGCTCTGCTGAGGAACGGAGTGAAATTGTGAAGTCGCTTTACTCTTTGAATCTAGTTTTATTTACGTTGTTGAAACATTGTATTCATAAAACTGACGTCTAAATCTTTCTGAAGATTCCATGTTCGATTAAATCATTATCATCATATAATTATCTCAATTTTTTATAGTAATAAGCCTTTCAGAACGAACTACTGTACCTTATATGTAGGTAGACGCTGACTGTCTTGTGGAATATAATGCAATTATTATGACTGAGTATATTTAACGTTGAAATTTCAGGTTCTCACGGCGACTAGCATGAAGATGGCTGTATTCTGGATTGTTGAGCCGTATAGTCTCTTAGAAGTTTACCGACGTTTCAGAGGTGCTTGCTGCCTCCATCAACATCGCCTTGTTGATGGAGGTAGCAAGCACTTTCGAAATGTCGGTCAGTATCCACCAGACTGCAGACAGTATAGGGAACTACTGTATGCAGTGTGTCACTGGTTTATATTCGAAGTAATTGTATTAACAATTGTATTGTTTCAGGGTTCCGATCCACGCGTGGCAACATGCCGTGGCAAACTGCAGAACAAACGCTCCAAGCTCAATCAGGAGATCAACAAAGAGCTAAGACTCCGAGCAGGCGCAGAAAACCTTTTCAAGTGAGTACAGTCCCAATTTTCCGGACCCTGACGTCCGAGTTCTAAATCAGTGGCATTGAATATTTATGTATGATTTGAGGTTTTCACAGCGGTGAGTCTGAATATGGCTGTCTTCTGGGTTGTTGCGCCGTGTAGTCTGGTAGATTTCCACCAACGTTTCAGAGGTCTTGCTGCCTCCATCATCAGGGCGAATCGCAAGGACCTCTGAAACGTCGGTAAACACCTATCAGACTACCCGGCGCAACAACCCAGAAGACAGCAATCTTCACATTGAATTTTTTTATTCACGGAACACGTAGGAATGCACATAATGTAATAGCTGATAGACCGAACTACGGTCCTCAGTTTCTAGGGCATGCCCCTAGCGGATAGAAACCAATGAAATAAAATCTTCAATCGTGTTGAAGAAGACTGTAAATTGAGAAAGTCGTTGCTAGCATTGGCGGTAAGTCTCTTTTTGAGTCGTCTTCGCCTTGTCTAATGGTATATAAGTTTCTTAATCCTATTAGACACGCGGTATGACTCAGTTGATAGAGGATCATACAGTCTGAAGGCCTATAGAAAAAACCCACAGACTTTGTTGCAGCGAACAGCATTCGGACCCGCTGGTCCGTTGTGCTAGAGGCCTGAGAACCCGTACCTTTAGGGCTCACATCTATGCTTATTAAAGCATAAGCTGATGAATCAGCTCTACAGTACGGGTTACTGATTTCTGTTGCCGAAACGACGTTTCTTTGGAAGTTTCTTGCTTAGTTATATAACGTCTAATGGGAAATGACACGATGGTTATGACTGATTGATTTTGATGGATGTGGAAGAGAGCAGACGCGGTATTCTTCAGGATAGACAGGACAGAAAACTACGAATTTTGGCTTATGCATCGTAGTAAGTGCACTGTTAAAGCCTCAGCTTGTATCAGCAATAAAGTATCGAAAGTGAGCGTTGCAAAGAAAATGTAAGGAAATCGTGACGTATTTCAGATTGGAGGAAACGTTTGCACGTTCTATTCATTTCACGGGTTCCTTCATTTCACAGTGACACACCGCAACACGCACAACAGAGAGAAAACAACAGTTTTAACTAAATTGGAAAAGGTTGATATATAGTTTTGTTATTACTTTTGGACATCGGGGAGGAGATCCTTAGTGTAATGACACAAAAGCAGGGAATTGAACCTGATTATGGCCACATGTATCCGAAACATGTTGTTCAAATGAATAGGCAGTGAACAGACTATGAGAGAAGTACAGGAAACGCCGAGGCTTGCCGAGGAACGTCGTTGCAAAAGAAGTAGAACTTGAAAACTTGTTTCCAAGAGCATGTATCAGTAGAGCCTAGTTATTACTGCATTACGCGCAGGTTTGCTCGGGGAAGTGTACGTCGTTAGAAGTGAATACAGTTACTTGCTATCTCTGAAAGTGAGTAACGTAACGGAAACTGCTGGCCTCCAGCGCAACGCCTAAGAGAAATATTTATACTTCCTTGCCTCACTCTTGTGTCAGAGAAGTTGCCGGGAAAGCACGGCGTTCCAAATAAGTTGAAAGTGTTGGTGCAGCGATCAGGTACTTGCATGAGCATCAGTTATAATGCAGTTAGGAAATGGACTGGGGAGAATAACAGCGTACAGTGGCTGCCTGGAAAATAAAAGAAAGTCGTTCTGGACTGCAAAGTATGCGGAAATTTATACTCAAGTGTTTTATTTACTGTCAGTTCAAAACATCGATGACCTTAAAAGAACTTAGTGACGCCACAAAATTGATACATTTTTTGTTCCTCGACTTTATAAAAACTCTGTTCTGCTAGAAGATTAGTAACGCTATTTAGAAATGAAACTTGAATATTAATTCTTTTATAGCCTTTCTTTAATATGACAGCCGTAAACCACTTACAGAAACTTGTATGTCTGTACGTATTGATTATACATGAGGTGTTTTTTTTTCGTCAATGTAATCTTAGTTTCTATAACATTAATATCAGTTGGGAACAAAATGAATGAAAAAATCCTTTTGAATTTCAATAGTAAAAGTTCTTTTCAAGAAATATAATGACAGGAAGTTAATTACTGAAGTTTTAGATTCCTCCGGCAATAATAAGAATGTGCGTGGAAACTTGAATAATGAGTCTTTCAATAAAAATGGCAGCAAAAACAACATTTATGACAGTATATTTATTTTTTGTCTATCCTAAGATGTTCATAATACGAACGATTTTGAGAATTTTATCTGTATAATTGTGATCATACACAGAAATTATCTGCTATTATGAAATCCAGAGGTCGTCACTGAAGCTCACAACTGGATCCTATTCTGAGCCACCTATATCCAATCCATTTTTACGAGTTAATTTCCATAAAACAGCCTTTTATCTTTCATCTACTCCAAGGCCTCCGTTTTAATCCTCGTCCACAATGTTTCTCATTAATTGAACTTTTGGTATGCCATTAGCTCAGATATGTTGGCGTAGTATCTAACCACCTGCTCTAAATAATTTTTCTGGCCGTTAAAATGAGGTCCGCTATTCATCCTAAAATAGGTCTTACTCAATATTGTCTTTCTCCGTTTGTGTCATACTTATCTCTGTAATTTATGCACCAGGA
This sequence comes from Zootermopsis nevadensis, assembly GCF_977971745.1. NCBI lineage: Eukaryota > Metazoa > Arthropoda > Insecta > Blattodea > Termopsidae > Zootermopsis > Zootermopsis nevadensis. The sequence goes on from NW_028259136.1 coordinate 3,608,903, forward strand.
GTGTACATATGTTCAGATCAGATATTAATACAAAATTTTCGTCGTAAACCTCGAACGAAGAGACCACTTAAGTTATCAGAGCTTAGTTGAGACGAAAATACTAAAAATTATTTTAAATAAACAGATAAATGCGGTGTGAGGGTGTGGATTGGATTCATCTTGCTGAGAGCAGGATGGTTGTGAACTCTGTAACATGTTCGAGTTCTACAAAATGCGGGGAATTGATTAGCTGAGCGACTGTTAGCTTCTCATGGAGGACTAAGCTGTGTGAATTTAATTATGACACCAGAGCTTATTATCCTCTACTTTTCAGCACACAAAGATTTTGCAGTATGTTTAAATTCGACGAAGTTCTACGTAAATGAAGGAATACAAATGTCAAATACGTTAACCTACATTTTGTCCACTGCGATTCGGCTGATGTCGGCCGTACGTCTGAAAGGTTCTGTAACGTGCATTGTATCCGTATGCACTGCTAAGGCACACATACTCATACTAAACATGGGAGATTGACTGGATGCTATATGCCTGAATTCATAGTAAACGGGATATTCCCCTAGGCTTATGCATTGAAAGATTTGTTCAAATGTAGACTAGTGCCGGTAGCAGAATATCTGTTTAACGAAGTTGGCTACCGTATGAATTAAACGTTCCAGACAATTAAATTTGGCTTAGCATTTGGCATTCCGCATTAATCGCCTGTCATCGTACTTGATATTCCTTATGGCTTTGTCACGACCAGAGCGTGTGGTCTTATCTGATGTGGTTCTTTCATTACGCACATAAATCTGCTTATATGCGCATACAGACTGCGCGGGTTTTTTGGTGTTCTGTCTTCTGCTATGTTTGTGGTTTGCGCACGAGTAAGTGGAAAATGAACTCCTGCTTAGGCGAGACCTCAGGTTCTCACGACAGCGATTAGGAAGATGACTGTCTTCTGGGATTTTGCGTTGTGTAGTCTGGTAGAAGTTTGCCGACGTTTCAGAGGTGCTTACTGCCTCCGTTATCAGCACTGTGAGTATGCCGTGTGCCGGCGTCCTGATTAACATAATTCGCTTGTGACTGAAATTAAGGGACAAATTAGTTTTCTCATATAACAGAAGCAGTGATGACTATTTTTGTAAAGTCTTCAATTTCCTTGAATCAGATTTTAATTAGGTCATTGTATTTATCACTATTAATACTACTTATCACTATTATCAGTACCCTAAATTCCACGTCTTTGAAAAATACAGAGAATGTTTAAATTTAAGGGAAATATCTTTACAGGAGAAAAACGGTATAATTAATAGCTTCACATTTGTACTCTTGCCCTGACATTGTTAGGGCGATTAAATGAAGTGGGCGTGGCGTGTAGCACCCATTGACGGGAAAAATAGGTTCATAAGTTTGGTTTTGAAATTCTCATGCGAGAGACGTAGGTGGGAAATATGAAGATTCTTGATGTGGTCAGTAGTAACTTTCGACGACTCAAGGGTCTATGAAATACAGGGTTTTTGCCTTTGCAGTCTGTACAGAACGCGCATTCGTGCATTCGTGATAACTCCCTATGACATTCCTTTGTGATGCAATGGACACGATTGTTGACTGACTTGGCATGCAGGTGCACCAGCGCGTGCCTTCTCAGGGGGGCCTTGCCCCATCCCATTTGCCCCGCCCAACCCTGTCATTTTCACTTCATAAGGCGTGGCAGACAGGATTCTCTTTCTTTTCTCTTCAAATGCTAATTGCATACACAATTACTTCACATACGTAAGGACAATGTTGGCGCTGTTCTGTGGGAAACAGTACTGCAGGCGGAGTGAGGATTAGATCGAAGTGACCCCGCAGTGATTCATTAGGCGCTTTTAGACGCACGTCTTTAATTACGTAGCCTCATATTTCATCCGCCGTGTAATGACACTGACAGGCGGTAATTCTGACCACCTGGGAATGATTCAGGACAAACACCTAACTCATTCATTGCTAATGTGGATCCTGTTTGTGAGGTTACAGACGTCTTACAAACCTTTACTGAATGTCGTCAAGGCCTTGTGGGTCCCATTTGATGCAGTGCAGGTCCACAAGTCGGTGAGGACTGCTACGGAGCAATTAAACTCTCCGAAACGTCGACAGAACAGCCCATATCAAAATAATTGTCTATAAGCTAGATTCATATCAGCATCGAACTACTGATGAAAAAACCGAAATGTTCCACATCTAATATTACATTATTATATAAACTTTTTACGTCCATAATAAATTGTTCTGCATTTGTGAAAGTAATGAGATGGAAAGTAATGACCAATTTAGGGCCGTTTTGCAAACAATGCCATGATATGTCATTTGGTAAGGCTAGGCAATGATAAAATGAATCTTAATCCTTTAAACCCAAAATTCATTTAAATAATGTTTGGAAAAGTTCAGTTCCTGCCGCGAAGTAAATGTAAATTACTCTTGCTGTACAATCGCAGCGTATATTGAAAACGCGTGAAACAGGAAAGGTATAAATGCTCGTGGATTTTCTGAGTGATACATCATCAAATATCTTAATTTGTAGTCCTCGTGTCAAAATGGTGCTCAGTGCGCCTGCGCAGCAGCCGCTATCTGGGCCGTGGGTAGGATATTTATGCTCCTCGTGTTGAAATAAAACCGCGGATATGCATGTAACAGGTTTCCTGTAAATTGATAATGGTCTTCTGGGTTACGACGCTGTGTGGTCTTCGTTCTAAAAATTAAAATTATATTCCTCCGAAACGTTGGTGTACCCAACGTCATAACGCAAGGAAGATTTAACCGTGGAGTTGAATGGCTAGTGAAAAATAATCTGTGATGTTAGCGACCGCGTTGACCTTACGACCTGTCCGACTACACACGTTGTTGTTGTTCCCAATGAATATTAAGGCGCAGCTAAATTTTACGTAGTGAATTGGTCATTATAGGTTTTCCCGTTTTGGATACGTGAAATCAGAAATGACATCACATGATAAAATGTGGTGGAACGAATAACTAGTTTTAAGAGGCGAATGATCGCTAAACGTCTTCTCGTCCTAACTCGAAAATAATCGAGAGCTCGAGTATTAAGTTAACGAAAGTGTAGAGAATCACGTTCTGGCTTTTTCGCCGAGGAACAATTACACGATGCAGGCTTAATTCCTAGTTGAAATATGTGTGGAACTCCGGGCGGGCGGTATAGATCTTGCTATGAATCCCTGGCCCTTAGAACAGAGCTGCCACAACGCACATGAACACGCTTACGTCTTATGAAATCGCGGCCATCAGCATAAAGATTCTACGGAGAGTTAAATTCTCATGTAGCCTGGGAATTATTTCTTGTGTCACCTCTATAAATGTATTGAAACGTCTTCACATCGCGATCTCTTTAACGAATTTATACAAATTTTTATACCGCATAGATTCTGCGCCGATTATTACCCCATTCTCTTTAAGTCTTACCGCCTGTGCATTTAACAAAGTTGATAAAATCGCTTATGTGCATCTGATTTATTTCTACGTGTGTGCCATGGTCTTACTATTGTGTTGGTTTTAATGAAGTCCATGATGACCCCTTCACAAAGTTCCTTGTTGACCTTCAGCTAATCCTTAATGGAACGTTAAGTTCATATCTAGATAGACCGTTTTAAGTTAAATTTCACTTTAATTGTTCTCTCGTGTAGTTGTGAAGAAATGAGTTTAAAGGTTACATTTAATGTTGTCACATCAGCGAGTATGAAGATGACTTGTCTTCTGGCATGTTGCGTTATGAAGTCTGGTAGATGTTTACCGACGTTTCAAAGACGCTTATGTCTCCATCATCAGGGTGATCGCCTTTTTAACGTCGGTAAACATCTACCAGACTTCATAACGCAACATGCCAGAAGGCAGTCTTTTTTGGGTTTAAAGTTTTTCCCTTCTCACCTTCGGGCTGTGTGCCAATGGAAGCATTTGCCAGGCATCTCCGGAAGACAGACTCAGAATACTAAAATTCACCCAGAAGTGTGAGTTACATAATACTGAATGCTGAAAGTGAACGCAGGAATTGTGAATTTACAGATCGTACACAAGTGTCTATTCGTTTGTACACGTGTCTTTTTGGTGCAAACGTTAGAATAGGCCTACGTTTAAATGTTTTACGTTTTTCGTGCATAAAGCCTTTAAAATTAATGCTGTTTCATTGCCTTGATTTCAGGCATGTGTTCCCACCTTTATCATTGTTTTATCGTAGTCTTCGCTGGTTTTGTAACTCGAGAAAAGGAATAAAATCCGAACGAGTAGAATAACAGTTGTGTAAATGTTAGTTGCCGGATTTCCTGCAGTAACACTGCGGGCTGTCTGCTCGTTAGCTCACAAATCCACGCTATCTTAATGTAGCATCAACAGCACAAGATTTGTGGGGTTAGAATGAGTTGTACAAGAGGAAAGTGGGCTTTATGAGAAACTCCGACGGTGTCCGTATATATAAACTGGAGAATCGCTGGAAAGGTTTTAATTATATTTAATATTTGAGGACCTTGCAGAAAGTTACAGGTTTTACTTATAATTTCGTAAGGGAGTTAATGTGTTTTAGCACAGCATTACGTCAATTACATCTGTTTGAATAATAAGGATGGCGTTCTCCTGGGTTGTACCGTCGTGTAATGTGGTAGAAGTTCACCAGCGTTTCAGAGTCCTTGCTGCCTCCACCATCAGGGCGATGAGTAAGACAAAATATAAACATTTGTCACACCTTTCGAGTATTTTTATACTATACTGTTGTTGCCTGTACTGATACAAGAATTTTTAAGAAATTGGAATATATTGACTTACGTTGCCCCCGACCACCACCACGATTTCCATGTCTAAATCCTGTTTGTTTGTGTACGGTGCACATTCATCTGTCCTGTGCATCGGACATTACACTTCTTTGTTTCGTCAAACAAATACCCTTCGAGGCATTGTCTTGCAACGTGTAGGTATGATGGCATACCCTCCCTCGTATTGTCTTACAGCAGCAGGTGATGGTCGGAACAGCTTCGTGCTTCGGGCAATTAAACTCTGCGTCCTTGCAGGGAGACGAGAAAAATGTAAATGAAGACATGCTTCGTTTAATGTATGATGTAATGATGAACGCAGTGCATTTTCAATGTCACTGCGGGGACGCCCCCCTCCGGCTTCAGTGCTTTACCTACATTATGACATGTCTTATGTTTTTATGCTAAATGTGATCTTCGTTCCTTTACGTAAATATAAAACTGACTTGTGTTGCTGGAATAGTGCCAGACTCCATGAAACAGAATCTTCTTGAGAAGCTAATAGTCGCTCAGCGTCTGTGGCCTCTGTCCTGAACCAGGCGAATCACATGTGTGCCTGCTTAAAGCAAATCATATAACCCAAAAGTACTGGGGAAGACTACAATTTGTTCTGTCTCGTATATTTAATAAGTCAGGTAAGTTGATGTGAGTTTATGTATTCTACTTATGTTTTCATTGCTGAGGCAGTTTGATCGCTGGATAGGTATCTAAAACTCATTTCAGCATCTCTTTGTTCTTATGTTTAAATATTCGCCCTGGAAGTTGTAATTTCGTGTCATCTCCTGTAGTTTACTTTCATCCTTTCTACGTAGGCTAATTACATTGTTTCTCCATGTCTTCGTTTATTTAACAGTGTGCTTGCTGAAGAAGGGAGAATATGACGGTGTTGTTCTGTATTATGACGCCATGCACACTCGTACGTAGATACGTTTCGGCGAAATATATTGTCTCCCGTCTTTAGCCCTGAAGATGGACGCAGTATGTTTCTTCGAAACTTTGGTATCCATCTACGAATTTCAATGGCGTCATAACCCAAAAAAACATTGTGATGAAGATAACTGTCTTCTGGGTTGTTGCTCCGCACAGTCTAGTAGATGTTTATCGACGTTTCAGAGGTGCTTGCTGCCTCCATCATCATACCAGATTACTGGCCACAGTCAGAACCTGATGTCACCTACAGCTTCGTCGTTTGTTGGGTTGAAAGCGTGACAGCTTATTTGATCGTATGCTCCCCCGTTTTTGGCCCAGCTATTCGGTCTTGGAATTTTGTAATTTCTGTTGCTTCTCACCACCCCGTATTAATATAGGTTTCATATCAAAAGCACTGCTACATATATTTAGTATCAAAGTGCATAAAACGTGACCTATACGTATAAATGTTCGCCTTTAATGTACATTTCTCTCAGAACCCTCGCGTGTGTTTTTTTATCTTTCCAGAGCTACTACAAACAGGAAGCTGAAAGAAACGGTGGCTTTGGAGTTGAGTTTTGTCAACTCAAATCTGCAGCTCCTCAAAGAACAACTTGCGGAACTGAACAGCTCAGTGGAGCTTTATCAAAATGACAGGTGAGATATTTCTACCATTAATTAAGCACCACATCATGGATGTATAGCTCCATGTTTTCTTAACCCTGGTGATAGAGCGATTTCAGTGGTGTGTGTTTTCTGAAGAGCCCCCCCCCCCCTCCCCCTCCCCCCCATATGAGTAGAACAGTAGACTGGTGGAGCCGGTCTGAACCTGGTGGCAGAGAGAGAAACTTCCGCCCCCTGGAGGGAATCGAATCTCAGTTGTCCAGCTCGTGCCGGTCACTATACTGACCAAAGTATTCTGCAGTTAAATTAAACACATGAATCAAGTAAAGTTTTAATCGAATTAATTCAGTGCACGAGAACGTCATGAGATATTGATGATCTGGGTTTTGGCGCCGTGTATAATCGTCAATGGGTGACGATATTTCGTGAAAAATGTTTATCTGTCTTCAGCTCCGAGACCTAGAAGATCATCATCATCATCATCATCATCCACCTCACCACAATGAAAATTTAAAATTCACATTAATTATATATTGTTTAATAAAGCTATGTCGCTCGAGGTGACTTAGACAGCACGAAGCAGCCTAATTGCTCTTTAAAAGTAGTCGTTTGTTTTCTTTTGTTACGTTCTGTCTGTCTGTCTGTCTGTCTGATATCTCATTTAGTATGGAATGTAGATTCTGTCAGTCTGCTGTGCCCATTTTATAATAATCCAGGTTCTGTATGACGGATAAAAATGAAACCGTGGCCCTTATTGCAGCGTATTTTGAAATTTCCTTTCCTTTCAGGTTGTGTTCAGAACGACTGAACGCTGTTATGTAGACTCAGACGTCAGTATTTTGCTGGTCCCTTAACATGTCTTTTTCTTTTTGGCTAAATTTCGTCTGGAAATGCATTTTTATTTTTCTCCTCAGATTTCGTAGAATGTTTCCGTTATGAGGAGGTCATGTATGACATTTTTTCTACCTGTCCGCCTGCTCCCATATTACTTCGCATTTGTGTTGGTGGATCCGTATTAAAATCTGTCCGATGAAGGGAATTTTGATTCATGTTAGTCCAACGTAATATCTGCCTTACATGTATCTCAAATCGAATATAATCGGTTTTGTTCGACACAAATCAACACGAAAACTTTAGTACATGGCATAAAACACAAATCTGATTAAGATGTAGAACTTGTAACTGAATACTTTTTCTATATCGGATTTGATAATTGGGCCTTAAGTATTATTTATCGTTCCATTTATGATATATGATATCTAGGCCACATGTTTCGACTTGTTCTAACCTGTGATCCCGGCGTATGATCAAAGAGGATCATAAAGTCACTGCCAAAACAGGCACTCGACTAACATTTCGGAAAAATATTGTACAATCTCAGTACATTTATTCCGATCGCCCTGTCATATGTCATTCGACGCCAAATACATAACCTCAGCAGTTGATCCAGCGTGGCAAAATAACAGAATGAACACGACGAACGATGATCTGAAATCGGGAATGACGTTACATTATTTGTTCTATTATTTATTGAAGTCACATTATTTTTGCATCAGTAAGCAGCTAAGAGCGCTGTGGTTTATAATTTTTTTGTATCGAATTCCAGAGATTGAAGGTTCGGTCTTGTTTGAGCACGGTGACTATGAAAAATTCCGCTATTCCGCCATTTTGTTTTTTTAAAATGCTTTCTTCTATCACATAAAACAGACAGAGCATTGCCGCTTGTCCGTGTTTTCTCCGCCTCATTGCGTGTACTATGCTGTATAGCTCCAGAAACGCAAGTGTGATCTTTACGTGTAGAATGCTACTTCATAGTGATAACAGCCACCGGTAATCGAATACATTTTGTATTCAGGGTCTGGGAGTGTGTAGAACTATACGTTTCATATAGGGAGGATGAAGAAAATTTTAACTATAGGATAATTCTATAAAACATTGGTTGTACAAGTACACGGCAGTGAGATTTGTGTAAGGAAAATGAAGTCAGAATAAAGTCGACTGATTAAAAATGGTTAAGGTTAGTGACGAATACAATGAAAATTTGAGAAATATACAGTTATACAAATAGTTTAAGTAGAGGGGACTTCGGTTGCTGAATAATTGTTTGCAAGGTTTAAAGGAAACCGGAGGAAATGATGTTCTACCCACGAACCATTCGCACACACAAACTCATCTCTGCAACGGATGTGCCCTGAACCTGCTACTTTCTATTGTGTTCCTGGTGCTATGTATAGGCTGTAATAGTTGTTGGTCGTTGGTTTCCAGCACTGAACCTGTCATGCCCATGATTCCACTTGGCCTGAAGGAAACCAAGGAAATCGACTTCCGGGAACCTTTCAAGGTCAGTAAGGGTCAATATTTTTAATTTATGTGATTAAGGATGATTGCAGTTTACTATCCTCGGACTCCTATGAAGTTATTGCGGGTTTTGGTTAATTCTGGGTTATGAGCTCGTCAGTGGATAAAATGGTAAGATATCTGTATCAGACTTGAATGTTCGTTCGTTGATTCTAGTTACATTTAGACGCTTTCCTTAATCAGCCAGATGAGGCTGATTGAGATGAATGTCTTCGGAGATGATGTGCCGTGTAGTCAGCTAGAAGTTTACCGACGTTTAACAAGTGCTTGCTGCCTCCGTCATCAGGGCGATGAAAAGTCTGACGGTACGCTTTTACCAGACTACACTGCGCAGCATCCCAGAATAGTCATCTTTATACTCACCACCTTGATAACCTGAAATTTCATATCAAGGCCGATTGAATTTGGAAATATTTCTTTTTATGTAACAAAAGATGTCGTTTTATTGCTGTTTAAAAGTACATCACGTGTTGTAAAATCTCTGGGTCTTGCAAAACACAGTTACTGGTAGTGAATTTTTTTTTTGGTTTATTTAAAGAAGCTGTCAGTGGCTTAGACTATATATGTGGCTTGGAATTGTAGGATGATTAATGAATAATTAATTTTAAAGTGTGTGGGAGGAAGCGGTAGCCCTGTGTGTGTTTTCGTGCCTTCCATACTTTATTGTTCATAGCTTCTCGTGCACCTCGATTTTCATATTCAGCGGAAATAAAGCATTGCTTGGGCCTTTTATTGTCCGAGAATATGCCATGTCTCATAGAATTCCGTGTGCTTTTGTACACGTTCCCGTCTTGTTTATATGAAAGGATTCTACCGCCTCGTTGTAAGAGTGGTGTAAGTGTTCCGTGGACTTCAGCCTTTGAATTATGATTTTCTAATAAAGTCAGGTACCGGCCTACTATAACACATTTTTATGACGAACATTTTGACAATATAACATTCTTCTTCATGTGGGTCTATTTAATATAGCAGTAAGCACTTTCCGAAACGTCTGTAAACTCCTACCAGAAGACATACTCGCCACTGCGAGAACCTGAAATCATTTTGGTAATTCTAAAATATTCTATTATATGCGCATGTAGAAGCCATTTTCTCAGTTGTCTTTAATCTTATCCTGGAAAATATGCCCTGTCCTGCCTCGCGCCACTGCCGGTGAGTTCAAAGTTTTCAATCTTATTTTCATAATTGTTATCTGGATTACCTTTATAATTATCAAAACCAAACTTCGCATCCATATGGAATGTATTGGTACACATAAAAATTTCTGTGATGTTGAGAGATTTCAGAGCAGGGCTTCTTTCTCACAGACCTTCTGGTGCCATTTTCACATTTTCTGTTCACATCTCCCAACCGATTACTATATTCCCCGGTCTTCAAATAGGCAGAGTTAAAGGAAATATCAAAATAATTACATATAACTTACTTCTGTCAATAGCTTGCTACCAGGAATCTATTAGAAGCGATTTTGGGGATGATTCCCCCCAAAAATGTCGGGGACCGTATGATAAACACACTGTTCTGGTAATTAGAGGCCGACAGAAAAGTTACGAAGACCAATTTTTTTTGCCTCATTATGACAGCTTATTCTGATGTAATTCAACATTTATATCATTAACGTAGTTGAATTTTTAATTTCTGAGATATATTTTTCATTGTATTTTTTCAAAGATCCTCTTCCCAACCCTAGACACGCTGTTGAGTGCAGAATTCCTTTCCCATTCTGGGAAACAAGAAAATTTCAAGCATTGTAACAAACCTTATTGTCCTGTAAGCAATTTTCTAGTCAATGAATTGCATGCCAGCCAGCACCGTGAAACAGTGATCTCAGAAACGGTCTGTTCTTTGCAGTGCTGTCTCACGGATGCCTCGTAAGGTTAAGTTACGTAACCTAAGGCTTTTCCCCTTTCAAGAATCTCCAGATTTCAATGCCAGTGTTAACCACCGAGAACCTTGCTTCCGGCGTGAATAGACAGTTCCCAGTAAATGACCGCTAACCCATTCAATCCCAGGCCGCTCCTAGGAGTGAACTGAAGATCGAGACAAAAGTGAAGGTCTAGTCGCTTGCCTGCTAAAATTGGCCCCTTTGCACTCTGGTACTTGCCAGGACACCCCTATTCCGAATTTCATGTAGATATGCCGTATCGTGACGTCATACAGGTCTTCTGTTTGGAAATCGCCGCCACCACTTAACCTACAAATAATGTTTATTTTCATGATGATGCCAATTCAGTCCACTTCTGTATTATTAGTGAGCTGCATAAACAACTAGATGACCGGTTGCAGATGTAGCACAAGATAAAACAAAAATAAGAAATACAACAAAACAGTATTATAATAATAATTTTCGAGCATTGTACTTTAATCTGTTTCTGCAGCCGAAATACGTAATTACCCACAATTCATCCTCGAAGTTTCTTGTGTTGCTGGTTCAGTTCAAAAGAAGACGTTAAGTTCAGATTAAGTTTTTTGTGCAAACAAGAACATACCATCTAAGGGATTGCAGAATATATGAGGTGGAGAATAATACGTAAGTCACAAATACGCCTGAAAGTAGTTGTGGGTCGGGGGAAGTTCATTCACTTAGCTGCCTAGCGTTCCGAAAGACTTAACAGCTTGTAATTTTTCCAGTCCGCTTTTGTTATGAATATTAATTCTTATGAAATACAGTGTGTTTGAGTTAGATTTCTATCGCCACTTTGTTATATACGCATGATTGAGTATTTCCAGAATGTTCGCTTCAGAATGAATTGTCATTATAGTCTAGCTGTCCAAATTTGGTTTCCGAAAGACACGGAGTATTAACGGACACGAACTAATCGGGGGTTGACTTGTCTTGCGGACGAAGACGGCTTGACTGTAATTTCAGCATATTGTCTGCAGTACCTGTAAAAGTGATATTACATTTATGTATTGTTCATGCACATACATACAGTGCGTTCACTGATGCACCTGCAAGCAACTGTCACTTCCCTGATCCCAGCAGGCATTGCACGACTCGCTACCAACTATACAACTCTCGGTTAGCGTTTAAAATATACGTTAAAATATAAGACGGCTTCCACGTGGTATGCCTGACCCATGCCATAAACATGACATTTAATTTTAGCGGGCCTTGTCATGTTATCTGGCGGCACTTACATCAGTGGAACCCCCCCCCCCCCCCCCACACACACACACTCTAGTTTGTGTCGTAAATGCGAACTCTTCACAATAACAGAAGAATTCAATTTAAAATGGTAATCTGGTAAAGGTGTACAGAATATAAAATGAAGATGAAAAGGAACGAAAATAGTCGAACACTGGGCTTCGTGTGTATTAGGCTTAAACCGAAAGTATCTGCCGAAAGGAATGGATTTACTGCGTGAATTTTTTTTAGAGTTTTATGCAAAAACAATCTAAGAATGGGCCAATTAAAAAATCAAACCTCACTTTCAGTCATCTAGTGGCTGCCTTTATGCGGATTACTGACTTCTTAGCGTTTGTACACTTGTAGAAAGCCCGTTGGAATCCTGGGGATAATTTATTTCGTATCGTCATCCTCCGTCTTGTCCTTTATTCCTTTCTTATCTTTATCCCATTCCCTCATTTCTCCCGTACTCCCCATTTTTAAGTCCAGCGCTATTCCTCTTCCCACTTCTTCCTATCCTTTGTCCTTTTCGTAATTTTAATCTCCTTCCCTCAAAAACGTGCCGTTACAGAACAGGAGAGGTAAAATCAGCCGTGCTACGTTATTTGCGCGTTTGCGATGTCATCTCGAGCGCAAGCAAGCATGAAGGCATGAAACTATAATATGTTTTATACAAAACCTAGGCCTATACTTCGTATGGCGTCATATTATTGCTTTGTTCCTTACTTAGCGACGGTTTATAGCCTACTGAATGTAATCCACTGAAACGGCAACAGCCACTATAATTTAAATTCCGGCGTAGAACATTGAAAAAAGCCGCACTTTTAAGATTTCGCCCTGATGACGGAGGCAGTATGACCTCTGAAACGTTAGTTAACATCGACCATATTACACAGCGCAACAACCCAGAAGACAGAAATCTTCATACTCCGATGACGGAGGCAGTATGACCTCTGAAACGTTGGTTAACATCGACCAGACTACACAGCGCAACAACCCAGAAGACAGAAATCTTCATACTCTGATGACGGAGGCAGTATGACCTCTGAAACATCGGTAAACTTCTACCAGACTACACAGCGCAACAACCCAGAAGACAGAAATCTTCATCGCCCTGATGATGGAGGCAGTATGACCTCTGAAACGTTGGTTAACATCGACCGTACCACACAGCGCAACAACCCAGAAGACAGAAATCTTCATACTCTGATGACGGAGGCAGTATGACCTCTGAAACGTTGGTAAACATCTACCAGACTACACAGCGCAACAACCCAGAAGACAAAAATCTTCATACTCTGATGACGGAGGCAGTATGACCTCTGAAACGTTGGTTAACATCGACCAGACTACACAGCGCAACAACCCAGAAGACAGATATCTTCATACTCTGATGACGGAGGCAGTATGACCTCTGAAACGTTGGCAAACATCGACCAGACTACACAGCGCAACAACCCAGAAGACAGAAATCTTCATACTCACCGCTGTGAAAACCTCAAGTCTTACAAGTCGTACTTTGTCCTTCCAAACTTAATTATAAACATCTTAATGTTTCTAATCCGAAAACATGTGATGGCGAATAGTTGTGGACAAAATCATTCCGCCACAAAGAATAGTTTTTGAGGAAAGGAAAGACAGACACGCGGCAGAAGCGAGGCAGTGACTTGAAGTGAAGTGTTGCGTTCTGCTAGATCAATAAAGCGTGAAATAAAGTCGTATTATGAAGACAAAGTATCGTGAGAACTATGTGATCGACTAGGTTTGATTGTTTTTTATTTATAACACACGAAATTGAAGAAAAACAGAACCGGTGTTGGCCGGGTGATAAGTTTTTAAACGTGTTGTCATGTGACATTTTTATGTAATATAAAATTATGTAGGCGATGATAATATTGACATTGAATACCCAAGAGTAGAGCTCACTTGAAGAACGTATTTGTAGACGAGGGCAGTACTAAAACGGGCCGTAAAGAATGTGAACTGGATTTAAATAGCCCAGAAGAAGGTGACTACGGTGGGGTTTTGTTATAAATTATTGGTTCTCGAAACAGCAGACTATATTCCTTGATGAGCTGAGTAATGTAACACTAATTTAAACTACAAAGAAATATTCAACACATTTTATTAGTGCACGTTTCCCAGAGGACACGTTAGTCAGATTTCTAACAGACGACATAGCTGTGTTTCTGGTTCACATTTCTGCTTGAGACTTGATTCATAATTCTATCTGATATCACGTAAATACCATTACGGTCTTTATAGAGTCAGGTGAACTGGATCCAGTTTTCTTCCGCATAGAAATAAGACATGGCGTCTTATGGAAGAGGTCATTACACAGTTCTAAGTCTTTAGATGTAGCCTACCTTTATAAAACACCCAGAATGATTTTACGGCCCCGAAGCGAAACATCCAAATTTCCCCACAACAAGGACTCTTTCAGTCTTCTCAACTAGGAAACAAAGTCATCGTATAGTCTGGTAGAAATTGACCGATATTTCAGAGATGCCTGCTGCCGCCATCATCAGGGCGATGGTGCTTCCGGTACTTTCTGTGTTCTAATTATTCTCGTTAGTACTTTGTCTTAACAGCCTTTAATCTGTATTTTTCGCTTACGGGGAAACCAGTTTCAAAGGTTCCGTAAAAGAATGTCGTTTCTTGACCAGTTTCAAGGAAGACTCTCATGGGTTTCATCACAGTGCTTAGGCTAAAGCAGAAACCGTTTTGAGTTAATATTTCAACGTAATAAGTTTCGTTTGTGCCCATCGAATGTTAGAAGGTAGTTGTGAAGATGTTTAAGCAATTCAGTTGAGCACCAGGTTCATTACAGACTAGTCTTCAAGTAGGCCATTGGTACAGACAGATAATCAATTTGTTGTTGTGGCTGCTGGCCCCAATATATAGTGTCACAGCAAAAGGACCGGTTATTCGTATGGATGAGAGGAGATATTTTACAGCATTATAAAATATAAACAAGCATATATACCGCGCATGTCAGTGTCAGACTGGCAAGCTTAGTGTGATCCTTCACGAAACCGCGAATAGAAGTAAAGTTATCTTCTAAAACAACAAGCTGTAACGGGTAATGAAGGTACTGTACGTCTTCTCAGTCTCGAGTGTTCGCCGTTAGAAGTGTTTTCTGAGGAAATTTGCTTTTTTTATATGTAAGATGTTCGTCTTCGTGCTGACGTATCTGCATTTCATTAGCCAGTAAATCAGCAAAGGGTTAGCATTTACAGACTACACTATGCCCGTGGAGTATTAATGTGCACTATATCAACTGCAAATTTATGTATTTTGAATAAAATCTACAAAATATTTGTTGTTTTCCTTTGCCCTTCAAGGCAGCCGTTGGGAGAGTAATTCCACTTGCACGACCTCCCTCATTTACATTTCTCCATTCGTGATGATCGTATTTCATTCGACGTTAAGAAAGTGCTTCAGGCGACCCATCACTATATGAATTAAGACACAATAGGTTAAGAGACCTTGGCGTCTGTCAATATTTCTGCAGTTATTCCTTGGATGTCGAACGTCGAAGAATGGTATGAGATATGAAAGGTGTACACATTTGCAGTAGGAAAATCTTAAGGGAGATCAAAGCGTAGATGAGAAAATAGTATTAAAATGGATCTTAAACAGTATATGAGGGCCTGGATTATTTTGGCTTATGTCTGTGAACACGACAGTGAAGTTTTGAGTATCATAACATGAGAGAGATTACTCGACCAACCGAGATGCTATAATTTTCTCAAAGACGTCTATAGACTTGCTCCATGGAGTTAACTGAACACATCGATGTTCTGCCGAATAATTGTTAGGGCATATAAAAATGGCGGAGGTATAGATTTTATAATTCTGTTGTATGTCTTCAGGCCATTTATGACTATATGTTTATAAGAATATGGCCTCCCTGCAATTTAGATTCTTATTGGCCGTCGAATGTATTTCGGCAATTGCGAAATTGCGTACCTGACATACCTGGAAACCTGTAATTATCTTTGCTTCGTCAGCAAAATGTGAAACTGCTGTGATCATTTTCCGATGACAGTTAATTTGCGGCCACATGTCTGGCGAACCGAAAATTTAATTCTCTTCTCGTTCATCAATTATTCAAGGGTAATGACCTACATCATTGTATGATTTGAGGTTTTCTCGTCGGTGGGTACGAAGATGGTTGTCTTATGGGTTGTTGCGCCGTGTAGCGTCGTAGAAGTTTGCCAAATTTTCATACGTGTTTATTACCTCCATCATAACCCCGATGATAAAGGTAGTAAACACCTATTATCCCACATTTTTAAGCTAAAATAACATTTATTCCAAGTACAGCCAGGTGCCGGGTCAGAGACGAAGCCCCTAACTTAGAACCATGGGTGTGATGATGTGCTGTTTGGTCAGAGTTATCGCACACTTCATGGGGCGGTGATAGATGAGCATGGAGCTATGGTGGAGGGGAAAACCGAAGTGCCACATTGTCCACCATGAATCTCACTTGAAGTCACTGGAATTGAACCCGTGTCTTCGTGATAGAAAGCTAGCGTGTATCCGCCAGACGTTTGGTACTGCCTATATTTTATAACAAATATATTAAATATTTTCCTGAGAAATGCTGTTTTTCATCGTTCAAATCCACTACAGTAATCACTGGAATTTGAACGAGTATTCCAGCAGAAGGAAACGAATTTGCTGGAACGAGTTGTCCGCCACTGACTCGACTATAAGCCATCTGAAAGTCACACCTATTGCAACTAGTCTTAAATATATGACAGTGACTAAGTACCGTCTCTTATCCGCACTCCTGAGTAGGATAAATGTCCTGTGACTTGTAACACATGGCTAACTGTGGGTGTCCTACATCTTTCTGGGTTTTACATGTCGTAGTAAATAATATAGAAATATTGCCGGAACTGTGACACTTCCATTCTCTGCTTCTACTGAGCTACCCGAGAAAGACGTGGCATATAAAACACAAATATTAACCTTTTGAGACCAAGGATAGTCGAAATAATATTTAAGAATTTAGTTCGTACCGCAAAGTTTCTGTACAAAATTTTAGGTTCTCACGGCAATGAAGATGTCTACGTTGGTCTTCTGGGTTGTAACGCCGAGTGGACTTGTAGGTAGATACCAGTGTTTCGAAAGGACGTAATCCATCATCAGGGTCAACGATAAGTTTCAATACATTTCCTTCAGTAACAATAGTTCGTAAGCTATGTCCGAGCGGTGTCAAGAAATGTCGTAGATTTGTCCACAACATGGACACTGAGTCTTATCGGTTCCGTCTCAATCCGTTCGACGCAATTAGACATGCGAAAACCAAGTTTGTGTATCTTCTTCCCTCTGCTAATAACTTCCAGATTTTCACACTTCACGAAACAAGTCTGTGCGCTGTTGATAGCACCCATTAACAATGTGTAGGCGTCTGCAGTAAGCAACCTATTAAAACGAGGGATACAATATAGAAATAAATGCGTTTGAAAAGTATGATTTACAACGAGTATGATTTCTTTGGACTATTGTAAAATGTCACGAGCCGCCACTGATCGTATTGTCACGCTGTGCCAACTCTCACAAGTTTACGACAAGGATAGGCCTGTTGTTTGTATATCTGGCGGGTCAATGCAATATGCTAGAAAGGATTATTGACACTTTATATGGTATAACCACCACGCCTATTCTTAAGCTGTTCACAGGTAATTGAACTGAAGCCTCTAGCCGCATAATTTATTTCACGGAGCCGCGGTTAGTAGTCTTACATTTAATTTCAGTTCTACCAATCACTGGAACATAGCAAAAGTAATTAATAAAAAAGCATCGTTAGCCAACTAGTTGAGGTTTAAGCCCCCAGCGGGCGTTCTGCATTGTTCCAATGTGTGGAGTAATACTGAACCACGAAAATAAAGACAGAAGACTTTTAATTTTTCAAAGTTTTAGCCGTTAACATGAACGCTCCGCCTTAGACGCTGCATAAATTTAGCAATTGTTACAGAGTCACGAGGTAATTAGCTGTCCATTTTTGCATATATCCAGTATCAGACGTTACTGTGTGTTCGTGTTGACATTTCAGACACGTACGGTAGAAAGACGGTGTAATTCATTGGATAGATTTCTCTTGTATAGTCAATATGAACAAACAAAGGACGGGTCTGTATGCGCACTCAATGGATATTGCGTGCATGAATAAACAGCTGTTTACCCTAACGTTTGTTAAAGAAAGTTGCTGCTGGATTTCTTCTAAAAAAAAAGCATGCTCGTATGTTTTCAGTAGGCAAGCAATGCGTGTATACTGTCACGGAAAATTGCGACTGGAATATTCCAGAGCCTCGCGGTAAATACACAGGAAGTGGAAGCAGAGGATGGGGCGTTGTTTTCCGGAGTAATTTCCATTGTTACGTGAAGACACGATATAACGTCGTAATTATTAATTAGAGATTTCCATTTTGCTTTGTACAGTGTCCTGTAGGTTCGCCCGAATGCTACTGATAGATTTTTCAGGGCTACCGTTTATTAAAGAAGATGGCTGGCTTCTGGGTTGTTGCGCCGTGAAGTCTGGTAGAAGTTTACCGACGTTTCAGAGGTCATACTGCCGCCATTACCAGACTCACCGCCGTGAAAACCTCAAATTCTACCCTATATTGTGTGTATTTTGTTTATTGCGATTTTGGGTATTAAAGGGAGTCGTGGTTTGAGAAGAAATTATGAATTCGGCGCATCTAAAGGAAAACGGAAAGCTTAAGTAGAGCGATAGAATCTAGAATTAAGTGGGCCACTTCTAAATTTTTTGAAATAAAAGACGATGTAAATGTAAGCGACAAAGATTTTGGGTGAAAATGGGGGAGACGGCGGAAAACTTACGTGAGTCAGCCGCAGAGATGCGGTTTTCAAATCGTTAAAAAATAATAATAATTGAAATCGCCTAAATTCCTTAGACGTGTCCTTTTCCGTAAGGGGCAGCGATAATTATTATAATCAGTCTCACTCAGGGCCTGGTGATTTGCTTCGCCGCCGCTGTTTACAAGCTTCAATGGATATTTAATTATCAAAAGTTGCTTACTTATGAATGTACATTAAGACATTGGATTTCAGGACCATACGTCAATGCAAATGTCGTTTCCACATCAGAAGTTTACATGATCGCCATGTTGGTATTATTTTTGGCAAGTGATTATAAAATACGGAGACAAGTCGTTATAGTGCGAATAACATTGATAAATTGCCAACATAATCTTTTCTTACAAAATGAAGAAAGTGAATTATAAAATCTGTATGACATAAAATAATTAGTTTTAACACTTCACCTAATTTAAAATATAGACTGATGAACAAATAATGAAATATTATCCGCTAAAAAAATAATGACAAGGATGCCACTTTATAAGGCTATATACTATTGTAGGATTCAAACACGAAGGTGAGGGATTGCTTGTTGCGTTGAGAGAGCAAGACAGAAAAGATTGAGACCTTGCCAGGTCGTGAAAATTCAAAGACTGATATCATATGCATCATCAGCTCACTATTGTGGGTTGGCAACACTGTCAATGACCATGCCGTGTCTTAAGAGTGAACCAGCATCACTGACTTTCAAAGATAGCTCACTATTCTATCACTATGTGTCATTGACATTGGTGTCAGTGATCCAGAGGACAATATACTTTGTTAAAAATGTAATCAGAGGACTGAAAGCCTTGCATGTTTAACACAGGTTGTTCCCAATATGTAGCATTGTTTCAGTTGTCAGTTGATGAGGTGCATAGAGTTAAAATGCTGGAGAATGCCTTCAGCGTAGCTAATTTGGTGTTAAAATTACAGGATTTCATTTTGGAACACTACAGTGAGGATGGGAGCCAGTATGAAGATTCCATAGCAGAGTTCATGGACATTCGGCAGGTAAGCGCTTATCAGAAAGAAGGCCTTTGAAATGCTGTTTTCAATGTGCTCATAAACTCATTCACACGATCTTCCGCATTTTACGACGAATCTTGACACATTAGACAGTGGCATCGATTGATAGGAAAATTACACAGTTCTGTTACGTGCGTAACAGGCGGGCAAAAATTGGAAATGAAACACCGAGTGAAATAAAATTATATAAAACAATGGCAGCGCCAACAGCCATATAACATTGTTCATTGTTTCTCAATAAATAAAATCAGCAAAAGTATATTCAACACAGTGTGCATATCCTGTTCAAAACATGTCTTGCTTTGTTTAATATGTGGCAAGTTTAATTGCAAGATGCACTCAGAAACAACCTTGTTTTGAAGTGTATCGAAGAGAATATTTGAAACGGTGATGAATCTAATGGTTGCTCTAAAACTAAGAAAATCTTGAAGATTTCTGTCTTCTGGGTTGTTGCGCTGTGTAGTCTGGTCAATGTTTACCAACGTTTCAGAGATCATACTGCCTCCGTCATCAGGGCGACACCCCAGAAGACAGAAATCTTCATACTCACCACTGTGAAAACCTCAAATCTTACACCTTAGTAAAAGTTCATACCATAATTTTTAGTTTGAAACTGGATGACATTTGCACTAATAAATTGTGCTGGTAGTGGAGCTGCTTTCTTGATTTGAAATAGTAATAAAGAACTCAAGAGAAGTGAAGACAGAGCAGTGACATTTACCAATAAGTCTTTTATTGCAATGTAAGAGGATCAATTCCATGAATTGGTATGGAAACTCTAAGTAGTGTGGTTAGTCAAGCATGAAGTTCTTCTGTAGTCTGAACCAAACTGTCATGGAATGTTGAAAGACACTTCACGTTTTTTTTTAAAGAATTCTTTGTAGCAAATTTACTAACTCTCTTTCATTATAAAGGAGATTAATCCACTGTATTTTGCATGGGTTCAGGCTGTAGACTTGACAGGCAGTCAGTTGTGAACTGACATGTAATTTCATGAAAGTATTCTAGGAAGCGTTAACCTCTGTTTCCAGGCAATGCGGACACCTCTGCGGGACAGTTCAGGTGTGGCGCTATTGTTCCAATATTATAATCAACTGTACTTTGTGGAGAGAAGGTTTTTCCCTCCTGATCGGAGCCTTGGCATTTATTTTGAATGGTGAGTAGTGTTGTTGTCATGATTTAGTAGTATTCTGTATTAGCTGCAGGTGATACTGTCACGTTAAATGTGAAGATAATTACCAACTGGAAGAAATTTTGAAGGAAATGACTGGGTTTCACACTAATACAAAACAGGTTAAATTATAGTTTTGTATATTTTAATGTTTATATTTTTACATAGCAGACTGGAAGACAAAAGATTCTGAATTGCACGGTAGCAAGCATCCCCAAATTTAGTAACTGTAAATAAAACCGATATTTTGCTCAGGTATGATTCTCTAACTGGAGTACCTAGCTGTCAGCGCACCGTGGCATTTGAGAAAGCCTGCGTACTGTTCAACATGGGTGCAGTATACACGCAGATTGGAGCAAAACAGGATCGCCTGACTCCCAAAGGATTGGACAGTGCTGTAGATAGTTTTTTACGAGCTGCCGGAACATTTCGGTATATTCACGAGAATTTCACCAATGCACCCAGCATGGACCTTGGACCAGAAATGCTGGATATGTTGTCACAACTAATGCTGGTAAGTCCCATTAAGTCATAGCTTGACAGTAACAGAACATTTTCTTTTTAGGAACATAGTTATTTTCCCTTTTGTTGATTTATAGAGACAAAGACTTAAGGAATCACAATTTAAATTCAGTTCACTCCAGATGAAGGATTTAGATGTATATTAATATTTCATTTTTAGGCACAGGCTCGTGAATGCTTATTTGAGAAACTGGAACTGCAGTCACGTGAACGGAGGGATGTTGACTTGTGTTTGGATCTTGCCCAAGAAGCAGCACAGGTCAGTTTTACAAAATATACACTTTCTTACACAGACTAGATATGTCCAGTAAACAGGTGTTAGTACAGGTATCTTATCATAAATTTCCCCTATATTCAACACTTCGCATTAAGTACCAACATGAAAATTCTTCTTCATTGGCTAATAGTCTTTAATTTCTGAGAGTCCAAATCACGTCAGTATCTGAGTATAACCAATACACAGAGTAAAATATTGTGCATATCAAAAGCACCTTAGTCAGTGTCCATTGTATTTGCAGTGTAATGAAACTATAGTTGCTACAAGTCACATGTAAATTGTTTTGTATTTAGTCTCACACAAATATTTTGTGTTAACAGGTGTCTGACGTGTACAGCAATGTACATGCTTTAATCTCATCTGCTCCAGTCAAAGACTATGTTCCCTATTCTTGGGTGTCTCTTGTTTTGGTGAAGCAGGAGCATTATTCAGCTGTGGCACATCATTACGTTGCTGTTGGAATTCTGAGCCGAGAACTGAATCAACTCAGTGACAGGACCAAGGATGCTCTACAGTATCTCCATGGAGATTCTGACCCAAAGACACAGCTGGAAATCCGAGTCCCACAAGACGATGCAGAAAGAAAGTTATTAGGCAAGAATTTTCAAATACTAATGTAAAGAAGTTGTGAAAAAGGACTCAGTATTTTTTTCACAGCAGTGAAATCACCAGAGACATGCTGTAAACTACTTGAGCAAATACTTCTCCTTTCTTGCCTAATTTTTAATCATATTAATAAACAATATACGTAAAGAATTCAAAACACTACTAGGAACAAACACCTTAGTTCATAATTTCTTGACCCAGAAGGAGGTGGGGGGGGGGGCAATTTTATACCAAAGCCTATTCTAAATACTCTAAAAGTAATCAAACCAGGGAAAGGAACAGACAAAAACCGCCATCAAACTTAAATCCTGTCCCAACAAAATAGAGTAAGACCATACAGTAAACAAGGGGAGAACACTCATACTTCTAATTAATTCTACTCAACAACACACTAGGCCTATTCCCATATGTGTTTACCAGAACAAGACACATTACACATTTTATTAAACCGGTGTGTTTGTTTCAGGCCGTGCCCACTTACGTGAAGCACTGCTAAGACATGAAGAAAGTCAACGACTACACAGAATGTGCAGAGAACTCAAGGGCAAGGCAGCACTTGCAGGAGTGCTAAAAAAGTCTCATAGCCGAGCCTTGGAAGCGTATACATCGGCAGAGGAAGAAGATGATTTCCGAGAGTTACTAGATCCTCCACAAATTCTAGGTATTAACATTGTACTGTCTTGCTTTCACAAAAGTTAACATATGAACAACAGGCAGTATCAACTTTGTTGTGTCAAATTTATAATGCCACTCTTATGCCTAAGAACCAAATTTGTAGGGTATTCAGCGAGAGTGAAAATAATTCTCCACAAATTTTTATTTTCTTTCTACATGTGGAAATTTCCTGATGAAATTTATTTGGCAGTAGTTTTTTCCCTTAATTAGTTTGGTTATATGATTACCAAAGTAAACATGTACATACATGCACACAATTTATTCACATGAACATTTCAGTTTATACTTAAATATAATATGACTAGAAGAGTACCTGTAGTCGTACTGCACCAAAATTCCACAATTTCTTACTAAGCGTATCATAAGCATGACAATTTTATAGACATTGTTGAATATCATTGTAATTTATTATCCTTAAACTGAAGAAATTTGCTTTTACAGAATCATCTACAGCAATTAGTTTCAAAGATTTTCATTATGATTTTACTCAGCTACTTGTTTCTGCAATCTTGAATATTTTCCTCTCAGAAGAAATAAAATGGTTTAATCCTCTTCAGAGGTTCATTTTCACACTTATTTTGTAGACCTAATGTGTTGAATACATTTATGAGATGTAAGGATTGGTTCACATAATAAAAATGGGATCAAAATAGGCCAGCAGACCTAAGCTTTGAATAAGAATAAGATCATTTATCCACTCTTAATTAAGATGCGTTGTTAAATGTTTTAGCATCTACCAAATTCCAGCTGTCACTGACGCCACCAGACTTCTCTCAGTTCCGTGTAGACGACCTATTTCGTTTTCTTGGACCAGTAGCCATCTTTTCAGCAAAACATCACTGGACAGCACCAAGATCTATTCAGTTGCAAAGGCTTGGAGGAGGTGAAGGATTTGGATTCTCGGTCCGTGGTGATGGGCCTGTTATAGTAGCTGGAGTGGATCAAGGAAGCCTTGCTGATGTAGGTTTCCTACCTTACACACAATTCATGTATTTGGAAACAAAAATACCTGCACAATTTTTGGTCATGAAACCTCCAAGGATCTTAGCGACACAAGTGGAGAACATTTAAACTGTATTAAACTTTCTTCTGATAGGGCAAAATGTTATGCTTTTTTAATGATGATTCTTCAGATATCTCTTAGAAAGTCCTTGGTCAGCTATAACTGTTAACCTATGAAGGAAGAATGGCAGCATGTATTTAGTTAATAGTTAACACAAGCTTGAAACACATGTAAAATCCAAGGAACATAATTCTGGATTAGACAGTGTCATTGCTTTTAGGTTTAAATCATGTAGAAAGATAGTCATTCTTTTAGAATGTTAAGGTTTTACTCTAACTTACAAACTTGTCATCAGATCTGATAGTGGTCCACTTTCATCCACTACACATGCATTGTAGTGCTACCCTCCAATCCCCATGTTCATTTTTCACGTGGTTGCACTTCATAAGGTTTGCCATCCAAACTCTGCATGTTTTCTGCTTATTCTGTCCAGCCCATTAAAACCTTGATATAACTACCTTATGAATATAAATATGAAGTTCTTTGGTAAGTAAATTCCTCCACTCCCTACTTATTTCTTCTCCCTTAGGCCCATATATTTTCCTTTAATGCTTTCATTTTCAAATACTTGTAATTTTTGTACTTCCCCATATTGTACATTCATAAAAAATGATGGGCAAAATAACTGCTGTATATAACTCAATTTTAGTACTGTGGAAAGTAGGCTTAGA
Organism: Zootermopsis nevadensis; assembly: GCF_977971745.1. NCBI lineage: Eukaryota > Metazoa > Arthropoda > Insecta > Blattodea > Termopsidae > Zootermopsis > Zootermopsis nevadensis. The sequence continues at coordinate 3,633,577 of NW_028259136.1, forward strand.
GGGGAAAAGTGAAACTACATTAATTTATATTTTGTCACATTTAGTTCGGAGGAATGAAAGAAGGCGATTTCATAGTCACAATTGGTGACCAAGATGTCAAGTGGTCTCCACATGAAGATGTTGTAAAACTAATAAAAGATGCTGGAGACACACTTAGCCTCAAACTTGTAACACTCATGGACAGAAATTACCTGAAGGTAAGGAAAGATTAGCAGTTCATGTACTTTAACCCATTAATTTATAAAGTTTACTGCCATCTAGCAGGCTATAGGGAGCTTCGTTCTCCCCACACTTTTACAATTTTGATACAAATAATCACATTTCAGCCACAGCACATCCTTAATTCACCAGTTTCTGCCTTCTGCAGGATTTCCCCTTCACTGAAATGTCTAGACTGGCTCTGGGGCTCACCCAACCTCCTATCAGATAGGTACCAGGGTACTTACCATAGGGATAAAGAGGCCCAAAGTACTGACGTTAAGAATGAGTTAAATTAAAAATTTAGTTGTCAGAAATTTGCCTCTTTGGCAAACAGTAGTCTTATGTGTTATGAAGTGAATGTGAAAGCCAATCTGATGCTATTGACAAAGGTAACATTAAGATGAATGATTGTCTTATGTTCAGTTAACATTTTAAATGTTGATTTTTATTTAGATAAACCTTCTTCTGATAGTATATTTCCATGGCAGTAAGTAGTCAGATTTAACTGTAGAGTGAAGATGGATTACATTTCTTTCATTAATTTTTTTCAAATGCCAAATACATAAAGACCAGAAGGGCAAGTACTTCAATTGCAGCGTGTGTAAAGAATTAATAAGGAAAACTTAGAACGTTCCTTTCTGTGCCTTAGACAATAGCTGCTTAGCTGGTACAGTATCAATTTTGCACTAAGAAATACAGTATTAATGAAAAACAGGAATGAGCCAGGATAGCTGTCAGTGAAGTAACTGGTTGCAGGCGGAAGATAAGCTTTGATTCCTGGAAGATGCAATTTCTCCAGGAGTAAAGCAGTTACAGCATGAAGCTGATTATTCACCTTTCTCCAGCTCCAAAATGTACGAGTGTTCAGTCTGAATGTACTGTGTACTATATCATGGCATGGTGCTTAGACATTATTTTACTTTTACATTTGTAGCAAGTACATACTTGGGGCCAGCCTGTCAGTCAATCACATTCTGTTGTTTATAAACAGAATTTAAACTTATCATTTAAAGTTATATTTTGATACTGTCCATTTCCCTATATTCTACAATCAGAACACTACATTTGGAAGCTACATCTGTCAGGTAAGGAGTACCAATTCATTTCGGTTCAAACTTATATTGCAGTCTGTTCATTTGTATCATTTGCAGAGGTTATATAGTGTTGAATGATATGGTGATTACAGTAATATGCTAAGGAGGTGGAAGATAATGATTGTGACCTACCTTGAGGAACTAACCTGGTAACACCCTGGAGGGATTAAGGAAAACCATGAAAAAAAATTATCATGATAGTTGATCTGCCAGCATAGATGAGAGCCATGGACATTTGAATATGAAACAAGTGCTGCCACTACATGTGGTAAAAACTTATATTCTGATTAACCACAGCTCGAGTTTTGTTACCTGTTCAGTAAACAACTGTAATCCTTTTAACACACAACTTGATAAGAGATGTACTGGTATTTTTAGCAACCTAAAGGTGGACCAAAGGGCTCAGTTTCAACTAGCAGTAGTTCAAGCTCAGGGGTATCAAGTGGACAGCCCAGCCCTGCAGGCAGTGTAACAAGCCACCACCAACATAAGAAACTCACATGGAACCCATTTAGAAGAGTGTCTGGTCAACGGGACTCCAAGGAGCAGGGATATGACACAAATGTCATATTGAGGTGAGGTGGTTGTCAATCACTGCAGTTTCAGCCAAAGAGAAAGAAAGGAATCAACATTAACTCAGTGTCGATATGACAGTGATTATGCCTACTGCAGTATTTACAAGAGGACTGATCAGTGTGATTAGATATCTTTCTAGTTACATTACTTAATTTGATTTTTAGAACAATAAAAATTAGAAGTATAACATTCACAAATTTCTATTGAAAGACACTTGAGCAGAGATAATTATGCAGAATTAATATTAAATAAAAGCCTTTTATAAAGTACAAAATTGAAAAGAGAGAACCATGATTCTAAAATATTAGAATAAGCATATTTGCATTCTTAATCAGAACACTGTCAATTTTGAATTAATAACATAACAAATTCACTTATTGAAAAACTTTTTATGAAGGTATATCAAAATGTGATTGATATTGCTTAAAAACAGATTTTGGTTTTACGATATCCACAAGATTTGTTCTCATATGCAGTAGTAGCATTCAGAAAGAAATTGGTATCCTCCAGTATTGACAACCATCTCTGAGTGAAACAAACCTTACCTTCCCGTCACAACTACATATTGTGTCAACAGAAAAAAGGAAACTGAGTGAATCCAAGAAGTTTGAAAGCTAAGTGTTCCAAGTTACCATATTAATGGTACACCTGGCTTGGGGACGTGGACAGAGTTCCCTTAAAAGTGTAAGTCTAGGTAGTATATAATATTGTGTACATATTATAATGCATTATGTAAAAATTTATATAAATATACATTATAAAGTGTACAGATTGCTCAGTAACCATGTAATTATGTATTTGAAGTGCAAATGTATTTTGCAGTATTTACTCTAAAATGCAAGTAAGTCAGTACAAATTGATTGTATATGCCTTATGACAAATATATTATACTGAATTTGTTGTTGTTTTCTGTCTAACACAAATAATTACTGTTTATTAAGATAAGAGTATTATGAATCATCTTGAAATGCCATGGTCATATGTAGAAAATTCCAGGTTTTAAAAGAGGTTTAGTTAATTTTGCGTGGAAGCTCTGAAAAAAAAGGCAGCAGGATTTTACCCAACTAATGGAGCCTGTTGGTTTAAACCCATGGGTTGCAAACACAAATATGGACAAGAACCCTACTAAAAATGCTGTGTGCTTGCCAAAGAAAGAGTGAAGAAAATAGGGGCTTCGTTACAACACACATAGATCATTCTACTTTATGCAACAAAAGCAGGATGAATGATTGCCTATACACTTGTGAATATAATTATGGACATAGGATGTGCCACTTATTTGATAAAAATGCACTGACCTTTGTAAAAACAATGAATCTTACTGAATTAATTTGTTTCTGTCTTTCATTATAATGAAATATAAGTCCACATAAAGTCAGTTATACTTAGATTTTATTGTATGCCCTATTAAAAGGTTTGTAGTCATAAGGCTATCCAAATACGTCTCCACAAAACCATTTGAATATTAAACATAATCTCTTAAGCTACAATATTATTTTTATTCTGAGTATAAGAATCCTGGCCATTTATAAGCTGTAAATCACCACCCCAAAGAGATACAAAATATTACAATACATAAAAACGGGTTTAAAATAATGGGCATTACAATCGGTTTAATGACATTTATCAAAACCAGCCAAATATATTAAACTTAAATTAGACTGATATATTTTATTCTTATTGGAGCACATGTATGTGCCGTGGAAAGAACATAAAAATGGTAACATCACCACTGACATTTTGATAGCAACCTTACAACAAAGAAGAAAAAAAATGACAAAAAAGTATATCCAATTCTGTTACACTATTATGAGAATGTGCTTAATTTCCTGAATAACCATTCCTGTTATGGATCACACATTCCTAGATGACAAGCAACAAAACAAAAACAATTAATACAAACATTCTGACAGAACAGACAGCATTATATAATTTTATTGTTAATCTAGTGGTTTGTTGCGAAGTATTGGAGTTCAGTGATAGCAGATGACGCTCTTCATGGCTCCACCTTCAAGAGTTCCACATCAAAGATAAGAGTGGCATCAGGTGGAATAGTATCAGCAAGTTAAGAATAACAATGTCACAACTAGTACAACAATGTATCCATCAAGTATAATTCTTCTGTGATATACTTGTGTAAATAAGGAAAATAAAAAAACATGCACTGGAACATGAAGGGCAGAAAACTGTGATCTCAATAAATATCTCAATTATGACTGGAGAAAAGGGAACATGGGATACAGAAATTAGGAACTATTACATTGGCATGTAAATTCACATTGTCATGAACTGAGTATTATATGCTGAAATAACCAAGAACAGAAAAACTGAAATACACAAGGCACAATTTAAACTTTCAATCTTGTGGGTCAAAGATTTTAATTTTATTAGATATTAGAGCACGTAAGTATACAGACTCAGAACAGAGATACGGCAAATACCATCCACAATCAGAAAAATACTGTAACAAAAACCGGCTTCCTTCTATCATGCAGAATGCTGGAAGAGCCTGGAATAAAGACCAAATAGGAGTTGTAGAAAAAAGGGTCATACTGAAGAAAATACAGATGAAAATAATGTGAAATGGACAACACAAGAGAAAGACCTAGAAGGAGCTTGTAAAAAGGAAATGGTCCTGGAACATAAACTTTGAATTATGAGTTGCAGAGGAAAAGAGAAGAATGGTTTTTTGGGAATGAAGAGGGGTACAGTACTCAAATACTTCATCCAAAACAATTTAAAAAGAAATCAATTGAGAAAGGATATATTCCAGGATGTCCACGAGGTCCGTATGCAAAATCAGACGTACACACAAGGCGAGCGCGCTGACCAACACACATCTGAAACCATTTAGAATATGTTACCAGATTTAAGACCATAACACACTTTATTATACCAACATCTGGAGTCTGAAATTGGAATATTTGGAAACTAATTCAGAAAACAAAACTACTGACCCATATGAATACATCTTTAGTAAGTAAAGCCATCCCACTACACGCCATGGATGTCGCGGGGGGGGGGGGGGATGTAGGTATAGCTCCTATTCATTCTTAACCTTGGCACTAGATGGGGCGAGTGGTCATTATCACGCCCTGGCCGTGCTTTACCCCCAGGAAAGAATCCTGATACCCACTGGACAGGAGGCTAGGTGGGCCCCAGAACCGGTCTGTATGCAGCGGCTAGAGGAAAAATTATCTGTCCCTGTCGGGGTCAAACCCCAGTCATCCAGCCCGCAGCTAGTCACTATACTGACTGAGCTATCCTGGCTCCGAATATATCTTTATTCTATGTAAATCTTTTGTGGCATAATTTATAAAGATGGATCAAGTTTTATTGCTAGCACACTTAAAATGATTAGAATTGGAAGCAATCACATAATCTTCCAACGTGAAAAACATCTAGTCACTTCTTTGGGAAATGATCTCTAACGCAGTGTAATGCATGCCAACCGAAGAGGTTCCAATCCCAGATGCTGTAATTTGAAGCATTAATTCTATATCATGAGAATTTCTGTTTATAGCGATGAGCTAATATGCAACTTGATATTTCAAGCATAAGTTTAAAACACACGAGATGAATGGCTTTCGGTTATTTTGAAAACAATGTACTCAGAAGACTATATGAACCTGATGAGGATGTAAGAGTGGGCAAAATTCATGAAAAGGAATTTCACAAGTTGTACTTATCACCTAACACTTAGGGTAATTAAATTGATGTAAGCAAAACATAAAATTCTGCTTCAACCAATTCAAGGGAAGAGGCCAGTGCTCCAATCCACAAAGCAATATCACAACCCCTTTCTAAAGTTATACTGTTGTTATAATAGTAATGCTTCTGTTATCACATGTATTAATTATACTTGTTAGAATCTTTGCATATATTTTGTATCATTTTTACTAAGCTCACACCACTGTTGTTCCCAGTCACTTCTCGCAATTGTTTTAAAGGATGGGAATATTTACAAGTTTTCTATTCATCTGGGATGTGTTATTTGGTACTGACATGGAATAAGCAGACTTTGCAACAGAGAAAAGATTACTTCATTAATTCAATATTCTTATCAGTACCTGAAGCATTCTTATTTTTGAAAGAGTTGTAGTACATTTGTTGTGATTAAACATATGCCACCATCATTTGTTTTAAAAACTTAGAAGGGTGGTCTGGTCCATAATAAAAGACTGTGTTGGATTGTACAAGTACAGGAAATGCATCAATCAGAAGCAGTCACTTAAGGATATTTTTCAAATACATTCAGCAATTCATACTGGTTCATAAATAATCAACAAATCAACCAGAAAGAAATGTTCACCTTACAATCATATTTGACTTGAAGCTTTCGTGGTACCCAAATACAATAAAATATTCTCAGGCAACTAGCTGTATCAATATGGATACAGGAATGATGTTATCACATAATTTTCTGATGATGGAGGTGGAGCAGGTCTCTGAAATATTGGACTATGGGTCCATATTGACACAGCTTATCATACAATCCTACTATTTTGCAAGCTATATCCCAGTGAAAGATATGATAATTACACATTATTAAAAAATCAATAACCTACAGAGCCAGCAAGTTTTCCTTGTGTTAACATTACTGTCATAGGGTGGTTAAATACGCCAAAACTTGTCTGTGAACTTACCTGGCAAACCCCTACATCCCATCCTTTTATGACTTCCCCCTTTCCTATACGAAATTTGAATGGTACTCCTCTGTCTCTGGATGAATCGAACTTCATACCATTCTGTAAAGTACCTAAAAAAACATACAATTAATCTGAAAAACAGCTATTAATTTAGTACTGCAGAGAGCAATCTTTGATATCGAATGTCAAATCCAAATTAAAGGTGTTGATTTACAAAATGAAAATCGTATTTCCTTTTTTCCAGAAAGTCTAAATGCAAACAGAATATGCATATTTCCGAATTACAAAAATTCCCATTCTTAAACTATGACAAAGTTGTTACCCATATTCAAGTTTCAAATATAGTGTTCCATGAATCTGAACTACAAAATCATACATACCCGTATAATGAACAACAACAGTCTGCCCGTATTTGGGATATGTCTGCCCTGAAAGAATATATGCATATAAAGGTGTATTACGATAAACGTCGACACGTCCACAGAAATACAAATTTAGCAAGCCTTATAAAAATTGGGTTAATTACCATCACCCGGCGAAACAACTTCTACTTCCACACCCATAACTGAAAAACTTGGCCCTTAAAAAATAAATACAAACAAACACAACTTCAAAAACAGATATTAAATCTGACGCAAATCAGTATGATTTTAAAACTAAAAGAGGCCCTCTTCCCCTTAAACGACCACTCCTTTTCCCTACACAATCTCCTAGTCCAACTGTATTCACAGCAACTAAAAAAATGGCACCCACTCACAGTGTATGTCACAAGAGGATATAGATAGAGGTATTAATTAGTTACGAGTACGTGTAAATTCATGTCAAGTTTTGTAATAATACAAATTTCGTCCTTAGTATGTAGTCTAGGATTCATGAACATTAGTATTAATTACAGTCAACTGTGGATGGTGGTGAAAGACAACGGCTATTCCGGTCAAATTAATGCTTTCGTGCCAGAAAAGTAATCTTAATCTCTCTACAGAAACAATTGCATATGCCAGATGTGTATATGAGATTACATTTTCTGAATTTCTTAGACATTAAGATCTGAATATAAAGGCATTCTTGTGCAGGATTCAATGATTGGAATAGAAAGGTACGCTTGGACTAGCTCTATATAACAGGCTTTAGCGCTCAGGGGTTATAAAGGTGCCTTGTTTAGGGGTATCCAATAATCCCATTCGATCATGTAATGCATGCCAGACATTTAGTTACACTAATGAAGTATTGAAGTAGAGATCTTGTTAGATGACTGAAAGTTGTACGGTATTACACTAATTACTGTTTTTATGTAGTTACATTCTAATGGGAAATCAGTTCAGGATAATACAGTGAAATGCCTGTACCAATGCCAGCAACTGTCTCTAGAGTTGCAGCTTATAAGCTGTTTTAAAACACTCATTCATCTTAGGGCATAAGCAGTACATCACTGTGTTTGGAGGAAAATAAAGAAAAGTGGTACACTATAGGCTGTTTGTAGTTTACTGGCATGGGAAGTGGTGAGGCAAGGAAGCGAGCTCTGGAGAGAAAGATTGAGATGGTGTGCTCTTCATTTAGACCATGCATTTTTAAGAGGAAGATGTCTAAAAGATAGGAAGCGCACGCATATGTAACATTATTCTGTCCATTTATAGGAAGTATTTTGCTACTCTTTATCTTTCGTTAAAACTCCCAGCAGTATTCATAAAAGTATTTTTATTTTTAGGGTAATACATTTTAACATTTTCATGTTAAAATGACACAGTAGTTTTTTTGTAGTAATGCCAGTTTCATTTGATAATATCACATTGTTTTAGAATTTCACATTTTTATTTTACATGTAGAGGTGTTCCACCAGAAAAAAGAGGCATAAGCTGCAACTGGAAATCATGTTGTTCCATAATAAGATGTACAGAGCAAATCAGAAGTAAAAATATACAGTGATACAAAGACAAGTTTCAATGTTATAGCATACCTTAAGAACACATATGCAGAATCTTCTGTAGTAATCTCAGAAAAAAATGTTTTAATTATTTCTTAAAGTCCCCATTCTGAATAAATATGAAGTAAAGTTATTTTGCTGCCAACTGCAGAAGGTTGCTTCCTTGTTTGCACTTATTTAATCAACAGATGACATAAGCTGTGGGCTTTTACATGTTATTTAGACAATGAAAATATATCACCCCAAATTTTTTAGTTTTTCTCTTTATAAAGAAAAACAAATTTAATGCTTCAGAGTTTTAAATGCATATATATATATATATTTATTTTATATAAAGTCAGGTAACTTAAAACAACAAATATAAGAATAGTTAATATTTACATACAAAACCATGTTGGAGTAAAATAAATAAATAATCACACAGAGTTTTAAGTACAATATGTTAAATAGTGTAAATATAGTGTCAGACCCCATATCTGCCATTGCAAAATCCTGAAGGACCTAAAATTTGTCATTTCTCCTGGTGATTTTTATGGTGGTAGTTGCCTATGCTCATCATCATAGTTCTTTTGACTCACCACCATGTGTGAGTGGGACCACTGTTAACGGTCTTACCACTAGTAGAAGGCAGGTTTCTTGTTTAAACTTGTCTAATCAGCATATAGCATAAGTTTAGAGCTTTTATAAATTTTTTAGACTGAAGATATACCAACCAACATTTTTGAGGTTTTTCTATTTGTCATGAAAAAAATTGTGAACTGTAGATAAAGCATACTTCAGCATATAATTTTTATTATTTATTTTGACTGTTTTAAAATTCCTCTGCATAATCATCCAAAATCCTAAAGTCTGAAAAGCATTAGGTTGCAGGCTTTCTTGATACGGGAGGTCTGGTACTATATTTACAAGAGAAGACAGCAACATTGAAATAAGCCAATAAATGGAATGTGTCATGGTTTAAAAAATATCATTCTGCACAATTCTTATCAGAACAGATTAAACATTTTTACTTGTATTGCATATGAAAATAATATTAATTTGTTACACAGGCTATGTTATTTATTATACTCCTTCATGACACTACACTTATAAATAGGACAATGTTTTATTTTGACCCTGGAATGCATACCTTTGTAATGTATTTACAATGTATATATAAAATTATTTATTACCACTACTACTACTACTACTACTACTACTAGGCCTGGCATGTTTTAGGTGCTGGGTCATCCTCTGGAACATCTCTTAATTACAGCAGAAGTCACACACTTCACAACATCGTCCCATCAGTCATTAGGAATGCTTGCCTACAACAAAAGTAATAATAATTGTTGTATCCAGGTGGTATTATGTACATATTTTGAATATTATTTATTATGACACTCAAATGGCACATCAGTGCTTACAGTTCGATGTATGGATAACTCATTTACAAAACTGCTCCAAATCAATAATATGCTCATCATTTGGATTTCTTTTTTGGTAGCGCATATACCCTCTCCACCAGTGCCCGCATTATACTGCCTGGAATTCTTTGATGCTCCTCAATCAATTCCTCTAGTGCTTGAGCTACCTAGAATTTAATATAAAACAAAAGAAAAAGATGTAAAGAAATATCTTACTGATAAACATCATAACTGCACGCGATTTAAAAATGGTCTACCCTATTTATTCTTATGTCAAAGTGAAAATCATTTAAATTGGTTAGTCGGTGATCTAAATTTGGAATTTGAATATTAGTATCTTCCATACCATTAACAACATGTAACAGAGTTACAGTATTTATGTACCCCCTCAGCATCACAGAACAAAAGCTGATGTGTCCAGTTCAGTTACAATGTCCTTTGTTTCCTTAATTATGGCATGTTCAAAAGCAATGGCAATGAAGAATTTTCTCTTTTCAGACCATTCTGAGTAGGAAATGCACCATACAGACGTTTACCAATAAAGACCTTACAACAGGCTTTGTTTAATGGTTTGCCATAACTGACTTAAATTACATCAAACCTGTACTATAAATAACATTAATAATCAACGTCTGTAAAAATGTAATGAGTTTCTAGTTAAATTAAATTCCTTACACAACATAAATTTTAATTTGGGAATAAACATGTCCTAGATATCTATTCTAGAATAAGAGTATATTTTTGAGGGTTCATCTAATAATAAGTATTTCTAAATGAAGTTTCCCTATGTGTCCACATTATGAGACTGAAAAATTTAACCCTTTGCTACACCCAATACAATATAATGTAACAGAATTAAAACGTACGTAACTAGCCTGATGGGATACAGTGAAATGACCGTGATAAGTTGTCTGTTATCTGAAGGTGTTATTGTGCAGAATACAATCTATTAATGTTATGAACCTTGATCTGAAGTTGCTCAGGGGTGAGGCTACCGTTGTAAGGAATTGGCTTCCCCACATGTGTGCGTAACTTCACTGGAAATCCCCCGTATATTGGCACAATTGGAAACCTTGTTATTGTATACAATTTCAGCCACAAACGTCTGCCAAAACTCACACTGCAAAATGCTTCTCGTAGATTTTGTGTGAATATTGGAATAACTGGCTGCAAAAGAAGACAAGATGTGTAATAACTATGATTTTATTAAAAAATCAAAGTTAAAATGTATTAGGTCAGGGGTCTCACCCTTTTATGCTAGCATACCACTAATTCTAATTTAACACATTAAATGTACCACTAACCAAATGCGTTCAGGGAAAACTTATTTATGTTAATATTATCTTTTGATTCTCTTACTTAGTTTTGCGTACCACTCAACATTGGCTCAGGTTGAGAAACGCTGTATTAGATAACAAATGTTTGTCATTATACAAATCAGTTGTCCAAAGCACATAATTATAATGAAAAGAATGATACAACACTCAATCTGAAATGCATTCAGTATGTCTTATATATACATATATATAATGTGGGATTTAAAAGATTTAGATGTGATTTTGATGCAAGAAAGGAACGTGTCCTTGTATTTCTGCCTCAGATGTGTTCCACAACCAGTGTGCCACCATAAAGTTTCGGGTGTGCCACAAATTTTTATAAGAAATGGTATAATTATTCATATGTTATACTTAAAAGTTCATAATACACAAACACACTCGTTTATCATTAATAGTTTTATCGACATGTAATGTTTTGTTTTCATATGCCTGCATTCTTATAGGACAAGGATATATATGTAATACATATTTAAGGAAATGTACATTTTCATATCCCCTTCTGTGAGGTGAAATTTTATGTTGTGCCATCATGTCCTTGACAAATGGGGGTATGCCATGGGTGAGAAAAGGTTTAAACCCATGAATATTTCTGTACAGCTTTGTGACTACTTACCACTTTGGCATCCAAGGCCACTTTTGCAAATCCAAGTCTTTTTTTCCACATAAGTCTATAATATGCATCACCAAACTGGGCTTCATAAACTCCTCCTGGTGATATGGCTAATAAATTGTTCTGTTTCAGAATATTTGAACATATCTGCACTGTGCCTGGTATCACCTTCATTGCTTCGGAGATGATTAACCAGCCTGTGTAGATGGATAGAGCATACAGTTTATAAAATCACTTTATGTAAATAACAGTCTTCACATTAACTTAAAATGTGGGACTTTCATATGTTTACTTTGGTTGAGTAATTATGAATACTTACACATGTTAAATAGGTCACAAAATTAATATTGCTTTTGCTGAAAACAGCATTTGAGGACATTTACATAATATAACTTAAGTCCTGAACTGAGACCTTATCTTGGGCCTACAACTGACCAGACTCAAAATCAAAGTTTTAGCAAAATCTAATACAAACTTTATCTTGTTGAAATAAATTTAAATCTATCCTATTTTTATCTGAGCCTGCTGCCAAAAATACTGTTCTTTGGATAGAAAGTTGTTCATGAGTTTTGATCAGTTGAGTGAAAGGTAAAATGACAATCAAGTGATAATTTCAGCAAACCTAAAATCTGCACAAGTCTCAGTTCAACTATATATAAGCAAATATTCTTCTTTTAATTTCCTTCATGATCAAAGCTTACAGACATTTCTTTTCAGTGCACTACACCCACCACCCTTGCATCCACATAGTACACTCCTGGTTAATTATTCCTGCTCTAGATCACAACAAATTCAATTATAACAATTACAGAAGTTATATTCTTCATATTTACCTGGTATTTTAAAGAGGAACCGATCTGCAACTGTATGAATCAAACGGTTCTTAAATAGAATAGATTTTGAGATAAAATAATACAAGTCTATGGGGATGGCACCATGATAGTACACGATCAGTGCTGGGGTGTCATCTGGAATGTTTTCCATACCGCTGACCTCATAACCTGGACAGTACAGCATGCAGAAGAAAATATCCATAATGAAAATTTTCGATAACAAAGAACTATGTCTAATGGGAGTAAATGTACACCTACACACAACAGCTTTTCTGAATGTCCTTCACTTTAAGCTTAAAGGGACTATATATTTTGAAAGTCCCAACTGCATTTTCTGCTTACTACTTTTTTTATATTTTTCAGTGAAATGGAATGAAATTCAAGACACATGTACTTGGAAGACCTAAATACAAAGAAATAAAAATGGTGAAAAGGCATATTCCACAGGCTTTCAAAGGAATGATTAATTACAGCTAGTTAACCTTTAACACAAATTATAAATGAATAAAACCAAATTCTTAAAAATGATCAATATACATTGTCTAATTCTATAATTTTTGTTCAGAAAATTTTTTGGTATTACATACATTCACCACAAACAAATTTCTTTTCTGTCCCAATGTAAATTTGAAGTCCTGACAGGCCATTATGTCATACAAGAAATACATTTCCTACATAAGATTTTGTTAGCCTTTTCTATTATAAGTTTTTATTGAAATTCATCATATGGCTTAGAAATTTACGAAAAGAGATAGTACATACTGTAGGTGTTTTGTGACCTTCACACCTTGCAGCATGAAAAATGGGGAAGTGCTTGAAAAAATATAACTAAGATTCTTTTTCTTTGTTTAAAATTATCAGAACAATAATTAATGACAAGAACTTTCCCAATTTCCTGCTTATGGCTTCATGTTTATTACAATTTATGAACTTAAGACATAGTTGTGATTTTATGCATTAATGTACACTGGAACATTTCTTTTAAAGGAAAAGACAGTTGAAAATGTCACAGAGATCTCTTGGTTTAGGGCTTGTATTTGTGGTTCCCAAACTACTGCTCCATACATTCACTCCTTAAAGATAAGAATACATTACTGTCCATTTGAAATTATAAGTTTTTCTAGGACATTCTCCCTTACCTACCATCTACTTTCATTCCACCTTGACATAGCACATCCTCATGCAGCTATACCTTTGCAGTGTTTCACAATTTTCCTTCTGAAAACAAAGGAAGCTAATGTATACCTCAACTATGCAACTGGAACAGACTACAACAAATAATACTTCTTTATAAAACAAAAAGAACAGTGTCAGTAACATCACTGTGTTTCTGTGAACTTACTTTAAAATAATACTGGGACAGTTTGGGAACCACTAGTTTATACCCTTACCCAAATGAAAGTAGTGATCATATTGAATATTTATTTAGTAATGATTTATTTAATGAAACTTCCAATTGCTTAGATTATATAGAAGAGAATGACTGATAGAATGATTAGTGAATATTATCAAATTTTTTAATGAACAAATCCAAACCACATGGTTAATTTTAGACCAAATTAGAACAGTGGGCTTGAATTTATGGAAAACCAATGTCATAAATATGCCTACACTCTTATATTCCATTATAATATAAAAAAACATTGACCAAACAGGAGTGTTCATTACACAAGTTATTTTTAAAGTATGAAACAAATCGGGGAATAATAATGAGCATCCATGTCATATTAATTAGACCGTAAAAGTGTATTCTTCTGAGCGCACTGATATTCCAAAGGTGCTCTTCATGCCAATATTAAGGGTGACATTAGAGGATCACCAAGGGAATAACAAATGCAATTATAACAAAGGCAATAATAATACCCAAGAAAATAATTGTCACAACTGTTGCAACACTGCGATCCAGTTCTCATTGATGCAAAAATGTTACAACACTGACCGAAGTTCAGTGTTGCAACAATATACATACAAATACATACTGTCCACAGATGACGAGAAAATCCCTGCAAGTGGAAGTCATTTCTGGTCGGTGTGGGGGGAATGTTACTTATCAGCTGGACTAGAGGGCTGCTATTGGTGGGAAGTGTGATATGTCACAGTTTAAGGCTACTACACACAGACTGAAAACATCAAGCAGTTGAGATTAGCGTGTAGTGAGCGCACCTCTAATGTGTTCTGCGGATGTTGCAATAATATTCTATATTAAATCACTGTGCCGCTGTGAGGTAATCTTAAAGCTGTACCCATTAGAACACATGAAAGCCTGTTGTTCGTTCAATGGTTGTGGAATGTATGCTTTTAGGATGGGTCGTCACTCACTGTGTATAACAAATTCCTAGCAGGGATTTTCTCTTGGTCTGCGGACTGTAGTTATTATATGCAGATTGAATTTTGAATAAGAGATTAACTTTAGCAATTAAACATCTTCCATGCATTGCCTATTACAAGGGGATAATGTTTTAAACAATGAACTATGTTTTATACTATAGAATGTATTCAAAGCTTTGAGAAATGTCTCCAGTAGCTGGATGTGAGAAATAAGTTGCTACCATGCCAGATCCAGCCATGGGCATCCCAGACAGCTGCAACAGTCTTCCGTGCACCATCCCAGAAATCTGTTTCATATGCATGGCGTAAACGATGTCTGAAAGAGGACATCAGAAGTACTGACTTGTAAAATCATCTAAATAAAGTGCTTGAGGTTTCACAAGTGATATTCTTTCCTGAATATGATCATGAATGACAACATTTGGACTTGGATTACCTTAAGTTTTCTAGTAGTATATTTATATTAGTATCAGCTTCTGCTAATACAATTAATTCCTTATTCTTACACCTACTTCAAATCTATAAACATTTTCTAACTCCTCTTCATATGTCTCCAGTCACCAACTGTCATTCCTTGAAAATTTATAGGAATGAATACTTATTTATGAATGTATATTTGAAACATAATGATTGTTTATGAATAGACTTACCTATGCAATTTGTAGATGTACAAAATCAATACACTTAAATACAAGAGAAGTACTATAATCAATGGCAAAAGGAATGTAATAATTAAGGGTGTAAGCATCCATGTTAGCCACAAAGTGAAGTCCAAGTCTATGTAATCCACTGAAAGGAAATTAAGTTTAATTAAAGAAATGAATACACAGAGTTAGACAAATTTTTAGGCTAAAGTTATTCCTGAATTGTACCAGTAATACATGTAATATAGGTCATCATATTGACTGGACAAAACATAATGGACATGTATAAGCAGGATTACACAATTACAAAAGTACTAGGCCTAGTATAGTTAGAACGCTTACCAGTAACATTTTTAGCATACGTTACTATGCTGCTGATTTGTAAAAGCATGCTTGATGTCCTGTTCTGCAAACTAATTCATAAAATGGGCACACACTTCAGTTGCACATCATATTACCCGACAGCTCTTTTCCAAGGTACCTAAGGCCTAAACACTTCTAGTACATTACACAACACTAGTTTTACATCTGAAAGTTGAATATGTGTAACAGTATGATAAAAAGCAGACCCTTTCAAGGTTATACCAGTATTTCATAAATGAATGGTGTTTTATTTTTATTTTTCGTAGTGGTACACTGATTTTAATGTTCAACAGGCTGGGTATTGTACTTCCATTTATTTGCTAATATGGGTATTGCTTGAAGATTTAAATAAGGTTATTTTTCCTAAAATATCTGCATTGGTAACTGCGCAAATACATTTAATAAAGGCTAGTACAATCAAACTTTGGGTACAAATCAATGCTTAAAAACGCGAACTTCAATTTAATATGTTTGAAAGGTATATTACATGTTACATGTTGCTCACAATGAATGATAAATTACCGCCATTTTGGCTGTGTCCGGTGTGTGTTCGACCGAAAGGAAGGCAGTATCATTTGCGTTGGTTGCTATTGTTAGGATCATTTAAAATTTGGATCTGAGTGATGTATTACAACTGTGGTTTAGAGTGGTGAAATTGATACTTGAAATGACTATTTTCAGAATGGTAAAAGGTTATTTAGACCCAGTTGAAGATCAGTAAGTGAAAATTGACTTGTGTATTGTGCAACTTGCAACGGCCATTGAACTGGGAATTCGGAAGACTCAGAATCAAGAATGGTATTGATGTTGAAAAAAATTGTGGGTCGCAATATTTGCAACTCCTCAGTTTGGCTGTTCATGTGAAAATGGTGAAGACAAGAAGCTGCGACGTAAGTCAAGATTTGGAAGCAGCTATGCCTGTTAGAGACTTGTCCGTGAAAGAGGAGATCCTTGAGGTGAGATCCTTTTGTTTCTAAGCATTTTTGCTTCCATTCAGTTTTGCAAGCCTGTTTTTATAAACTTCAAAGCCCGTCATACCAAAGCAAAACTGAAAATGGATTATTTTACTGGATGTGGTTACAGGATGCCGAGAGTGGATCCAGTCAGCGGAGAACGGAAAAGGATGATTCCTACCCTCCGCAGTCTGGTTCTGGCTGGGGTCGTGAGTTACGCAACCGTTTTGTATTTAACAATAATGAGCGTGACCGGACCTCAACAGACTATACCTTACGCTCCCGTTACACAGAACAAGGTAGTCTTAGGCGTGGCACTAAAAGCATGTACTGACATGGTACTTTACTACTTTATGGCACAATTCCTTGGGATTGTGCTAGTCTTAAAACTAACTATTGTATTTCAAGGACTGAAATCTAGTTATGAGCATGGCTTTGTGTTTGTGAACTTCTTGGTATACATTGAATCACATTACTTTATTCAAATTTATTGAGATATCATAGCACCTATTAAAATGATGAAATGAATGTCATATGGACACCATTTTATGTGTCTTAAAAGAGTCTGTGCAAAGACTAGGCTAGGTTGGAGCGTTTGTTAATGTTGTGCACAGTCGTAGTGAGTAAAATGTACTGGTTGTTACTACTGTATTATCCCATATGATAACCAAACCATACATTCTATTCTCATCCATAGATGTGAATGGTCTGTGCCTTTCATTTCCTACATCACAACTTGAGCAGTTGGCTGAATGTGAGTCAGGCGTAGTTGAGGCAGGTGGAAGGAGGCATCAATGTAGTGAAATTCTATTATACCCTAATTATTACATATGTTTGCTTCTTATGCTGAAAATATTTTATACTGAAACTACTTACTGCAGCATTGTGTGTGGTCATTATGGTGAGAATGGTCATGGTGTCTGAAACCTCCTGTGTTAATTGTGGTAGTATTCTTCCATACTCAGTTTCTGTAGATGAAAAAGATGTACAAGAAAAGTAATGGAAGGTCTTGCATTTCCTGAATCTTTGAAGTGATTTCTAGAACCCAAACCTAAGATCAGTAAGCATTCCCATTTTTCTATTTGTCATCATCCAAGTGGGGTTGATGTTGAAAGATGACTGTCTTCTGGGTTGTTACTCCATGTAGTCTGGCAGAAGTTTACTGATGTTTCAGAGGTACTTGTTGCCTCCATCATCAGGATAATGAGTAAGCCATGCGAGTGGAAAGAGCTGGAGTTGTAGGGACCAGACAGGAAAGGAATAGCCTAATCCTAACCAGTGGGGACTGGTATCAGAATCAGGCAAGGATGTGTGAACCAATAGGAGTGTGTGGGCATGTCACAGCATGTGAAAGAGATAGGTCCAAGAAAGCATCCCTTTTAAGGGCCCCTCAGAGTTCGGCCGGTGGATCACTGTACATAAGGGAGGTGGGTGGTCGTGATGGAGGTGAAACAAGGATATTGGAAGGGAGCACTGGCCAGGGCCGGATGTACCCTGAAAAGGGCAGAGTAGTGGTTAGTGGCCCGGCTGGGACTAGTACTTCCCACTCGCACGGCTTACTCATCGCCCTGATAATGGAGGCCAACTCCGACTCCACAGCCCAGGATGCCATTGCATGGTGCAACAACACAGAAGACAGCCACCTTCATACTCATTGCCGTGAGAACTTAAAATCTCACTTAGACTGGCCATTCCTGTCTTTGTACCAGAAATTCCTTACTGTGACATCAAATCATACATTTTATTTTGCAATGAATATGTTTATATATTTTTTAAAAGAATACAGGTAAGCATATACATTGGAGAACTCTGATCCAGATTAGTAATTAGAGTATGCTTGTTTACAGTAGCAGTGGGTTCCCGTCGTCGGCATTTGCGCAGTTGCAGAGTGTCTGTCTCGCTTGATGAGAGAGGCCATATTTATGAAGAAGATGAAATGATGGAAGATTCAGATGATATTGCCATGTTTGAGGAGGCTGATGATGATGATGATGACGACGACGATGATATCTTTACACCTGTTAAAAGAAGAGAGAGGTAGGCTATAATTTCTTAACCCTGTCCCTGCCAGTGAACTAATTGAGTCAGTGAAGCAGGTTCTGCAAATTAGTGATGATTCAGTATGGACTAGTAAATGGGAGCAGGTTTTCTGTTTCAAGCAATTCTTAATGTTTAAGAGATTACATTCATGCTGAGTATTGATTTTAATCTCGTGTGTTTCTTAACTTGACACACGTATCACTTGTATTATTAAATTTTTAAAAAATATTGTGTCACTTGGCAGGTCAGGAAAATGGTCAGCTGTTCTTACAGTGTAATTTAGACCGTTTACAGTATGGATAGTTTTACGTGTATACTATGGTTCAAACATGGTGGTTTGTTGTGTCAAAAGAGACAGACACGGTAGACTTCTTCTTGAACTTGACTGCCATGCATTGTAAGCTAGAAAGTGACAGTTCTTGTGACCTAGCAACATTTAACAGTTTCCTCTTCTTACTTGAAAGTGATGCCTTAAAAACTAGGTTTGCTTGCAATTTATTTGTTTGGAGGGGCGGATATTTCTACCACTTCGTAATAATCTCTCTTTCATTCTACCCTGTCAGTGTAACCTCTGCTACTTGCATAATTTACTACAGCTTTTGGGTATGAAGTGGAAGTGTTTTTCCTGCTCTTTTCCTTGTGGTCTTCTTGACATCAATTTAAGGATCTGGATTGGTGCACAAAATTTGTACTTGTACATCACATGTATCATGTCATACATTAGCAATAGCATCTTTACATTGAAGTTTTCTGCATTTGTCTCTCTTGAGTTTTAGAGTTATCAAATTTTTTGGCTAATCTTTTCTTCCATTTTGGATTGCCCTATAGGTGTATGTTTATCTAAAAGTATCTTCATCAGTTTTGTGGTTAAGTTATTGAAATATATGTAGTGCTATTTCCAAAAATGGAGTTATTAAAATGTAAATACGTCTATACAGAAGGGTCATTCGGCAAAAAAGCATAACGAAGATGTGTAAATATGGACCAACAATGGTCAGCTTGCGTGCATTGTTGTTACCTAAGAAACTAATTGTTTCATCATCTGTTTACTCGGCATTGTTGTGTTACATTAATGTTGTCAACAGTCCACTTTCGTTATTGCGGAAAGAGCTGAGCTGTGAGTCGCTTGTAGAAGAAGTGCGTCGTAGACTAGATAATTTTGTGCTGGAAAAACGTTTTAGAATATCACAAGTACAAGTAAGGTAAAGTTTGTCCCGCTACGTGTGTACAGGCGCTTGGGGTGAGTGGAGGTATAGCTCCTGTCTTTCTTGACCTCGGCACTAGATGGGGGTGAGTGGTCAGCATCACGCCCCGGCTGGCTTTACCCCCGGGAAAGGACCCCCGGTACCCATTGTAGAGGAGGCTGGGTGGGCCCCAGAGCCGGTCTGGACACAGGGGATAGAGAAAAAATCCTTACATTAAATTACATTTTATTACATTACAATACATTACACTCAGCTACCACAGAGCCATCTTAAGCGTAACTAATTCAAGTTTAATAAGCAGTCTTAATCAAACTATTTACTAAGTTGTAAAGCATGTATAAAGGAAATATTTAGAATAAAGCTAATATATAAACTTCCTTTCATTGTATTTATTGCTGAAATATAATTTAAATACAGAGACGTATTTACGTCAGATTCTCCGGAACCGTGGTTCCACTGTCAATTTTTTGGGCAATCCATTTATAAAACTTGTCGTCAAGGAAGAGTGAAAGCTAATGTTTTTTATACTGTTGGGCAAAAGGCCATTTGTAGATCCCAAATTGTGCAAAAGAGTTTGAAACTTCTGTACTTTGTAGTTGAAACCCATTTTGTCACGTAAAGCTTTATATATATATATATATATATATATATATATATATATATATATATATATATTCCCCCATGTGAAGGTGTTTAATAAGACCACATGAGTTTCTCTGTGTTCACATTCAGATCTTGAATTCTGCCATGTAAATGTTTAGAAATATTTAAATGTATTAGGGAATAAGTTGAATAGGGATTTAAAAGTTGAAATGTATATAAATTTAATGGAGAATTTTTCAATTTCTTTGTATACAAGTTGAATAGGCAAATAAAAGTTGCCAGTAATAAATGTGGCTTATCTGCAAAGCAAAGAATTCCTTCATATAAACTATGTAGGCAAACTTTTCAGATAAGATGACAGGAACAACTTTTCCACATAAAAAGATTTTCCTACAATTCAGGCCATTCATTCCACACAAATTTATGGTTCTCCAATGATGTTATATCCATCCTTGCTCGCATATCCCTTCAGGGGAATTTATGACGAAAATTGTGGCAGTGTTGCTTAAGCCTGAGGCTCAGTAAGACACTGAGGAGAACTTTAAATTTTAATGCAAAGATTAAAATCACTAGTCACTTGTTTGTAATTGAAAGCCGGAACATGCCTGAAAAAACTACTGCACACATGCTTGTCCTGGCATCACTAAAGTCACCAGCTGAAACTTAATTTTGGAAAATATGCAACGTTTTGTTCAAAGCATTACTGAGACTGGAATTTTGTGTCTGTGTTCTTCGGTGTCAGCAGCAAAAGAGAGCAACCTGAGGTCTACACCAGATCAACTTAAAGAGGGCAGAAGGAAACAATGAATGGTTGCCATGGGTCATGTGATGCATCACATAAGGAAAGAACACACATCAGGCAAGGGTATGGTAGAGAAAAGGTGTGTGAAGTGAGCTGCTGAGGCCATGAGCTATTTGCTAGAAAGTGTGCATAGCTCGACATTAGTTTAACAAACATCTTCAATTTATGAAGGAACTTCTGCCTTGACTCAGCTTCACTTGTATAAAGTTTGTGCATTATTTTAGTGTTTTCCCATGAGCCGGGATAGCTCAGTCAGTATAGTGACTAGCTACAGGCTGGATGACTGGGGTTCGATCCCCGACGGGGGCAGAGGATTTTTCCTGTAGCCTCTGCATCCAGACCTGCTCTGGGGCCCACCCAGCCTCCTCTACAGTGGGTACTGGGGTCCTTTCCCGGAGGTAAAGCCGGCCGGGGCGTGATGCTGACCACTCACCCCCATCTAGTGCCGAGGTCAAGAAAAAGAGGAGCTATACCTCCACTCACCCCAAGCGCCTGTATGGCACGTAGCAGGACAATCTTTACTCTTTAGTGTTTTCCCAGGTACTGCTCTTTATTATTTCTATTGTTTTTGTAAGAGAAGCTTAAGATGGTGAAGCAAGTTAGGAGTAGATATCATATAATGAAGATCCTTGTTGATATGTACCTCATGCCTATCACCTTATCACTTTGGGATAGTGTAGAGGTTGTAGATTGGGCACAGCAGGAAATTCATACAGAATTATGCTGCTCAGAGAACTGATAGGGAGGTGGGAGGAATATAGTAAATTGTGTCTTAGAGAAATTGATTCAGAATATGTGAACTGGAATGAAGTATTCAAAGGATAATGTTCACTGGCTGACTTTGGTGTCAGTGGTATTGAACTGAAGTTCTGTTCCTAAAGAGTTGTTTTAAATATCTTGTTAAAGTTCTTGGGAAAAACTGTTTTGTTCCATCAGAGTTCGGAGACAAAGATCTCGTCGGCGAAATTTGAGGGCATCTCTGTCTCTCCGACAGAAGACAAGTTCAGCAGCTGATTCATCCAGAAGCCACCATGTGAATCATACTGGAGCCAGAACCAAACCAATGAGGACACATGCTTTGGAAGTTGAAGTAGAGGAGGAGGAGGAAGAAGAGGAAATTGACACCCAAGGAATAAATGGACATGATAGCAGCTCGGAGAAACACGATGCACATGACAACCAGGAAGGAGAAGGTAAGATTGATTTGTGCTGTGATATTTCTTTACTTCTGGCTGTATTTACATTTGAATGTACTAATGCAATATAATGACCATTTGCACTGAATAAATTCATTCATTGCCATATACGAGTTAAATGGTTTTAGTTAAGTTTAATGCCATGGAGGAGTATCCTTTCTGAGAAGCTGAACAGTTTTCTGAAAAGAGTACTCTCTTGTTTTAGGTGTACGTCGCAGCACACGTCAGCGGAAGCTGATTTATGACAACTTTAATACAAGTTGGATCCTAGGCACTCAGACTCTGCGTGGCTATCCTATGTTTCTGTCGGTGAAGGAACCTGTTGGGACACGAGTTGATAAGGGGCTTCGCCAAGAAGAGGTGGAGCAAGTGGGGCCTGGTGAGGAACAAGATGACGTAAAAGAGGTTCACAAGAAGCGACGCACATTGTCAGAGCTGGAACCTGCTGTTATTGATGATGTAAGTATATGAGCATTGTATGCGTTTGAATATAGTTCAGTTATTCAAGCCTGTTAAGGGATGTTTGAGAGAACTGGGTTTTGTTGTTGTGCTTGATGTACTTACATTGCTCATGCAGAAAGTTGTGTTAACAATGAATGCAATTTTTTAAACTAATTTATGTAATTTTCTAATCCATAATTTCTCAACCATTGCCCATGGTATGAGTTTAAGTTTACTGTGAGATTAAAAATTGGATTGATTTTTATTCTTTCAATGTTTGCCCTTAAAGCATAAATGTTGAGTTCATGTCTCCAACATTGTAATATATGTTGTATTGTTACTATAGGGATATGAGGACATGTATTCAAGAGTGAAACGACCTCGTCGACCTGTTCAAGGCATGATGTATTCTCCTCAGAAGAATAAACCACATCAGACGAAGCTCATGGGTGAATTTCAGTTTTATAGAACAAAGCTTTATGGTTGCATGGTGACCTTTTATTTGTGAACATAGTATAATGTAATAATGTATGTAAATATTGTAAATATTTTCTGAGTATCAGGAAGATGAAAATTACTTAATGGATAGCTTTATAATGTGTACTCTTAATGTAATGTTGTTAGCGTGATTAAGGCAAGGGAGGTTGGGTATGATGGGCATGCTTAGAGGAGATGTGAACAAGATTTTGATTGGAAAACCTGAAGAGAAAAAAGAAGTTGGGAGATGTAGGTATAGAAAGGCGAGTAATATTGAATATGATGTGAGGATGTGAACTGGTGCAGAATAGAGTTTAGTGGGTTTTTTATTATGGTAGTGAACACTAGGGTTTTATAAAGAGCAAGGAATGTCTTGACCAATTGACAATTATCACCATGAAAAAGATTCTGCATGATGGAGTTGTTTCTCTCATGCAGCATTGTCTCGCATATGTTGTTTAAAATTCATGGACCTCAGCAAAATAATAAATGTAGTGGGAATTTTCTGTAAGTGGATGGTTCTTCAGAAGGAAACATTGAAGGAATTTGTGGATCAGATGTATAATGAAAACTGCTTTAATTTTGTTGTTGATTGCATGATAAAGCACAGGACTTAATCAGAAGATTCTGTTTACTTTTCCCAATTAGATCTGTGCCTGATTTTTCTCTCAGTCAAAACTTGGTACGAATCAGTTGTAATAGTCATTCCGAGCTTTTGTTAAAGGAGTAACATAATCTACCTTATGAATGCTTTGACATTATAAATGGATTTTGTTGCTGAACCATGACATTAATGTTGGTAAGACATTCTCCATTGTAACAAAAGTATTACTTTCAAACTACTGCTATTGTTCAACACAGTTTATTTCTCATGATTTACTCATTTAACTTTATTTGTTGTTTAGTGTTATTTTCGATTCTCTACTGCAGCATTGTGTTGTTATAACAACAATATATTGTATAACATAACAGGACGTTGTGGTACAGGATTAATCAGTTACATTTTAATGCCTTAAAATATGTGCTGTTTTTAATTTACACAGATGGCAGTGAGGAAGAGCCCACTGAAACACAAAGTAGTCGCAGCTCAACAGATGATGAAAGTGGAGCTGATGGGCCCACAGGAAAATACCATCTGCGAAAGACAAAACCAACAGTTGATAGATTCCAGGCCAATGTTGGTAAGTTTTCTCTATACTTCTCTGATAAAGCAGTTATATGAAGATTATGTGACTTTTAGAGATCCCAGGAATTAAAACTAATAACACGCTGCATGGTAATGCTGCGACTTATGCATTGTATGTTCACAGGATAGAAACTACTTAGTGCCCTAATTGAGTCTGTATGTTATAGATCCTCCACGCCGTTCATCACGAATTCTACGTTCGGTATTGTGTAGTTCTGTCAGGCGGCGTCGTCACCACGGCCCAGCGCGGGATGCCAGCTCTTCTAGCAGCAGTGATGAAGAAAGGTTTGATAGAAAGAAAAATAAGGGACGTACGAAGACTCGTAACAGGTGCATACTCTTTTGTGAATGCTTATAATATGTTGGATTTGTAGTCAGTTTGATTTGTGTAGTCATAATTTTTGCCTCTGTAATGTATCAGATTTTATTTCTGAATTATTTTTAACAATGGGAATAGCTGTACTTCTAAGACATCATATTTATCCAACTAGAAGCTGGCCTGAAATATGACAATCTCCCTTCACAGTAAGAGTGTAATAGAAAAATATTTTTATTATGGCTTGTCCAGAAAGATAATGTCAAGCACAACTGGAACTTATTTTCCCCAACTCTTCATATTCGCCCATTCAGTGTCCACAAAATCTTTTCTGATCAGCTGATTAATCTGATTAAATTAAGTGGTTAATAGAAGCATGAGAGAACTAGAGACTGTTGGTAAGTTGATGACATGCAAGTAGTTTGAAGTGTGCAGGTAGAATAACTTAATTAAGGTTTCTTTCCAGTTAGACCTCAAAGAAAGAAATACGTTGGGAGAATTATACTAAGTTTATAAACTAAAACTTGCAATAAGTAACAGAATATGTACATGTACTATATAGAAAATATATATAATATTTGAAGCTTAATTTTTACTTTGGGTTTAAAAAAGTTAATGGTATAAGATTGTAAATTTTAAAGTAAACCAGAATTTAATGAATTAATTACTTTAGAGTGTTCTTCATTGCAGCTTTAATTCAGATATTGACATTTTCAGTATCAGGTGTCTGCCACTGAACTTCAATGCAACTGCTATTCCAGCTTCAAGCAATCATGCACGTGGTCCTGTAGACCATAAACAGATTGTATCAACGTTAGCTGATGTAGACCCAATGTCACTTGACCGTAGTATCAGGTTTTGTCATGTGGGTGGACTTGAAAGCCACATTCGCTGCCTTAAAGAGATGGTTGTGTTTCCAATGCTGTACAGAGAAGTGTTTGAAAAGTTTCATATCCAGCCTCCCAAAGGAGTTCTCTTTCATGGACCACCAGGTTTGTTGATTTCATCTAATGACTTATGAAAGGAAAGAATTGGCACTTTTTTCTCACACTTGACATACACAGTCCTTGAATTCATCCATAAATTCACATATTTCTTAAAATATGGTGTGCACATCTTATTCATTATCTCCATAAAGTAGCAGACAAATTACACGGATTAATGTTCTTCTGGGTTTTGATGCCATGTAGACTTGATGCCAATGTTTTGGAGAAGCACACTGTCTCGATTTTCAGGGCTGAGTCTACAAAGTGCTAAAACCCAGATCATCATCGTCATCCTCACTGCCATTAAAACATCAATAAATTGATTTCTGACATAGGTACTGGTAAAACACTTATTGCTCGAGCCCTGGCAAATGAGTGTAGTCAAGGGGATCGTAAGGTGTCCTTTTTCATGCGGAAAGGGGCTGATTGCCTGAGCAAATGGGTTGGAGAGTCTGAACGTCAGCTGAGATTGTTATTTGAACAGGTACAGTAGTGGTTTGGAATATTACATAAAGGATGAAGTCACAGTTGTGAAATTGTATGTTGTTTTGTTGCAGATTTTTAAAATGATAAACTGTATCTTGTGTTTATGTGTGGTGTTTTATTGTCTAGTGGTTTATCCTTTCCAGTTTATAATATCATTGTAAGTTTAGAAGGTCTTGTGTACACTTGAAGAACAACTGTTTGCATTTATCAGGCTTATCAGAAGCGTCCATCTATAATTTTCTTTGACGAAATTGATGGCTTGGCTCCAGTAAGATCATCAAAGCAGGACCAGATCCATGCAAGTATTGTCTCTACTCTCCTTGCTCTAATGGATGGGCTTGACAACAGAGGAGAGATCATTGTCATAGGCGCAACCAATCGTATTGATGCCATAGATCCAGCATTGCGGCGGCCTGGTCGTTTTGATCGTGAATTATACTTCCCTCTTCCTGCCAAAAAGGTAAGAGGTAATGTTCTGTAATGCGTACTTTTCACAAAGCTGGTATTGTTTCAACTATTATGAATCTTTTACAGATTTGATTTTAATAACATTTATATTATAATAAATTTTGGCTTGGAGATGAAGAAGAAACCAGTGAAGTGTTATGTATGGAGCAGAGACTTGGACACTAAGGAAGAAGGAACAGAAATACCTGGAGAGTTTTGAAATGTGGTGTTGGAGAAGAATAGAGAAGATCAGGTGGATGGATCGAGTGAACAATGAAGAAGTATTGAGGAGAGTCAACGAGCAAAGAAACATTCTGCAGGCGATTACACGAAGGAAAGGTAACTGGCTGGGACATATTATGAGAAGGAATGGATTACTGAGTGATATCATCGAAGGCCAGGTTGAAGGAAAGCAAGAACTAGGAAGAAGACTGATACAGATAACTGATGATCTCAAGCAAGGAAAGAAGATGATGTTTCAGGAATTAAAACGAGAAGCTGAGAATAGGGAAAACTGCCGAACTCTTTTTGGGCAGAACAGTGGACCTGTCGTCAGACAGAACACTAAATAAAAAAATAATAAATTTATTTTTTATAACATTTTATGCTTTTTGAATCTCTCATTCCCTTTACATCACCTATTTTGTGGATACAGTGCTGTTCATAAAAGCCTTCCTCTATACCGGTGGTACTGTCTTAATAGACTATACTTTTAACATTGCACTTTTACTGATTTATAGAATTGATTTTTTTTCTTTTTGGCAGGAGCGCCAAGAGATCTTACGAATTCATGTAAGCCAATGGGAACAACCTCCCAGTGCTGGTTTGTTGAGTCACCTGGCAGAACAAGCAGTTGGGTATTGTGGCTCAGACCTTAGAGCACTTTGCTCTGAAGCTGTAATTCAAGGTCTCCGAAGAAGATATCCTCAGATTTATAAGTCCTCTCAGAAGTTGCTCCTTGACCCCAATGCTGTCAAGGTGAGCAATTTCATAGAACATATAGTAATTGTGTTGACAGGTGTTGTTAGTGCTACAAGAAGATTAGACTCTTAAGCAGCCCATCCACGTATGAGTCTGGCTTGCGAGTCCAGTTCGGCTCAGGATCCATTGAGCCAAACTCGTTTGTGAGTGGGGTGTCACGAGCCGAGTCTGCTATGCATGTGTGGTGAAATATATCCAAGCCCGGCTCATGAGTCAAGCTCGCCGAGCCAAACTCGCAAGTCAGACTCATACGTGAATGGGCCGCTTCAAGGCTGTGCTGGCAGCAATTATAATTCACAGGATTTCATGTAGGATTTGAGGTTTTCATGGCAATGAGTCTGAAGATGGGCGTCTTCTGGGTTGTTGCGCCACGTAGTGTGGTAGAAGTTTACACCAGACTACACAACAACCCAGAAAACATTCATCTTCACAGGATTTCAATTTAACATTTTAAAAATGTTAATATATTTGTATTACAGCTGGCCCTTTTGTCACATCTGTGAATATCTTTGGTATCTCCTTCAAATTAACACTGGGGTCACATTGGAACAACATATTTCAAACATAATTTGGTCATCTTATGTTCACTTTATAATACTTTATGCAAGCTTTGGGTTTAAAATGAATAAAACAGGATATGAAAACACGATTAAATGCTTATTAGAATTTATTTATATTGTGAATTCCTGTTCTTTGGGGTTGGATTGTGTGTCATTGTCATGGTTTTTCTTGTCTTCATGTATTTTTTGTTGTGCTGTTGAAATAGGTGCCACATATACTTGTTGCTGTATTTACTGTTAACTTTGCTTTCACTAGGTTGAAAGAGTTGATTTCATCCGAGCTAGGTGTCACATTGTGCCTGCTTCACATCGAGTTATGCCAAATGCAGGCCGAAAGTTGTCTGCTTTTATTGAACCATTGCTGAAGAAACCTCTTGATCATGCAATCCGTTCATTGAAAGAATCATTTCCACAGGGCATATCACGTTCAGTTGCCAGGTAACTTACTGTTTCACTTCTTAAAAAATACATTCTGAATATCACTTGTAGCGAGTACTGTTCCACTACACAAATTGAATTAACTATATGTTTATATCTGTTTTTTACAGTAACTCAAAAATAGTGGGAACTTCTAGAACCATTCATAGACCACGTCTGCTGTTGGTTGGTTCAAGTCCCAGACAAGGTCAGACGTCACATCTTGGACCATCTCTTCTGCACCATATGGAACATGTGGCTGTTCACACTCTTGATCTGTCATCTCTGTTTGAGGTGTCAGGAAGAACTCCTGAAGAAGCATGTATTCAGGTATGAGAGGTGTGCTATATTGAATACTTTTAATTTTTCTGAATTGGTTCAGAGGAATACTTGGAAGGTGCCATAAAATACGCTGTAACAGCTTCATTGTGTATCTTGTTCATTACTACATAACCTCAGTTGACGCAGGACTTTAAAGTAATTGAATAACTAACAGTAACAATAAAATGAGATTAATCTGAAAAGTTCTTGATTTTAATTGTCTTTATTCTCAGTGAGATCACAGATTTTCATGGCACTGAATATGAAGATGTCTTTCGGGATATTACGCTTTGTAGTCTGGTAGAAGTTTATCAACATTACAGAGGTGTGTGCTGCTTCTGAAACATCAATAAACTTTGCCAGACTACGCTGTGCAACATCCCAGAAGACAACTTCATCTTTATTCTCCTTTTAAAGGAACATTCTTTTCAATATTGTTATTCTCATTATGTAATTTCTTGAATATACAGTGAAACCTCTATCCATCGTTCCCGGAACTATCGTTTTCCCGGATGCATCGTCCGTTTTGTTCGGTCCCGAATACATCCCATATAAAATAATGTTACATTTTCCCGCTTCTATCGTTCCTCGAACTATCGTTTTATCGCATCGATCGTTCAAAAATCTTAGTCCCGGCCCACAATTTTCCCGCAATGATCGTTTCTGAGAATTTAAAATGCTGGGTTTTGAGATAAATTAATACCGAAAGACGCACAATGTTTTTGGAATACGCAGTAGCGGTAACCTGTTATGTCGCCCAACCAGCACATTCTTTTGGAATGAGGGGTCAGCGGTGCAGGGGTGATAGTTGGAGTGAATGGCGGTGCTCATTGTCAGAAATTTTGAGTTTAATTAGGGTGCACTCATATTTCATTCGAGCGATGCCAGATGGCATGTGCAGTGTGAATTTCTTCACAAATGCTTTTATTACAAGTACAAAGGAAAGGCTGGCGGCACTTTTCATTCTTCTGGTTCATCTCGTTTCCAGCGGTTCAGGGTCTTCTACAGCTACGTTTCGTTGAGTTCGTCAGTAATAGTATTTCCATTC
Source organism: Zootermopsis nevadensis (assembly GCF_977971745.1). Classification (NCBI taxonomy): domain Eukaryota; kingdom Metazoa; phylum Arthropoda; class Insecta; order Blattodea; family Termopsidae; genus Zootermopsis; species Zootermopsis nevadensis. The sequence goes on from NW_028259136.1 coordinate 3,664,004, forward strand.
TTCCTGTTATTGTTCGCGAAGGGGGTGGGAGTGGTGAGGAAGAGGACGAATGCGAGCCCGAAGCTTTGCCGAGTTTTGCCGAAGCACACCCTGCATTGGCGAAAGTGAAGTCGTTCTTTTATGCGCTTAATATTAGTGAACGTGACGAGGAAAACATTTTGAACGTGGAAAGTGCTCTGTTTGGTCTAAAACGTAAAGTTTCGACAAACCAGTTGTCCATTAAAGACTTTTTTGGTAAAAAGAAGTAACTTTGAAAGAGAAACATTGTTTTTTTTAAATTTTTAATGCTTTCCCGCATCTATCGTTTTCCCGCATTCATCGTTTTTATTTCCCATCCCCGCCGAAAACGATGAATCGAGGTTTCACTGTATTTTCTTGTTTTCTTAATTCTCTCACTTTTGGTCAAGTTATGTATGTTAGGAGACTGTGCATTACCCAGTAATAACACTATTGTGTGTTGATGTATTTTATTGTGTGAACATACTTTTGAGTGTGTTTTTTATACAAGGTGAGGTGTCATTCTTTATTGTGACTTGCTTACGAGAGAAATAAGATCTGATGACATAGTGCACTGGAGTCAGCAAAAGAGACAGTATTCTGTAATATTTTATTTTTTTATATTGAACTTTTATTATATACTTTGACAGATTTTTCAAGAGGCTCGTCGTAATCTGCCATCAGTAATATACGTTCCTGCAATTGCTCAGTGGTGGAGTTTGGTTCCAGAGACTCTTCATGCAGTATTTTTGTCACATCTCTGCAAATTGGATCCAAGTGCACCAATTTTACTTATTGCAACAGCTGATGTTCCATATAATGCTTTGCCTAATGAGGTGAGTTGTAGTGTGTGTGTGTGTGTCATTTTTGATTGTGTATTTGGATTTGGATTTCAAGATATGGCTTGTTCTTTTGTTTGCAGTAAGAACATGTTGAAAAGGTTCCTAGGACTTCTCATTAATTTTTATTTGAGACACTTTAATAAAATTTATCTTCATCCATTGTCACATAAATCATCTTTAACATTAGCCTGGATCTTATTACATATTACCTTGAAAGCAAAGCACTGTTATGTTAAATTGCTACAGTGTTCCCTTCATTTTTGATATATAGGTTCGCTCACTGTTTAGTGAGTATCGAGATGAGGTGTTAGTTATGCAAGATCCACCTGCAAGTGACAGGGAATCATTTTTCAAGCCATTATTCATAACTGAAGCTGTTCGTCCACCAAAGGAGCCTCGGAAAGTGTGTAAGTTAAAATTTTTTGTTGCGCCACAGAAACTGCATTGATTCAAGATTATAATGTAATGTGAAGAAATAAAGTGTGACGATTAAGCACTTTCTTAAGTTTGGAGACTTCCATGCGAAGAAGGAAGCATTCTTTGTCTTTTATTCTGCTTAGAAATGCTGAATTCTTTCTCCTGTTGCACTGTATAATTATGTTTTAATCCCAAAGGATGTTGGGGGAACTGGGTTAGGAGATGTGCATCAGATTCATCTTACTCAGGATAATGATTGGTGGTGGACTATTGTGAACATGGTAATGATCTTTGTGTTCCATAAAAGATGGTAAATTTCTTAACTAGCTGACCCTACTATTAGCTTCTCAAGAAGGGCACTGCTTTGACAAGGTAGTTTAGTTACATATATGTTGTAATAGTTTTGCAGACTGGTGAATGTTTGTTAGCTTCCTCATTATGATATTAGTGCTTGAACTGGTTATAGTAATGGTATAGTTTTTTTTATTCTATAGCCGATCATCTTGAAGAACTCCCTTTAGCTCCTCCTCCAGAGCCTCTAAAGCTGACTGAAGAAGAACTAAAAGCCTTATATGAAAAGGAAGAAGCCACTCTGAGAGAGTTGCGAATATTTTTACGTGAAATATGTGCAAAGCTTGCACGCAATCGTCAGTAAGTGTAATTTACTGCTAGTTTCATGATGTTATGTTTGTTGTGCAAAGCTTGCTATGGGTTTTGTTTCCTTTGCTTGTCCATAATACTGGTATATTTAGTAAGTACACTTTAAGCACTGTTGTTGGAATGAGAATAGTGTATCTTTATAAAAACTGATTTAACCACCACTTCCACACAAAATCCAAATAGAATCTTCATATCAAATCAGTACTTTTTAATTGAAAGAACAGGTGAGGTCTGTGATTTAATTGTCATTATTGCAGTATTTAATAAATGCTCAGAAAATATACATTGAAACTGCTATAGAATACATATAACAAGAACTTTACTATAGCAAGAAGATTATTGGCAGTGTCAGTTCCTTAATGTTGCTTGGGAAATTTCGAAAAACAAGAGCATCATTTTAATGAACAGTGTATAACTAGCAACTACTTCTGTAATGTGAATTTTGCACCAAGTGTACTTGCAGTTTTACTTGTGAAGCTATTTATATATCATTATGTATATTCAGTATTTTACATTATGAAATCCTGTATTTTGTGTTTTCGTGGTTTTACCATTAATTTTTAATATTTCAGAAGGATGGTCAAAAACATACTGAAAATGAGTGTCACTGTATTTTTTTGCCAGAGATAAAGTCAATTACTGAGCAAAATAACTGAATGGCCTAACCTTCATGTGAAGCCAAGTTTTAAATATCTTATAATTCAGAATTACTAAGATCCAGTAGAATGAAGTTTGCTTGGTTGTAATAATATTTACTATTAACTGATATATTTCTTGTATATTAAAGGTTCTTCATGTTCACAAAGCCAGTTGATATCCAAGAAGTGCCAGATTATTTGACCATCATAAAGCAACCAATGGACTTGGAGACAATGATGACAAAAATAGATCTACATCGATATGTGTGCGCTCAGGACTTCCTTGATGATGTTGACTTGTTATGTCACAATGCACTGGAATATAATCCAGACAGGTATGCTTGTGGTTACAGTGAAAATTATGTTTGGGGACAACTGAAATTAAACCAGTTATTATTTTCCTGTAGCATGTTTCAAAACCGTGAGTGATTTCTTTACCTTCTGTATTACAGAGATCCTGCTGATAAGTTGATTCGTCACCGTGCCTGTTCTTTACGTGATACTGCATACACTTTAATAAAAGCTGAGATGGATTCTGACTTTGAAGAACAGTGTAAAGAGATATCTCGAGCAAGGAGACATCGGGCTGAATCTCCATCCAGGTTTGCACCTGAATTTGTGCGCACCAAACCATGGGCTTCTCAAGTAGCTCCAGATGAAGGTTAGGTTTATGGGCTATTCCTTTGCTTGTCTACCATGTTTACGAAGTAAAACGATTTGTACAGTTAAGATTTAATTTACTTATTTTTAAGTATTTAACCATTTATCCCTGAGAGACGGTCTGTGCATATCCTAATAAACTTTTCGTTAGTTAGAGGGAGATATGTTCTGCATGTGTTCTCTGCTTTATACTGCTTTCATGTATTTTAAATTTTAGTCTTGTTCACATCCATTTGGTGTGCCTAATAAAATTGCTCTGTCTGTCCATCCATCCATCCATCTATCTATTTATCTGTATACAAATCTTTGCTTGAGAACAGCTGAATGGATTTTAATTCAATTTAATGTTTGGAAGGTTTAGGAAATGTTAACCAATTCCAGTTTTCATTGAAATTTGGCAACAATATATAGCCCTTCATTTGAAGATCTACATGTTTTTCTGAACTATGGTTAGGTGATGATGTTTTCACAGTGACTAATTAGAATTTGACCCTTGTGAATTGTGTAGGGAATTCCCCATCTGTGGTTAGCATACTGGGATGTTTATTCTGAAGCATCACCAAAAAGGGCCCAAGTGGCATGCAAACCAGTATACCACCAGAGCGGCCCTTCAAGATTTGTGGCCGCACTTGGGATGAAATAGCTTCACTGTATATTAAGGGAGCAGAATGGTACTGCAGAACTTCAAAGCATTAATGTGACATTATGTACCTATACTTCTGTTGTGCTTAGGTGAGTCTCAGAAAAATGCAGTGTTATCCAAAGAATCACAGGGAGTAGCAACCAAAGAGGAAGAAGCAAAGTCAGTCAACCAAACAAGTGTCCCCACATGTGGTACAAATGGGAGTCCAGGTATGCAAATTATGCATTTGATTTGCAAAATTTGAGGCTCTTGCAGCAATAAAGATATCCATGATGGTGATCTGGGTTGTGATGCTGTGTGGACCTGTGGGTTGGTATCAACATTTCAGAGGTACCTACTGCTGCTACTAAGGGCAAAAGTATGGAGTTTTGGGAAGTGGGTGGTTTTATGTAGCGTTAGAAGAATGAGGCCAAGGGGACTGGCGAGTGAGAACTTAGGAATGAGGACAAATGTAAATGGTTCAGGTCATTGGTTTACCTTACATACTACAGGATGGAATACACGCACGAACCATCTTCTAACCCAGCATGGAGAATTTATATGAATTTAAATAACCTGAAAATGGAGGACACATTGCTTTAAATTTACAGAAAATATATGCATCTACTAAAACAACTGTAACATTGCAGTTTTAATAAAATTTGTGTTGACTAGGACAGCCCTGTAAATCTGCAGAATATGTGGATGTGATTGACATTCATGTAGTAATTCATCTTTGTGTGACTCAAAACAGTGATCCATATCCCCATTAGCACAACATAAATTCAAAATGGTAATAAATTATGGTTATTTGGGCCACATTGTTCTCACCCCTGTTTAGAGAGAAGTGTTTACAGTTTGTATAAAAAAAAGATTACAAGATAATTGAATTAATTTTTTCTGTAGTTTGTAATGTTAAATATAATTTGATACGTTATCTTTTATATTGTAGTTACATGATTCTGCTATTTTTTATGTATTTAATACATGATAGCGTTTTTCTCTCAAATCAACAGGAATGAGGAAACGTGTTTGGAAATTTGGGGGCAGTGGGAGTGAGAATTCCCGCCCTAAGAAGCGACGGACTTGGGCAAGAGGTTTTATCAAGGCCAAGAACAAAAAAATGTCTATGCGTAGAATTGTGTCTTCATTTCCACCTCATGCTTCCAACCATACAGCCTCCCCTTCATCAACCAATGCCTCAACTGTAAGCATATTTAAAACACTAAATTATGTAATGTCCTAAGATGTTATCCTTTTATGCATTATTTGAACAAATCGCATAAAACAAATGCATACTATGAACGTGATATTTAAGAGCAAATATGGTATTGCGCATCACCATAAAACAAAAATGTTTACAGATACATATTTTTGGTAACTAGTAGTCGTCATTAGAACCACTGAATCCTGAAATTATTATGTTAGAGAAATGTCAATTTGAAAGAATTTTTGAAGTTGGGCTTTTAAAACTGAATCTCATAAGAGATAACATGTTCATGGTTTGAGAAACTAGTTGTGAAATTCTGCTGTTTCTAGGAGTCAAGTTGTGCATCCCTGATGCAAGATACAAGCTCACAGGGACACAAGGAAGATCGAGGACCTTGGAGAATAGATGATGCGTTTCAAGATGCCAGCAAGGAGTTTAATACCAATGATAGCAATCTCTCAAAGAATTGTCTGCTTGTAGTTAATGGTGAACATCTGAATAGTACAGCAAGTCCTACTTTGTTTGCTGATGTTGCCCTGGCAAAGACAGAGTCGTCAAATGAAGAGAACCAAGGTACAAACATTACTGGTATCAGTAATAAGCATTGAATGGGGTACAACATATGCTGTTATGCTGCTCTTGGATGCAACTACATTTTTGTTTAAAAACAGTATGTCTATAAATTGATGTGAAAGATTATGTTGACACTTTTTATTTAGGAAACCCTGTATTACATGACACAAAGTTCTGAAAATGTATTTTGTTTTAGATGTTTCTCAGACTCTGAATCGATGTTTGACACCAATGTCTTCCCACTGCCAAAGTATCTCTGAGTCATTTATTGAAGATACCCTGAATGATAATGATGCTGCTGATGATTTAATCAGCTTTTGTGATGGTGCTAGTCAAGATGATGCTGGTGAAATAGTCAGCAAGCAATGTATTAGTGTTCTCAGTAGTCAATATGTAGAGAAACAGACTGGTAAGTTAAATTAAAGGTTCGAGAAGATGGTGCCGTGTTGATTTTTTATTAAAAGAATTTCATTTCAGAGACTGGACTCTGTATCCATCCTAGGGACTAGAGCTAGTCCATATTATCAGGAGGTAGGGAATGGCTGTATTGATTGGGCCCAACAGAGTAGGTTTTATCTGATGATCGAGACAGTCCAGTCTCCAGAACGTTGTATTTATAACAGCAAATCAAGATGGCAGACAATGTCCAGAGAGTTCATTGTTTTAAGACTGGAAAGTATATTTTTAAAATTTAATCCTTATTCAATCTGCTCTAATTTTTGAAATGTCTTGATCAAGGCATATAATTCTTTGATATGTTGCTTTCTGATTTCAGGGTTTATCAGTACTTTTTCATTCTGCCCCCCCCCCCCCCCCCCCCCCCCCCCCCGCCCGTGAGGTTAGTTTCATCCCTCTCTTGAGGCATACATTGTGGGTCATATAGGCAAGGTTACCTGATAAGGATAATTTGCTGTGGCTTAACTCTGCCAGTTAGGGGATGGGAATACTGGCTATTTCATGACTCTCTTATTACTATACATGTTATACTCTTGTTATAAATGCTTTTGCTGTGTTTTTACATGTCTGCAGTGTCATTTCAGTATTAGAAGCATCAGTTTTCTCTCTTTATTGAACGATTTCAGCCCTACAAAGTAAGATGAACTGAACTAATATATGGATATCTAGTATCATTTCTTAATGTTGTTAAATATGAGGCAGTTTTCTGGAATTGTAATAAATCAGATTTTAACTATTTATGGAAGTACTGAATAAATGAGGAAATGATGGTCTAAAAAATGTTAAGGAAGAACATTATTTGAAGGAGTTAATTTACTGTGTTCTTTTGCCTTCCTAAAAGTGCAGAAATGTTTATTGTAATATTTCTCAGATCTAGGTACAAGAACAATAGAAATTGATGTGGATGAGCTAAAGCACTTACTGGCTAGAGCTGTGAAGATAACAAAGCATTGTCAAGTGGAAACATTAGTTGAATTATACATTCAGCTAAACAAATGTGTGATCAGGCATAGTAAGTTGTGGACCAGAACATCACTACCTCAGGTAAGATGTCACAGAATTATGAAACCCGATGGATGTAATTTCTTGCTTGTAGTTTGTAGTGTATTGTATCAGTGAAATAATTTTGATATGATTATGAAAACAGTTTTGTTCTATTTCATTCAAATATATTTTTTGTGCCAAGTTTAAAAATTATATTTGCCACATTTCTGTAATACCACACATACCTTTCCCTGATATGTCGTATTTGATGATTACATTTAGTGTCTTCGCCCTTCACTGTAGTTTATGTATTGTTTGAATGTTATTTTCCAGTCTTTTATCTGCTGCTTCTGACAGTTTCTGTTTTACAGTGTGGTTTGAACAAGGATCATGCATGTTTGTTTATTCTGCCAAGTTATGTGTGTATCTTAACAACTAACAGTTATTGGTTAATAATACAAAATGTATATGGAACAGTTTAAAATGATCACATTTTGGCAGTTATAATTCGGTTTTTATATCTGAATTTTTGTAAAGCTCTTATTTGTTACTATAATTTTTATTTCAGGAACTTGAAAAAGAACTGAGTCGTTTTGAAGAACACAGTAGTAGCGACATCACTGCCAGTTAATTTGATTCCTAATTTACAACCAAACTGTGTCAAGTGCTCAAGATTGTGTCATGACCACTGCCAATGTACTATCTTCAATTCGTCCAAGCTGTCTTATCTGTTGATCGCTCAGTCAGGCAATGGATGAAGTCCAGTACAGTATTAGCCTCAAATTTAAGGGAATAGGGGCCATTGAGGTTTATAGTTCATAGTATGAAGAGTATAAGCGATGAAAAAGTGTGGACTATGACGTAAGTTACCAGACCACGTGCAATTGCAGGTTACATCATTAATTAATGAAAATATTGGGTTCTGTATGATGTGAGAGAACTTGAGTTGGTTCTATTAATGTCATTATATAGAAGATTGTGGAGATATATAGGTTTATAAGGTTGTGAGTGAAGCAGTCCCATTCTATTTTTGTCATATTTCTGTTAGTTTGTGTTGAAAAAGAAAGCATAGGTCAGAAATATGTAATTGAAAATTTGTGCTCAGGAAATCATTACTTCTAAAATCTAAGGCTGAATCACTGGAAATCTTAAGGGAATGATAGTTGAAGTCCACTGGTCGAAGGTAACAATATATTTAAATGTCGATTGATGTTATGTTATATATCTTTTATTTAGATTTGTCTTCTGTTATATATCTTCCATCATGCAGTTAGATACATTGATATTAATGTGTAGTTCCCTTTGTAATAACTTTTTTAAAAGTATTACCTTGAGACTATTTGGGCTAAATTTAAAACAGGTTATCAGTAATAATCACATGATAGCTGTTTGTACTAACTGATTATTTATAGTGATTTAAAGAAGTTTGTATGGAAAGGAGATAGATAGGTCAAGGCATTTTCTGGCTAGAAATGCAATGCTGAGAACCAGGCTTAGCTTATAATTTAGATGAACTGTTAACTTATTTTTGTGTTTTATTGTGTGAAGTATTTCATAAGCAGGTCAAGTGTCTATTAGGTAACAAAATGGCTTGCTTCTGTCTTCTTGTTCACTGGTATATAATATATTATTTGAATCAACTTGTGATCTCTTAATGACATAGATGTTTTTATTGTGTAATACCTTTAGAAAAGCTAATTTATTGATTCAATTTTAAAATTAGTATGTTTTATAAAAATATATATATACTACAGTTTAGGGAACTTACAGATATCTCTCTCTTTATGTTAAGTAAATGGGAATAAAGTTTGATTTAAAAATTGAAAAATGCTAAGGACTTATTGTAGATGAGAATTGTCATAAGAACAAGATACTTTTATAATATAGTGCAGAAAAGGACTGAGAATTGTCAAATATTGTATGATGTTTTTGAATGTAAGGAGGTGAACACTAAGTTCCAGTTATGTTTATTTTCTGTTTCCTTGATATGATTGAAATTTATACATTAATGGATATTTAATTTGCTATTTAAAGTGTGATTGACCAGCTGCTTCTATTTGAGAGATTATGTTTGATATTATGTCGTCTGCTGCTGATTTTTTTCTAAACTAGATAATTTGGTACCACTTCTTTATTTTCACTTTAAGTAGGATAATTATTTGGGATAAACTGAAGTAGATTGATAAGGATAGCTGCAGCACTTCATAGATAACTAATTTCTTTGCATTTGGAATTGTAAGTTTGAAACAAGGGGACCATTTTTTCTCTCATGCTCTGATTTTGTTGCTGCTGAAAGGCAGTTTCTGTTTTCTGGTTTGTGCCAAACTCATGTGTGTATTGAACTGTGGAGAATGGAAATCATACAACAAAGCAACACGAAACTAGTCAGAGAGCATTTAATAGTTATAAAGTAATTTTAACCTGTACATTCGTTGGATTTCTTGCCATGTACTTTATCCCAGTGAGTGAAATATTCTTCATAACTGCAAAATCCAAAACAAAATTTCAATGTAGTTTCACTGATATACAACAAGCAAAAATGATCAACATTCTAAAACTAAGAAAATGTAAGTTTAACATGCATGCTGTGTGTGCTCCAGTTCCATTTACATACAAATATATGTTCATACTTGTTAGAGGGTTAATGGACACATTTTTGCAATCAGAATAATTTATTTTAAAACAAGTTTAGATTTCATATGTTCAAATTCTTTATAATATGTTGGTCTGATGTTTCCAGTAACTTGTTCAGGATTGGTCACTTGGTTTCTGACATTTGTTGCCTAGCAGATGTCACTACAGTATATTCCGTAAGTTTGAAATAATGGACGGCATTGTAGTTTTGACGTAGCTAATGCAAGATGTGAATTGTTTGTAGTATGACATCATTGTCTGGTAACAGTTCTGTCCCAAAGATGCACGACATGTATTTTACTGCGTACACCCTGGCTTTCAGATGGTCCCTTAGGTAGAAGTCAAGATATGTAAGGTCAGGAGACTGGTGGTCATTCCACTGGTCCCCCACATTCCAGTCCAGTGTTGAGGCAACTGTTCATTTAATCAATTGCAGTTTGTAAGGATACCATTGATTTGTCTGTAAAATGTGGTGAATACTATGAATTTTGACACCCCATTTTTTTGCAGTCATGCAGTGCAGAGATTTCTTTTGGCTGAATGTAAATCTTCTTTGATTCTTCTGTGTTCCATTCGTCTGTAGGATACTAATTTTCTGGTGTCAGATTTAGAATATGTGATTCAGATATTCACTGTACTGTCCATTTTCAGATTTTATTATAAGTGATATGTGTAGATATATATCAGTATTGGAAGTGTTTGTGGAATCGGCCCTTTTAATGTTACAATGTAATCTGACCATTTGCACTGTATCATTGTGGTCATAAACTCACCACCTGACATTGTCCTTTTCTTTTTCATGGCTACTTAAAGAAAATGGTAGCAATTTTAGGATTGGCCCGTCGTGGTTATATTGTATACCAATTTTGTTATAAATATTCCACAATCTTGTTATTTTGGATTTCAGAGAACATGATCAAATAATTATTATTTAATCTGTCAAATGGTAAGAGGCTGGTAAATTTTTTTTTGTATTGACGTAATTTTTGGGTTTGGAATGAAATGAATTTATGTAATCTGAGTTTTGCAGAGATCGTGACAGTCTTACATGTTTATGTTTGAATTATGTATCTATTAATTTATTATTGAACCTGGTGATGGAATAGATGCTTGTGAATTTACATTTTACCAAATTGTTGTGCAAGGTCTACAGAATAAATGTTTATGTGGCTGAAATACAAAGAAACAATGCAAATCTTTGTTAGCAGCCACTTTAATCTATTGCCATGTCATAAGCAATAGCATTAGAGGTGCATGCTTTCAGACATCTGATTACGAGGTTTAGGTCTGTTCATGTGTGTAAAGCCTGATTTGAAAACAAGCTATGTCAGATTTTTTGCGAGGATGTTATGTGATTTGCATTTATTTGTATGGATGCAAAACAGTTGCTGTGGGAAGGTGGATGACATCATGCAGGTTTACCTCGTCTTCAACACTTCTTCGCCTTCCTACACCAGTATGACTGTACTTGTGAAATATTAATGTCAACAAAAATTCAAACAGTGCCTGAACAAATGCATGCATAAGCTTCACATTTCACTGCCACATTTTTATTAATTTGTTATAATTAATACAGAAATTTAGGCACATGTAGACAGAAAAAGCTCTGAAGATGGAGATGTCTGTATCTACCTAAAAGTCCACATAGCTTTACAACTCAGAAAGAGTTGGTAAATAATATTATGCAGCAGACTTTTTATAAATTATGGTATTGCTTACATTCCATTTTGTGAGTTTTTGTTAAACCTATCACCCCCTTATATGTTTTGTAGTTTGTGATTTAAATTGGGGAAGTATTGCAAGCATAAGTCGCTGCTTTTGAAATCCTTGAACGAAGTAAAAGCATTGGCATACGCACATTAAGATGGAGTTCCTTAATGGAAGCCTTTGAAAATGCTTCATCTATCTGGACTGTAAACTGCAGCGTACGCACAATAATGTAATGAAGTTATAGTCTAAGGTTTAGGAGACTGTCTTCCTCCGTAATGATGATTCATACCCATGACTGGTTCTCAGAGCTTCTCGTCCTGGTCCAGGCTGTCAGTCATCACATAATCTGTGTTGTTTAACTGGTTGTTACTGATTTGTCGTTGCTTAGTAGCCCTACTGTGTTTCAGTATGTTGAGTGTCTCATTGTGTTTTTTTTTTTTATACCCAGATCTCAGTGACCTCTTTCACTGTGTGATCCATGTACCCTGCTTTACCAGTCGGTACAATTTTGTTCTTGAAATTTTGGGTGGTTTTTATCAGTGCTGTGTTGGTCACCAGCAGCTTGTCCAGACAAGCCTGGAGAGTGTCTCTTTGTAATATTATAATGCATTACAATAACAAATCAGGTTTTTTTTTCAAGAAGTAATGATACTTGTCACGTTAATGAAATTGTCTTGATGCAGTGATTTAAAATTGACTAAATGTAGATTAAGTACATTTACCAGTGTAGGTTTTTAAGAATACGCATTGGGGAAGAAAAAGGAGATTTAGGAGGGTAGGCCAGTAACCTGTAAGTGAAGTAGGGGGATGGGAAACTAATCCAGTACTTCAGACATTCATTGACTTGTAGAATTATTTCATTGTATGATGTTTTTAGCCAGTAGCACGAAGCGCCAAACTTTTTTTTATCTTTAGGGCAGGCCTACTTAAACAGTCTATATAATATTTGTACATTGCGATTTTCTCTTTTGTAATTCCAGTAGTCATTTAGCACAGGGAAATTTATTGTCAGCGTTTGACAAGTGCTTTAAATATGGAGTCTTCCCTCAATGCTCAAAGTGTGGGTAGGATATATTAGGCATTCATTGTAACCTGATCTCTGCAATTTGAACTCCACTGGTCTTGTTATGTGTAATATTTATAGCTGATATAGATAAATGTAATTTTGTTAGTGATCACCTCCTAATGCCACAGTAATTTCTTTACTGCAAAATTTTTCATTAGTTGTGTAAACTGTCAAAAAACTAACCAAAGATAAATGCTGTATATTAATAATTCTATAGGTAGACGGGCACTGTTGAGACAATTGAAGCTCATATAGTGATGCATCTATCCATAGAGTTTCAAAATTTTTGTAGTAGAAGAAACACACATTACATATTTTATTGGGTATTCAGTGTAAATTTATACATTTCACCAGTTATTCATTTACTAGTCAGGAATGTTGGATTGCATTTCTAAATTTAGATTAAAATTGTATTTAAAATATGTTGCAAGACATTACATTTAGTGGTGTTGGCGATTTGGAATGAAATCTAATACCTCATCATTCTAGGGAAGAAAAAATGATTGCTGTCATTCACTTTCCTTTGCATAACATGTTTGCATCTGGCAACTAAGAGACTGCAATTGAAACTATAGTTAAATGTTTGATTGCATTCTTTTCTTGCAGTAAATCTGACATTGTGCTTCCACGTTGGCTTGCATCTGTCAGAATGATAACAGTTTCTTTCTTCTAATAATGATAATAATAATATTAAAATCACAATGTATCACTGCCACGTGCACGACACTTAAAAATGAGTTCCTTCCCTGTCCCTTCCTGTTTCTCAAACTTTGTACTGTGATTTGCTGTTTGTATGCTACAAGATACTGCCCAGTAATTCCATGATTTAGTTAAATTTAAGGTGAACACAATTTATATTGATATTTATTGAAATGTTTGCTCATTTCTAATAACAACAATTTTACTTTGCTCTGAGCTGCCAAAGCCAAGGGATATGTGCCGTTCAGAAATTTTTCATCAGTTGGTGCTTGGGTGTCTTTTGTGATTATTGCTACCCCAAGTATTAATTTAAGCCTGGGTTAAATTTCTGAATATATTTTGAAATGTAGTTATGTCTTTTCATGGAGTATTGTATTGATGTCCATTGAAAATCATCTACAAAGAATTGTCAACTGCCTTATGAATGATTATCATGTGTGTTATGCATTATAGTGACAAAAAATAAATCAAGTATTTAAATATGATTAGTGATTATCATCATTATACATCCTTCAAATATCTCCTACCTGCAATTTATCACATCCTTTGTCAGAATTAACTTTCAGCTCATATCAAATTTCTTTATTTACATTTCCATATTTTTCTCTTCTTCTTCCGTTTCTTGACCGTTCCTTCGGTCTTTCGGTGCCTAATATTTTCTTCCATTCTTCTCTATTTTCCCATCCTTCTGGAGGTAGTTTCCACACTATCATGATTCTTGTAATTCCAGCGTTCCATCCTGGTCTTGGTCCTCCTCTCTTCCTTCTCTCTTTTGGTTGCCATTTCATAGTCATTTTTGGTAACCTTTCCTCCTCCATCCTTTGCACATGTCCGTACCAAATCAGTTGTCTTTTCTCTATCTCCTCTATTATATCTCGATCCACCCTCATGATTTCTCTAATCCTTTCTTTCCTCACTCCCTCTCTTCTGGATATTCCAGCCGCTCTTCTTAGGAAATCCATTTCCATTATTCTCATCTTATTTTTTTTTGTTCCGAGAGTTGCCATATTTTTCTCAAAATTAGTTTATTAAAATTTGTCCTCATCAATGCTTGTTTGATAATTTAATTTACTTAGGATATGCATTTTAGATTACAGCCTTTCCAAGTCACATTTTATGCGCTAAAGAAGAAGAAATTAGCAAGTGCTGTTGGTAACAAATTATAATAATTTACTTATATAAAGCCCGGTTCTTTTGGGAAGGGGGACTGAAGATCAAAATACAATGTCTCTGCAATGTGGAAATATTTCTAACTTGTTTGACATGTAAGTAGGATGTTAAATAAGTGCATGTGTCATTCTCAGTGTTCACATGATTTAACCTACAAATACTTTGACTTATAAACTGAAAAGTTTGGTTATGTTCATATACAGCTGACCAGAACATGACCGAACTCATCAACACAATACCTATAAGGCAGAATCTCTATAATATGTCATGTCAGGAAATTATAACTGAACTGAATGATACAGATTTCTTGTTTCATTGTTTTATTGCTGCATTCATAACAATATAAAGAAAAACCCTATGATGGATGATTGTTTGCTGAAACATCTAGGGCAGATACAGTGTTCTTGTATCTGAAGATGTGATGGAGAGGCCAATTTTAAGACTTCACAGTTTCAAATGTTCTTGGATTGAATTCTAAGAATTACACATGGGGCCATAATGGTTACATAGCCAAAATATATAATAATAATGAAGATGTTGAATGACTTCAGATGTTGGACCTAAATTTATCTTAAGATATATAAAATCACTGCTTGGAATGGCTGCAAGTCTGTTACTAGTATTTAGCAAACATTGTTCTTATTCAGTAGTGGTCAAAGGTTTCATAAAGTCTTGAGGGAAGATGGTAAAATCGTGAAGTGGTGGCTTCAGAGTGGCGGTGTGGGGCACAGTTTGAGAAATTATCCAGTGGGATGGGATATTTGTGGTTGTTGGAACTGGGGTGTCTGTGACACATAATCCTGTGGCTTCTTCTTCTGAGGTCTTGGTTGTGCTGGTACTACTGCTGTTGAAGGAAAAAGTGGTGTGCAGCTGTTGCTGTGTGGTGCTGGTTGTCTCACAGGGTGTATAGAATATTTCAATGTCATCCAGGCCAATGTTTCCATATGTGCAGGTCTGGTTGAAGCCGGACAGGAAGATCAGCTGGAGAAAAACCATGGTTTTAGATGTGAATGTAAACACTTGAGCAGAGAATCACTTGATTAGTATTGCTATATGACATGTAATAACACACTGATCCAGTCACCCAAACACTCATTTCACATTACAAAGTGTTCTTTGAGCAGTTGCTGTTCAACTGAACAAAACATTTACCATTTACTTTTCTTACACAATGGTTCAATCCTGTCATCACAGAAACTCATAGTTTGACTCTGTCTTGAGATGGGTCAATCCAACTTAAATACACAGAATTTATATGTCTAAGATTTATTGCAGTATTATACTCTGAAAAATGGTTTATTTCTGTGCGATTTTCGAAGAATAATTTTGTATGTATGGTATGTCTTATTTCTCCCATGTGCTACATATTTATATTTTGTCCTTGGGGTTAACATGTAAGTACTATTAATAGCATCATTTTCAACCAATCTGATACCAGTATTTTAAATTAAGACATGTTTCGTTTTTCGGAATATAATCGTGAAAATGTTGGCTTTGTGTGTTATTTACCAGCATTTCGGAGAAACTTTAAGGACTAGGTGAGATTTTAGGTTCTCACGGCGGCGAGTTTAAAGATTCTAGATTGTTGCGACTTGTAGTCTAGTAGAAGGAAAATTACCTTGTTGATGGAGGCAGGTAGCCCCTATAAAACTTTAGTAAACTTCTACCATACTACACGGTGTAAAAACATAAAATACAGCCATAGTTATCTTTAGGACTAGATGGAGGCAGTTTGCTGTTTTAAAAAGCTGGCATCTACCTACAAGTCCACGTGGCGTTAAAATTCAAAAGATTAAATATCGACATCTTCACCAACTTGAGAACCTCAAATTTCATGTGCCACGTATGCTTACCTTGAACGGCCTAGTTACGTACAGTGAAACTTCTACGTGGTTCCACTTTCCTGTGACAGTCTCGTTACCCCATAGCTCGTACATCGTCTCAGGGTCGTAGAATAGTTGAGTGGAGCTGCTGAGGTAAGCCTGCGACAACTTGATGTACATACTGCAGTCTCCTTGCAGCAAGTACCAGAAGCGAACACACCCCATTGGGCCCCTTTTGTCTTGCTCAGATACCCCGTGGAAGTTAACGGACATGAAATATCCAGGAGTGACGCCAGCCTTCTCGAACGACGAATACACATAACCATCTGCATAAAGTTATTTATTAACGGACTTGTGGAACTTAAACAGTAGTAACGTATTCATAACAAAACAATTAAACGATATACTGTCCTTGGCGGATTTGAAGGGTGAAGGCATCCAAGCCAAATCAATTATAGCCTACGGACTTTTAATCAGGGCAATGGCAATGATATGAACTAAATGAGAAAGTGTTATTTATAACAAAGCCATCTGCACCGCACGGGTATTGATCCACAGACTTCGAAACCGATAACTGTATAAACTGGATGATATAACGATAATTTTAAAAGTTTGGAACTGTTTGATATGGATTCCGTTTTCAGGTGTACCCTTATATTTAACAGCTATAACGCCTGAAATCTTCGAATACGGAATATTTTTCGGCTTATCACCGATTTGTATAATGAATTACTGGAACATACGCTCGCCCGCTTGCCAGAGGCGAAATTATGTAATTAGCTGACGAGTATACTTCGGCTTGACGTACTACTTTTCAAAAGCATATTTGTTAATCTAAGGTTTTACTTTGTATTTTTTACGTGAAGAGCGATCTCCACAGATATTCCACTGAAACACTGCCTTGTTCACTGGTGAACCGGAACTCTGTCACAGGGATATAAATTTTTAGTACCTCTTATAAGTTAACCTTATTTTCTTATGGAGTGATACTTGACTCGAATAGGGCAATATCTTTCAGCGGTAAGTAATGCAGTTCCTGCCGTGAGCACACTGTGTATGTATATCATTTTTGGGAAGGAAGACTTTTTAACTTATTTTTAATTCAGATGTACATGGTTCGAGAAATCGGTGTTGATTTCCGTCACATGAAACCGTTCGAGAAATCTCGACTGAAACGCCTGCGTCGACAGCGCTTTGTAGAGTCGCGGAACTAAAACTGTTGTCGGCTTACGGACAGAAGGTGTGAGGGGAGGAGGAGTTGTCGTGGTGACTGTTTTGCTTTCTAAGTGATTTTATGTTATTCTGAAAAATCGTTTAAATAAAATGAATAAGGTAGGAGCATCTAGTACGTTTTACGAATAGCTTGATACTTAAGATCCGATGTCATTTAAGAATTTCTGCCTGGAGACGTAAGACACCAACATAACACTTAGAAATCTCTGTGTTGAACTTTGTAGTTTCTGGGCCAATTACTTTTGGATAATGGTATCACTCAGTACCTGAACTGTTCACTGTCCTCCAACTCCAAACAGACGAGCCTCCGTTCTTGAAACCGCAGGTGTCCTGGTTGAAATTGCAGATCTCGTCGTACGGGAATCCTGGCTTTGGATTGTTACCTGCGAGATACATAACCTGATTAATTCCATGGCAATTGCAAGTGTGAAATTCTCTATTCAAATCCTTTGTTATATAAGTTTGTGGTATGAAGTATGTGGAATATTCCTACAACAATAAGAACTGTTTCTCATGAAATTGTCATTAGCCATTTAAAATCCAGTGGTAAATATAGATACGTACCAATTGCCTTAACAGTAAGTAAATCTGCATTTTCCCCATAGAGTAAGGAATCAAAAAGCCTGAAATTGATTTGCCCCTCCACCTCTTCGTTAAATGCAGTGTCTCTCATAACTGTTCTCACTTTAAAATCTTCTCAGGCCATCACTTGCTGCGGCTGATCGCCCGAGAAGGTTTTATTGAGTTACGTCGCCGCGAAAGGTTCACATCATATGTTCCCACTCTCTCTCGCGCGCTCTCTCATTCTCTTTCTGTCTCTTCTAAAAGTTACGTTTCAGAATCGAGAGAGACTTTTCAGGAAGTTTAATTCTCTTTATATATATATACAATTTAATATAAACCTAAAATGTGAAATTCTGCTTCTGCCAGGAATCAATCAACCTACAACCAGGTCAGGGTCTTTACTGTCGATCACGGCTTCAGAGTTTGGTAAGTCTTAAATATTGCAAATAATATATTTTAAAGCAAATACTTATAAAATGGTATAATGAAGATCGACATTCTTAATTTGTCCAGGCTATTTAGGCATATCTTCAATTAGACGTCTGCTCCATCTCACCAATTGTGCCTCACGAAGGCAATCCTCATGAATCTGTCGTATTGTTATGTTTCTAGTGCATGGAGAGGTTTTAACGGTTCTCTTGAGTAGGTTACACAAAAATTAATGTGTAACCTACTATCTGTTTCAGCAGAGAATTGACTTGACCTTGAAGTCATGATGTCATGCTGAATGGTGTCTTAAAAAATTGTTTATTACTAAAAGTGGTCCCATTGTTTGAACAAACTTGGGTGTGTTACTCGACTAATGTGTTAAATTATGTAAACTATGAAATAATCAAAATACAATAATGACAAGAAACACCAAAAAGGAAGACAACTAATGGAGAACAGAGAATTCTATACATCGTATCAGGACGGCTGTGCACCTGCAGAAATCGGTGTTTCTGTTCGAAGGTCGATTCAGTTCTACTCTCAGACAGACCGTTCAAGACCACGGCGTCATAACTCAGGATACCACAGTCCACAGATAACAAGAATTTATAAAATAATGTTGGTAGTTGAGCAGGGAATTGTGAGCAGGGAACAATGGAAGAAAACAACAGAATACGAAAGAATGAAAGCTTAGGAATGTGAGGAAGAGTGAGAAAAGAATTAAAACAAGAAAGAATGATAGAAGAACATGCAAAATTGTATTTTGTATTACCCTTGCACTGGTACAGTTTCTGAATGCGACGAATGTCGCTGGCACTGAGGCCCGGCTTCTTCCAGATCGGCCCGATCACCACACCCGGCTTCTTCGCTTGTACCGTAGGCGACACGCCATCCTGCAAAGGATTATGGGATTTCACTTGTGTGCGTATACATCGCGCTATAATTTACTGACAGATGGTGCTAACAAAGCTTTACTCTGTCTTAACATTTCCAGTGTAGAAAAAGATAAATGTGATCTGAGGTTCTCACGGCAAGTGGCTGTCTCTGCGTTGTTGCACCGTGAAGTCAGGAAACACTTGACTGACGTTTCAGAGGTGATTGCTGCTTCCGTTATCAGTTATGGTGATGAGACAGAGATGGTAATGAAACTTAGGTGAATGTAGCTGACACATATGTTATCCTTGAAGTTTGTAGGGTATACGTACCTTGGAGAAAGCATATTCGTCATACATCATTATGGACTTGTAGTCGAAATTCTCGTTGAGTGTGTCGACAGTGGACTGGTCGTGTTTGGCGAAAGCTGATGCAAAACCCTGCACGTGAAACGTCGAAAGAAGTTAATTACAGCCCAAGAAAGTAGTAGGATAATTATTTAAAAAAAATTAACGGTCAATTTATATAGGCCTACTTCCGCCATATCTGTTATCTCACTGATAGTTTAATTTGAAATGCACCTGATTTGAATTTCGGCTATTCTGAGGATTTCATCGGCCTCTGAAGGAGCACAAACCTTACCCTGATACATTTTTCTTTTCATCGCTGTATTATCTTCTTGGTACACACTCATTTCTCCACTGGATGCTATGACCTAGCTGATTAAGTCGTACTGCAGCTGGTGTGGAGTACAAAATATAATTCCTTAGTTTCTGTAACTAATCCGTAGTGTGTAGAATGATTCCAATATTTCACTTGTGCTCTGTGCCCAATCACCACGCCAAGATGGCGCGAGTGAAACTGATATTGCTACTATGTATAGGCGAGTAGTTTGTTTCGGCTGCTTTGCCCCCCAAGAACATAATTCCCTCCAGGAAACTACCGCGATGGGTTCTTAAATTAAACCACGGCCACTTTCTTAGAAATCATTTACAGTTGTTATTTGTTGATAATGCTGCCATTGGACGATAAATGGTATGTCACTGACAGTATAGTTAAATAAACCACGTGATTTGTAACACTTACGGAGATGATGTTGCTCCAGTACACGTAAATCCAGCTGTCGCGATCCGGACGGTTCATCTCGTGCCAGAATCCAATCGCGTGTCCCAGTTCGTGGATCACAATTCCCAGGTACCAGCATCGCTGTCCAAGCGATAGACGTTGTTCACCATTCCCCGTGCGTCCCACTGGGGACCAGCAGGCCCCACTGAGCAATACGTCACACATATTACTGGCTTCACTTTCTTGCTTTAAAACTGAAGAGTTGTGAAACCGTATACATGTACGCGTGTGTGTTTCCCCTAATAACTTTTAAACTTCGGATTGGCTTCATACCGCTAAAGTCATCCAGCCGTTTAATTCTTAATTCCCATTAAAATCATAAAAGCCACGCGAATCGCTGAGGTGAAAGCATTGTACAGGATAACAAAATGGTCGTCGCACCACACGATTTTACGTTGTGTTTTTTGGCAAGAATCTGTTTTCAGTAGCCGTGAAGATGTTTTAAATTTAATTAATTTTATTAAGAAATACCTCAAGTTTTGTAATTTAAGCGCGATTTATAAAGACACTGCTGCAATAAATTGCATTACTCTTCAACACATAAAAATATTATTTTCGTTAACTTCTACGGGTCTTAGGCTACCCTAATTGGTATAATAATCTGTTTTGTAGGATTTATTTGTTAGGGAATGGGCTAATCGTAAGGCTTCTACATACACAGAACCACCTAACTTACACGTAAATACATTTACACTCTGAATGGGGTTCGAACCCAATACCGAACGAGTGTTATATCTCTCACACTGTTTATCGAAACCAGAATTGTTTACAGAAAGTTTCTTAAAGGGAAGTAAAATTTAATTAGAAGTTTGTGGTTTCTGTTAACGCAGACATTATTACCTGTCCGGATTGAAGAAAATGTTGACGTAATTTTTTTCGCCCGTCCATTCTTTGAATCTGATACAAGAATGCTGATGATAATGGTCCATTGCCTTCATTAGTATCTCGCACTGAGGAGATTCTGGACACCCTGAAATGACACATAAATACGACGAGAAATGTAAAGTAGCTCTAGTTTCATTTTCGGCTTTTCTTGCCGAGCAACTAATGCTTTGAGACAATATTTTTTTGCAGATATTTTTTTCTATTTAATTATAACATGATTCGACCTCAAACTTCGACAAAAGTTCGAAATTTTTGTGTGGCATTCTCTCATCCTTTTATTGCATGTGCTACTTCATGTCGTCTTGCTTGTATATCATCATATTTATCATCATTCAATTCAAAACAAATCCCAGTGTACTTAAAACACGAAAATGAGATGGAAGAAAGATATATAGAAAAAATACATTAATTCCCGTTTTGTAAAAGAGAGTCATTTTTATAAGAGTCGTTTGTTAAGAGGAAATCAGTTAAAATAATTAAAAGACAATATTAAAAATACGGTGATTTCTGATAAAATTTATGCAAGTATGGTGTGATGAGAAGTAAATATAGTATAATACACGTGTCTTATGTATTAATTTTAATTCAATGGAACGAAGTAGAAAGTAGGAAGCAATTAAGACGTGATATTCAAAATAAAACTATTTGAATGAGGATGGTCGGCCTTCGGTCTAGGATTTTAACCCCAGGTTTCCCGTATGTGAAGTGCGGGTGGCAGCCACTGAACCGCAGCGTTCGGTAGAATAAGATTTACAATGACTGTTGTAAAACTTTATTCAAAGAAGTGATTCAACTTACCGACATCATCTTCTGTTTTATATATGACTGTTCCATATTGCCATAGCAGTTCCGGGTCAGCAACTGCGTTTTTCATCTATAAAACAAACGAACATACATTACGTTTTCGATTACTAGTGCAGTTTATCTGAGAAGATCAAGGAACTGAGTCAGATCTCTGCCTTCTGCGCCCACTATTTCACCCACTGAAGTGCAGATGTATTTATCCATTCATTCGTGAGTTATTCAACGACGCTGTCAGTAGCTTAGACTGCATAACATCGAATGATAAAGTGTTTGATGAATAATAAATTGGAAAGGATACGGAAGAAATGCGCTATCCTCCCGTTTGC
This sequence comes from Zootermopsis nevadensis, assembly GCF_977971745.1. Taxonomy (NCBI): domain Eukaryota; kingdom Metazoa; phylum Arthropoda; class Insecta; order Blattodea; family Termopsidae; genus Zootermopsis; species Zootermopsis nevadensis. Next base: position 3,686,404 of record NW_028259136.1, read on the forward strand.
CTTGCAGCACTGAGAAAAACCACGAACAACCTAACTCAGGACATCTGGTCTCCTAGTCGAGATCTGAACCAGGGATCTTCCGAATACAAAGCAGGAGTAGTGCCAAATCGGTTGCGACGGTTGATTTTGGCTACCGTCATCAGGGCGATCGCCCTGATGATGGATGCAGCAAGGACCTCTGAAACGACGGTGCAAAAACCCAGAAGACAGCCATCTTCATACTCGCCACTGTGAGAACGTGAAATATCACACAGTACCAACTAATATTTATGTAAAATAGCACACGTGGTAATCTAGTTTGATACTTACGTCCACGCTAGGAACGATATCTCCTTCGAAAAACCCTCTGTTGTAGAGTCCAGCGTCGGTGCCCGGTCCAATAGGGTGATATTTCCCTTTCAGTGGATTACCACTGAATGTGGGAAGGATATACATCAGGCAGGATATTCTTAGACCCAGTACGAAGCCCTCTTTAAGTTCCATTGTGTCAAACTCCGGATATTACGTTTGCAACAGAGAGGAGCTATTAAAACATTCAAATAAAATATCACGGTTCATAAAATTGTAGATTATAAATTATTTTAAAAAAAGATCGCGTCCTCGTTTACACTTGAACAAATTCTGTCGTGATTTCCCATAGGAACTTCTGTATTTATATGTCTCGCGAGTCATGACCATGCAGGGCGCATGTGTAATAAGCACCTCGTCTGACGCAAAGGCTGGTTCGATGAACTGATTTCACAATGAATTTTAAATATCAGAACTTCGCATCCCTGTGCAGAATATTAGAACGAAATTAAGAAAATAAGGTCAACAATTTAGTCATTATACTTCCTTACGTCGCTCTGAATGGAACTGTGCTTTAATTAGTGTTTGGGCAAGTTAGAGACGAGACGGGACACCCTCTGCGTGGGAGTGGCGCATAATTTTACATGTCAATTGTCGTCGATTTACATAAATGTGATCTTAAAGACATGGTCACTCACAAATCTATTCTTTCAAATTTCAGAATATGTAAGCATCAATCAAATATGACCCCCCCCCCAAAAAAAAAAAAAAAAGAGGTTATCCCATCAGTATCTGACTAAAAACATTTCTGATATCCAGGCCTTTTCACGGTCTTTTATGAATTCTGATGCATTTCATAATTTGCACTCTTTATTAAATGTTAGTGTGATAAAATTAAGGAGGATGGAATAGGCGGGGAATGTGGTATAAATAGAAGAGTTGAAAATTGAATATATTTTTCGTTCGCAATCTAAAGGAAAGCGATATGTAGGGAGACCTAGACGTAAATGTAAGGGTAATATTAAAATGTGTCTTAAAGAGAGTAGAAAGATTTGAACTGGATTCAGTATAAGAATGGTAACAGTAATGTACCTTCGGATTCCATAAAAGATGAGGAATTTCATGACTAATTGAGCAACTATTAGGTTCTCAGGAAGAAGTATAGTCCATAAAGGAACCTACACGAAAATGAACTGGCTACTCTAGTGAAATTTTCACCTTGACTATACCTTGATTTTAACATTATGAAAAAAAACAGGGCTTTATTTTTCTACAAGAAACGCGTAGAGTAGATGTGTCAGTATCAATGTTTTTGGTGAATTTGCCTTAGGATAATATTGAACCATTAAATATCTGCCGTTGGGTCTACATGTTTCATTTTTGCTATCCATGTAAATTATTTGCCTTTTGCACCAACGAGCGAATCACACTTTGGAAAGAATTGCTCTTAGGTTTTATGAAAATGGTTACATCAGTTACAACAGTTCGTGATAAGTGTCTTCCGACTTCATCTTGCATCTTCCATCAAACTGAATTCTACGTTACATAAATGGTGTTGGATAATGTTTCGACACTCTCCTTTCGGGGCAGGGAGCATGACAGTGAATAATTTATCAGTCGGAGTACAAAGACTGAGCTAGCATTGTTCTCTTCAAGTCTCTGACACAAAACATGGCATATTAGTATTCTGTGTGTCACACAGTATATACTTTCTTTTCTGGAATTTTCCACTCCGAAAGAGAATTCTCGTAATGATTCAGTCTACTGAATAGAATTAGAATTTGTAGTCTTAGCGGGAATAAGATTTACGAATCCCAAAAATTCCTGGCAGAGTATATTTATTCACTGGCGAAATTGGCGTATTTAGGGTCTATGTATACATTAATATAGGCCTATATTCCTTAAGGGAGATCCGTGCAAACTTTTGGATCAGAAGTCCAAATTCGTGGATATATTTCACTTTTCCTGATGAACCTCTAGGGTAAACATAGGCAAATATCGGGACGACAACCCCACGTCGCTTTGTAACCCAGAAGACAGTCGTTCATACTCGTCACCGTGAGAATCTGAAGTATAAGATGTTTTGAAATTTCCTTAATGGCAGGCTACCCAACTACCATTTATGTATGCCGGGTATATGTAGTTCATCTTATAAATCACAGTATGAATACGAACTAACGTCTTGGTGTGACATATACGAGTGCTTTGAAGGATGTTTATCGTATTACGAGGACTCACACTGGCACATAAAGATGAGGCTGTTCGAAGCAGACGTCACATATTTTTTTAGCTGTTGAATTTTAGTGATGAATATTTTAAATCCAGCGTCTGTAACAGTAAAAAATACACTAGAGAAGTGGCAATAAATTTATCGTTTGATGATCCATATTTGGAATAACCTATTACTTCTATTTGCTCAGAATTATTTGGAAAGCAAATCACATGTCACATAAAATTCAGTTAATTTATTATAAAATTTTATTTAAGGAACTCCTTAGCCAAATAAAAAGAACCTATTCAGAGATGCTGAGCAAAGTAAGCCTATACTTTTTACAAATTAATGCTGTAGGCCAATATCGTGTGACTCATCGCCCTGATAATGGAGGCAGCAAACATATTTGAAATGAAGATCAATTTCTACCAGACTACATGGCGTAGTATGCCAGAAGACAGCTGTTTTCATAATCGTCGCCGTGATAACCTGAAATCTCCCTCAGGAATTTATTAATTTAAGATAAATTGCCGTAATAAGTCGAATGTAAAGATTCAGAAGTTTGCATGCTCAGACATTTTGCACTCGATGTAACAAAGAAAGGCCTATATAATGCATTGTACTACTTGATTTAGGTTTCTTGCGGATTGATTTTCAGAAATCATTCTCTATGACTTGTATCTCGTTTTAACGAACCAATCAGACGGGTAAGAGTGACATTTCTGCTCTTTCACATGTATACTATGACAAGTGACGCACACATGCGTTCACTATATGAAGAGGCAATAAAATTTGAAAACACTTCGTTTGGCAAACTTGACACAGCATTTTGACCCAATCATAAAGCCATTATATTATTTGAGGTTGAGTATGCTCTAAATACAATATGGGTGCAGCCTACGGGGCAATGCATTGACCTATAGTACGGCTTTATTACGTCAGTTTCTGACATGCAGGAATTAATGGTATTTTTCGTTGCTTTGTTGTCTCGAGAAGTCACATACCCCTGTTCCTATGCCGCTTAATAGATTTATGACACTATAGATCGATAGGAAAATTCGATTAAAGTTGCGGACAAAAATCAAAATGGGGACTGAGCATGAACTGAAGTCTGTAATTATATTCGTCTGAAGAGGCAAACGAAAGTGTGAAACATCTCGTTCAGAACATCCTGTCCCAGAACAGGTTTTTAACAATTTTGTAGTCTAGAGCACATCCGTTCTATCATACATTTCCGCGACAAAGCTGATACCTGACCCCATCTTACACAGAACTGCCACAGCACATATTGATGAAAAGGTAAATCATTTCATACATGAAGATTATTTCTTTAAGGCTTAAATTTGAAGACTTGTGACGATGGTGTATCATTCAAACAAGTTTTTAGACATTACCCGTAATCCTATTTTTAATTATACGACGTTTCGGAGACTGGAATTTGTCTCCAGTCCTCAGGCAAAACCTACTCTGCTGGACTCAATCGCTTTCCAGAGATAAGGGCCCAAACTATTATTATTTATTATGATCAAAATTGTTTATGTATGACCGGCCATTTCTTAAAACAACAGAAGTTTGATTTGACCTTCGTGTGAAATTTGTATTGCGCTGAAAAGGTCAATATTGAATTCACCCTACAATTTTCAGTGAACACCCCCCCCACCCAGTAACAAGTTTAACCTAAATTCCTTAAATGATTTCACAGATTACATTTGCGGCTAAACGTACATTCGGGTCTTACCCATTGTGCACTTCATGTAAAGAAAGTACGAAAGACGAAGAATGAAATTAAGAAGTAGTTTATTTGCTGTAGAGTGTGTACAGACAAACAAGAGCAGTATGTCTGCCGTTTGCAAAACAGCTGAAATGAGACCTTGCTGGCATTTAATTTGTGTTCATAAAACATGTGTGTCATAAGGACATGCGACCCATGTGATTATGTCATAGACTCTTAAACACAATCTCAGCCTTCTGGGGTAGCTGTGAGCAAATGCACAGTAGAACTGTGTAGAAGACATCAGGATCCACGCGCCACATGTTGGTACAAAGAAAATTAATGGCGAGGCGTCGTGTGATTTAGGGTTCCGAAGGAATAGGCCTCCTAAGTAAGAATATTTTAATAGGTGTTCATAAATTACTTTCCGGTCGACTTTTCTTACCCCAGACCAACCGTTCAGAACACAAATTATACGTGACAACTTTTTAGTACTTTTACTTGTTTAATTTTTACAGATTTGTTATATTTTATGCTCTCTGAAGCTCAGCAAACCAAGATACAAATATTACGTTATTATTATTTAGTGTTCTGTCTGACAACAGGTCCGTTGTTCTGCCCAAAAAGAGTTCGCCAGTTTTCCATATTCTCAGCTTCTCGTTTTAATTCCTGAAACTTCATCTTCTTTAAAAGTTTGTCTACAAAATAGGCCTTCCTTTTATTTTAGTCTCAAATGTCAAATTAGCATGATTGTAGCAATAACTTTATGGGACTTTCCTAATTTCATAATAGTCTACTCGGAAAAATCTTTGACAACTTAAATATTTCCTGCTTTTCCAATTTTATTTTATTACTGCTGTAAATTTCACTCTTAACCTTGGATATCTATGTAATGTGTGTTGGAAATGCTTATTGACATCCATATGTAAATACACTTTGTTTTACTTAAAAAGGTACACCTCAAATAGGTTATGATTATTTATAATCTTGCACAAGGAGGGATTATTAGTCTATATTCACATTACTTGCACCTGCAAATCAGCTGAAATAAAATGTATCAGAATAAACAAAATTAAAAACAAAGATATATATATATATATATTTAGCTCCTTATATATAATCAATTTCAAAATTTAGACTATTTTAACAGAATAGACGTTTCCACACATTTAAATGCTGCAATCAATTTTGGGGTATGTACAGTATGACACAGCAACTACATAATTGACAATGCCAGACTTGGATAAGATTCGTCTCGTTTTCACCTGAAAATGATCAGTCAGTATTCAAACAGGTTGTTTCATTATGCATGTAATAGTGAGACTGTGATATCACGTCTTAGAATTAAACAAGTTGCCTAATATGATTCATAAACTTAGCGATTTGCATTGAAAGCATTTAAAATCAAAGTAAGAGTCATAACTAATTCCTGGTACTTTGCGCTGTTTGGAGTACAGCGTTGAAGTGTAATGCACATGCTTCAGGACGCTGTTCTAGATATGTGAGTTCATATTTAAAATAATCTGGGTTAAATGTTCCAATTGCACAAATGCGAGCTGATACCGTCCGCGTGGCGTTACAACACGTCCTTCCTACTTGCTGTCGCTGCATTTACGATTTTCCAGATACTAGGACTATTAAATGAGACATGGATGCAAGGACCAATCCCGTTCTCATATTTTGATATTGACATTTTTATTCGTGACACATTGTCGTTCGACAGTCTCCAATCTGGCCGTAAAATTTCCGACCCGCTCCTATCACTTTTAGTACGAAAGTGACATAAGTTTATACGCTGAGGAAATACGTCAAGCATCTTTCTCTACAGAACTGGACAAGACAGTCTTCAGAGTTTAATTATTTTGAGCACCTTATTTGAGTATTTATAGGAAGATGCTTGCTGCGTTTGGGCAATGAGTTATTCATCTCTCTGATGATGAAGGCAGCAAGTACCTTTTAAACGCGGGTAAACTTTTACCAGACTGCGAGGAACAACATCACAGAAGACAGCCATCTTTCAGTAATGAATGATTGTCAAATAGAGAAAGAATGCAAACATTTAAAGGAAAACACAGATTTTGTTCCATCTTTATTTTAGGGCGATCAAGTGAAATAGGATAAGACGGGCGGAGCATGTAGCACGCATGGGACGGAACTGAAATTACTACAAGTTTATAGTCGGAAAAATTAATGGGAAAGTGGGTATTTATTTTGCTTAGCCTGCGATCCAGAAACTGTTAACACGTTCAAGAAACGTTATAAATTAACATATTTTTTTAGTTTATCTGTTTGTGCATAAACAGAACCAAAGAACAAGAACTGTGTTTTGGATTTCCCTGACTAGAGTTCTTACTATGCCGATAACTGTTATATATAAGCATGTTGTGACGTCATTCTGGCCTTCCGCGGACAGATGGGACCAGCCCACAAATGGGTGGACACAGAGCAGAAGGAATTAGATTATGTCGGGAAATGCATTGCCCCATCAAGAATTGTAAGCTCTGTTTTCTTGGGCAGACCTTACCAACTGCTTAGGTTAGACCTATATATCACGAAGGAAACAATGCCAAGCCTCATTCGCATTGCCATACGTATGCCGAGGCTCGAACTCAGAACCTCACTAATACAAATTTTTAGTACTTAGTACAACACCGCGAAGTTCATTATTTTAGTTCGCGAATTTGCGACACATTGCACGATTTATTTCTGATTGTACGTTAAAAACATTAATTTCTGAACAGTTTAAGAAACCTCAAAGTCATTTTTTGAAGAATTGAAATTTGTACTTACACCCTTTTAGAAGTAACCGTTTTTAAATGTCTGTTCTTGTCTGTCGGTGAAAAACGGCATGTTTTAGGCCAGATGAATTTAAGAAAAGAATAAAGTATCTCTCGCCTACGAAGGATGAAGCTGTTAGTTTTATCACGAAATACAACATATGACTCGAGCAGTGTACGTATTACTGCTAAGTTACATTTCCAAAGCTCGCCTACCACTGTAATATCGATATCTTAATCGACTCACAAAACACGAACTTGCCTCTTTATCAGACAGTCGCGTGCGTGGGCCCCTGGAGATACCCTTGCCATGTCTCTTAACCTACATATACTTTGAATTTCTTTAGTTTCTGATTGTGGGTGTGTCATTTACTGCCAAATAAATTCAAGTAGTTTATGGACGGGCCTCGGATTAAGTTACGTTGAAGGCGTTAGAAATTGTAGTAAAGCATATGAACTGAATATTAGTTTAGAATATTAATACTGTTTATAAAAGCTTTAGATCATGCAGATGTTTTCATGGCCTTACGAATAATCACTTCTGGCCATGTTCACGTGTTTTGTTAGGTTAATTTAACTGACCAACAGTTTTCAACTCTCAGATCCATGAAGGTAAGAGTGTTACTCCAGTTATAAGGTTGTAAACTTTTTATTAAATACAAGGTTATCATGGACGTGAAGTTGTCGATGGGTGTTTTCTGGGTTGTGATGTGAGTGGACTTGTAAGTGGGTACCAACCTTTCGGAGCAAAATTCAGCTTAATCCATTTTTCACAAAAGCGGCTTATAGTGCTAAAATTGGCATATGATATTAAATGCAGGCATTAAGACCTGTAACTTTAATTTCAAACAATTTTGGAATAAGAAAAAACATAATTTGGCCACTCATTGTGTGTGTAATGCGATTGACTTATCTGTAATAGATGAGCACTAAGGCCAATCAATGACTTGTCAAAAATATGTGTTCTGCAGTGGAGAACACCTTTCCGCTCTTGTTTTTTGTTGGGACTGTACAAAATAGTTTTCTTACCAAAACAAAAGCATGAAATGTGGCAGACGTAAAACACCTATGTTTACACAACAAATTCGTTCCAGAATTGACTACTATTGTCAGCATTTCTTTTACGCTTGTGTCTTCTAGAAAATTATAAATTATGCCCTGTGTCCTTTTCCAATTTAGGACTAACTATAAAAGAATGAAGCTTTTATACATTCCGTTAAGACTCCTTTAACGACGCACCGGTCCATCTCAAGTCAAATACTTATTTATGCATTTAGCAGGATTCGAACCCGCGATTCTAGTGTTGAACGGTCCAATCCTACGCTCATCTTAACACAGACTGCACCCGTGATTTGCTTCTGTATTGGGATTTCATTAAAGAAGATGTCAATTCGGTTTTGTAGAAATCATATGATTTGATTTATTCAGTTTTATCAGGAATTAATTACAGGCTACGGCTGCTTGAGGCATTAAACAAGCTGATAGCACAGACATACAAGTTCTAACCCCATACATAATTTTGTAGTTAGCAGCTACGAAAATTATAATTCTCATTGCTTTACAATTCATCGGTGTCTTCTGAACAACTGTGTTGTGTAAATCACGTTTAGTCTCGTTTAAAGGCAGAGGGGCCTATGTGACGAATGAATCTATATCGACATATTATTAAGACTTCGATTCCATGGATTTCTGGTATTTATTTCGCTCTCTGTATACACTCGTGCCATGATTTAGATACGAGGACAGTTTTGCCGTTCAAAAAATTCTTCAGAGGCGTCACCGGTCACGGTGGACCGTAGCCCCGATGTGGTAGTAATATATTTCTGCCTTCATCTACTAGAATAGATAGTTGTATATTTAGTGACTTCGTTTTGTTAATTTGGCTGGTTTTCCAGGTCATTTAACTATTCTTATCCAATATCGACTGCAATTCGTACTAAAGATTGCTGTCTCCTGATGATGAAAGTAGTAAGCACCTTTGAAACGTCGGTAAGCTCCTACTAGAACTTTAATCTTTTTAAAGTGTTCTACCAACTACCACTTACACGATAATTTCTGACAAAACAGAAATTAGGGGCAATCTCTAGACAGTCTTTCAAATTCAACAACTTCTTTTGTTTAGGTAGTGAGAAAAAAATTGCTCTATTTATATCAATTGCAATCCTATTAATTCTACCCCTACAAAAAAACAAATTTCGAGGAACAAAATTCTACCCAACAAACCAAATTATATTCTAAAAACTTTTATTCTTCTACATTTACTCTCCTGCTTACGATATAAAAATTAATATGTCTGCAGGTGTTTCATGTAACCCGTATTTTATACTGAAAATTAAACACTTTATATATTTATTTCCAGAGGAGAATGGGACAACAAAAATTTGTATTCTTATCAATGCACATTTTACTCACCGTTTTGAAAATACGAAATTTAGAAGAAATTAATTGCTCCGAAATTCTTACTTTTGGGATTTGCCCATAGCTGTATATTACTTTATGCAGTTTCTTGTGGACCTCTTATGTATGCCGAGTAACTTCAGATTTTAAGTCGAAGGATATCCTACGGGATTAAGTGAGACTTTATACGATCTAGCGTCGTACTTATTATACAAAGCCTATGTTATAAAATTAATTTAATTTTAGCAACAAAGTTCGTAAGTTGTTAAAAAATTTAAAAATTACAGGGACTAGCAGAACTATGATCCCTGGTTCGTACATCGTCTGTTAGTTGATCCTTGCTTAACCTCTTAATCAAAATCAGAGTACAGAATTCTGTATGTTTCTATGTGCCTTGATAATTCGTGACCTATCGGTAGGTTGTCTGGTAATTTATTTGAATTAATTATGGCAAGTCCAGTCTAATTATACAAACAGCTAGCAGAATTTATTGCAAGGGGCGGATAAAATTTGTGAGAGGCAATGGAAGAATTGTATGAGCAAATCCAATACAAAAACCTGTTGAACCTGTCTCTAGATATAAGTCGATAAAGTGGCCTGAAAAAGAATTATTGGCAGAAGAGAGCATGTTAATCCTACTTTAGCTCAGCATATTCCAGGGGTTCCATTATTTCTAGTTAATTTGCATCCTCACTTAATTAGACAGTGCCATGGAATAACCAGGAACTAGTAACACGTAATCAGGCTTCTAAGTCTGTGTAAACAGAGCGAAGAAATTTTATATCAGAGCTTCTCATACGATCATTACAGGCGTATTGGGCGTTTCAGAACTAATGTAGCTTACAACTTTCCAATAAAGTGAGTCACATAATTTATTGAAGATCTTGTCGCGTCTGTCTTCGTGTTTATGAATGCTTGTAATGTAATCAGACAGTTACCTTAATCTTTGTCTAATATTTATAAGGAAAGCTAATTTGTGTAAAACAACAAATCTTTAAATGTTGTTTTTGTCACAAGTCAACCTCCCATCACCCAAACAGATCATCCAAAGATCAATCTTTGAATATCCTTCTCGATTTTTCAAGTATATTTCTTTACAAAAATTCTTTATTCTCCCCGTGTTTCGCACATTCTACTCGCATGGCAAGTCATCTAAGCTTTCTAAGTTTCACACTAAGTTCCTCGTGTAATATCAAACATGCGTTAAATAAAGCACCGCCGATGCCCTAAGTCTTACAGTAAAATTTATTATTATTACACCACAAAAGCAATAAGAACCTGTTACGTAATCCACAACATTGGGCCAACAAGATTGTCTGTCCATTGTCTGTCCAGAAGAAGTTACACTTTAAAAATATTTTCCATTGCAAAACTGCAAAAGAGAGAATCACATCATCATGGCCGTCATAATGAAAGGTGTCGCGACGCTTGGCGTCGTGTTTGTAACTTTTGTCAGATGTCGTTACGAACTTTGTTTATGCCAAATATGGCGACTTGTAGCAGCGTCGGTTTTCCAATTTGTTGTTGAAAAACATCGGTAAACTCACAACCTCAATATAGCATCTTTTGGCAGCGTCAAAATTCTCTGCGTCAGTTTCCAGGGGGCGTGTAAAAACCTGTATCAGGGGTATTGAAGCGGGTTTTGGCTTATGGCTCCAAAATGTTTTGTGCGAGAATGACGTAACGGGCATGGCTGTTGTGACATACACCGAACCTAACGAAGTCAGAAACACAGTTCACTATAAACTGTTTCAAATATTCAATGTGGCCCGTCTCCTTACGTGTTGGTGGACGGTAATACAATTTATGACATGATGGTCGCGAGTTCTATGCCTCTACCCTCATGTAAAATTTAGGTATGTGAACCGAGGAATGAAAAATTTACAACGCCCGTGGGAGAAGACACAGACTCCCAGTCTTCTTTATTTTCTACTCTTTCTGAAAGTACCTTCAAGTTAGGTCACCTACTGCAGTCGTTCTGCATTGGTGACTGGATTGGTTGGTTGGAGACTTGTCCTGTTAGAATCTCGGCCGGAACACCGACTATTCTGAAATATCCTTGGTTTTCCTCAGATTAAAATAGGCTAAGATCGCTTTGTCTTCCGTTATGTAAAGTTCACTGAACACAGTTTTCTCATATAATTTGATGCTAAATAACCACTACTGTTGATAAAGCTTTGTGGAATAGCCTATATCCATGCATGAACTGAAATTTCACTCATTATTATAATTATCGAAATTACCAAAACATTGTAGTAGGTATTATAACGTCTTTAAGTAACACATTTCGAAGTCTGTAAGCTCAGAATTTGTATTTTTAAACGTGTGTTTTAAACGTCTTTGAAGTAAATTTTATTTCTTCCGTGGCTGATGTGATAAATTGTTTTGGTGCTTGAAAACAGGATACTGGGGAATGTAATAGAATATTAGAGAAAAATTCGTAATTAGGAGCTTCACAATATATATTCTTCGCCAAATATTGGTAGAGTAATTATATCATGGAGGATAAAAAATGAAAATAGAATTTTATGCGGAAAACTTCAGAGGAAGGGCCACTCAGACGATGTTCTATGTTAGTGTTAAACTAATAATAGTTTCAAGACGATTTACATTGATAACCACGTTTTTATAACAAATTAACAGCGTTAGAAATTAAAAAATAAATTATAATATGGTTAACCTCATTACGAGTTTGTGTACTGTGATATTCAGAGTTTAATTTTTTGGCATTGATTGGTTTATGAAAAATGGGAAATTAATGTAATATGTTCAATTTGTGTCACTGCGGTATGTTCAAAAGTCACTCTACATTTGCTTCTTTTATAATAAACCGTCACATTGCAGTTTATAAACAAAGAATAAACGTTTATGTAGAAACGTACGAGTAGTTTCTTGACAAGACATTAACCATTGTCAAAATGTTTTAAACAATTCAGATTCAATATATACGAGTAGCACCTGTCTCTGTTTTCATCTTCTGGCGCTACGTCGCTTTGAGTCATATTAGCATATAGACTTATTTTTCTGAGGTAAATTTCATTATTTATATCTTTGTAGAATAAGTCTTAGCCCCGACTTTGCTTTTAATCTCCTTTGCAGAGAAAGAGACAAATGAATTATGACATGACGTGGCTTATGAAAAGGAATTTTTTCACTCGAGTAACCAAGGTACCTCGCGCTCGTGAATTGGAAAAGATAAGATGTTTTCGGATTTCTTCCAAATCCGAAGACTAGTCGGTAGTGTTAGCCCTGGAAGTCAGATTCTGTCATGTCATGCGCCGTTGAGTTTCATCAGATATTTCGTTGGGAGGTTTCAGTGAACCAGATTGTACTTGGACAACTAAAAAGGATAGCAGTGACGGCTACTGACAGGTCTGCAGCGAGAATACCAATTAGAGCAACACGGGCGTAAGGAACCTGGCGGGATTTTTGTCAGAACCAGAGCTTTGAGAATTTACAAGCAGTCTTGAAAATGGCTGTTTCATAGTTCCAGTTTCAGAACTAATAATTATCAGGGAAGAATTTCTAAACTGATTGCTTCTAAAATCCCAACCTTGAAGTCAACTCTATGGGTGTTTCAGTTTCTGAAACAACTGTGTCAAAGTCCCATTGTCAAACCAAATAGGATATTTCTGAATAGGACTATATACTTAGAAATACGTATTTTTAAGTTTCATTGTCGAAACTAACTTTGTAGAAGAAGGAATATTTTGCGCTTGGTAATTTTTTTCGTTGTATGAAATTGTATTTAAAATGTTCTATACGTAGCTTATAAAACATACTTATGTTGGTCTCTCTTGATCTGTAATTAATAACATTGCATTAAATTTGATAACGTGCAAGTTAATAACTTTGAATCTTCCAGAATAAATTAAAGGTCTTAACCCTGCCAAGGATTACTAAGATGTTGCTCGTGTTTTCCTGATTACATATTCATAAACATTAAGAACGTTTGTTGTTTGTAATCCCACGGAACTAACACCATGACGAAAAAATATTGAGAATAAATTTTAATATGTAAAAAACCATGAGTAATATATCATTAGTCTTTAATGTATAATAATATTTTTAAAAGGCTTGCTAATAACTTTTAATAAAAAGTTCATGTTAGCTACTCCACAGCTGTGACTTTCTACAACATAAACGACTTTAAAGCATCAAGCCTTGTACGGATCCAGTAAGCAATGAAATCATCCTAGCCTTAATTCAGCCCGATAAATATGAATTTACTAAAAGATTAGTTACTCTTTCAGACCAATTAGAACTGGCAGCTTTATGTTTATTTGATATCGATGTGTTTGTGAGACAGTCGTGTAAAAAGGCCTCAAGTGAATTTATAGCCCTGTTGCATTAAATTTATTAATCTATTATATGTTTAGAGGGATAAAGTGACAGGAGGGTGGAAAAATTATGATGACGAGCTTTATAATTTCAACTCCATCCGGTACGATTAGGGTGATTAAATCAAGTATTTTGAGTATTTGTATCTGTGGTTGTGATCAGATATGCACTTATTGATTCTGAGGAGATAGGAAAAGAATGTGCAATGAATCAAAGGTACAGACAACCAAAATTATATACTTTTTTGTTATTCTTTATTTTACTTATTAAAGAAATTTTTGTTAAGTGTGGCTTACTTATGTCACTGTTACAGTGATCAGAGTAAGTCACGAGCAGAGACACGCTCTGTGTCTGTCAAGGAAAGTGGACAAATTGATTTCTTTAAAATAAAAAGAATGAAAATAAATGACACTTGTACAAATATGGACACTGTTAAAAGTAATTCTCTCTGCAGCATAATGCACACATCAGCAGACAAACTGCTTTTATAGAATTCACAGCTGGAAAGTCTGTTTGGTCACGGAAAACTTAAGCGAGATTTGATCTCCCTACATAATCGCCACACTCTAAACACTGAATTACAAGAATGGCCACATTCGTACTGAAAGTTACAATTAAATACAACAGATGTGTTATACGCTGAATTTAAAATTTCACGGTAATTCTGAGAATTCGAAATTATGTTTGCTTGTCTGAAAACCTATTACAATATCAAAAAGTTTACATTCTAACTCAAAGAAAAGCTTTTCCATTTTAAAGATTAATTAGTTAATGCTGTTTAGGGAAATAATCGCTCCTGTTTAGTATTTTCATCCCATTTATAACTATGTTCCAAGTGGACACTGTAATTTGGATTGTCCAACCGAAGTTATTTTTCGTTCCGTTCGTGCTGTTTGTCCTTTGCACTCCATCCAGGTATACACGAAAATTTTTAAGCTCATATTATGTAAACTAATATATGTATTTATGAGATGAAATTGTATTATTAATGGAAATGTACTTCTTAGAAAGCTTTTACGGTGTATTCTGGTTTATTTAAACGCTAAATTGTGGAATGTTTACTTAAATTAACAACAATCGTGATCCGTCTGGAATAGCATCTAAAATCAGTCCACAACCACTTCCTTTCATACAATTTATGATCACTGATTAATTAATCATTCCAGTATTCGACTCTTTGTAAACTGAGCTACTGACAATGTCGTTTAATAAACCATAAATTTGCAAGTGAAACAACAAACCTCTTCTATCCCATTCAGACCTGTTTGTAATCTGGTTTGATCCAAATTCTAGTTACGCTGTCATCTTCCTTTCCATAATAGTGATTTTGGAAATACCCCATTTTCACGATTGTAAGACTCCATCGACTGTAAGACGTTCTTCTGATTTAATAATAAGTTTTCAATAAAAAGGGTGATGTATTGGTTCTTAGACGCTATCGATTGTAACACGCGCCACGATTTCAGAAATTTTAAAATGTGAAAAAATTTCTTCTCAAACTCGAGGAAAGTGAGAAGAATGGAAGACGCAGGAAATGTCTTTCTTCAGACCGATTACTGACCACATCATGACGAATCATAAACATAATAATGGTATTACATAAGAAATGTGAATAATTTATATAAATACGAAAATAAAATAGAATTGAAGGAAATTCATAGATCATTTGTAAAGAACGCATGACAATTGAATCTCGAAGCTAATGTTATAAGAGACACTAAACCGAAGTGTAGAATATGCAAAGCACGTCCGACCAAAGATGGAAGAATCAGATTTAATCCTTGTAATAGGAACAGAACAGGAGCTTAACATGTGATACTGATGACGACAAAACTATCCGATTCAAGATGAATACAAATTTCACTTATATCCTGGTATTCATAAATTTCTTCAAGCGAATACGAAGAAGCCGACAACAATCCATTATACTCTCGCCGTACGTATTCCGTGCCATACAGAACATGAGAAGAATTCTTTAGTAATCAAAATACAAAATCTTTCGAAGATTTAATTTGGAAAAGAGTAAGGTCGAACTCTTGGAGGATTCTTGAATCCTTAGCTGTGTGGAAATGTAATTTATATTTTTAATACGGATCGAAGGATCGAAAACTGGATCTGTAAGTCTCAAGGAAGTGAAAATGAAGATCGCTGAGAACAAGTGCCGAGAAAAATATATGATGATAAGAAATGACTAGAATGTGGAAAGTTATATTTTGTGGAGTTTCAGAATTTTAATTGTTACGCAGAAACAGTTACATAAAATGCTTACCAAATTTTGCTTCGAAAACCTAGATACTTTAGGGGACTTGGCGTGTAATTGGGAATGACATAAAAATTGTTTTAGAAGAGGCATTGTGATGATGTGAAATGGACCATCGCCTTGATGATGGAGGCGGTAAGCGTCTCTGAACGCTGGTAAATTTCTGCCAGACTGCAACAACGAAGAACGAAATAATTTTCATACTGGCCGCCGCGAGAAACTTAAATGTCACTTGGAATAAATTAGCTCCGAAAATGTTCCAATTACTGGTCTTTAATGACAGTGGTCACCCTTCGGTTTGCATACCACTAAGTAAAAACTCTTGATCGGCGCAATAAATATCAACTGCTTAAGACCATGGACCATGGAATCAGCCTCTCAAAGATCACTTATCTTCTGCGCAAATTAAAATTATGGTCGCAACTTTTTACGGCGTAGAGTGTGGATGATACTCCAGTAGGTTTGTTGAGTTACAGATCTACAATTTGCATCTCCTACTGTACCAGGCAGAGATTATCTTCTTTGACCCAGTACTTTGAAAGGGAAAGAATAAATAGGGCCCTTGGTGTGGTCATATAAAGATCAGATAATCCCTACTTAGAATATTTATATGTTGCTTGTATTTGCCTATATACGTGCGCGTTTAGAGTCTGTATGACGATACCATTTGTTCTAGAGTGTTGAGGATTGTAGAGTTTTATTTTTGAACTAACATGGCTTTAAGTTCTCTCTGAAAATGGAAGTGGAAATGAGCAAGTCAGCCATTCTACATATGTTGACGTAGCTTATTTTAATACCCGTGAATCCGTAAGAGTGAGTGTTGGAATGCGATCAGTTCATCCTGCGTGATACAAGAATGTTGAATTGCGTAAATGAGACAAAGAATTACTCTGTATTATCCGAACATTAAATTGAACGCTGCGGATTATGAACTAGAGACCCCACTTCGTCCGTCTTAATAGAAGTAGCCGGTTTCACGAGAATTATGTTAAGCGAATAGGGCCCCTAGTCCGCGCTTGTTGTTTGAATAAAGCTAAGTGTGCGATCTCATTCTTCGAGCAATTAATGTTTAAGTTGCGAGAGTGAAGAAAAGCAAACCAGCTTTCATATCAAAACTGTTCCAAAAGATGGTCTTAATAACAACGTCTGGCTTTTCGCGGTAGCTGAATTACATGTATTTTAAATTGACGTCATTTTTTGGTCAACAGAACTTTTTTTTCTATTTTCGGCACATTTAACTAATAACAAACTAACCAACTAACTCCTTGAAGCTATGCCCTTCGTGAGAAGCTATTAGATATTAAGGCAATCATGCTTTAAATATTTTACGGGAAACATTTTGTAAATGAAGTTTCAAATTCGAATTTAACTCTTATTTATTCTGACTTTTATTTTTTTTTCATTTTGTTGTTTAAAGCAGTTTGTTGAAAAAATTTCAATGACGTTGTATCAGTATCAGATGTTATTTATCGTCCACTGCCATGAGAGGTAGATTATATTATAGTAAACTGTGGAGTACTTGGTGGGAAGTGGTCGTGGTCGTTGCTAGGGCACGTTTGTGGTATTTTTCACAAGTGACTTCAGCTAACTTCTTCCGTCGTTTTATAATACTTGTGTAGACAATCGTGTATTTTAACATCAGTAAAAATTATTTTGATGGTTCTATTCAACCTCACGATTAAAGTCGACAGTTTTGTGCAGTGAGCTAGAAATATGTTAGTCATGCCGCTAAATTATTGGCACTTGCGGAGACTTCATCTGTTTGTTCAGAAGAGGCCACTGTAGCCAAGTCTAGGAACTCCGATGGAATGGGCTTCAGTAAGGTGGCCTGATTTATCATGTACAATCTCTAGATAAATCAGAAGATATTTTATCCTAATTGGCATTTGTAATGCAAGAATTTCCTTTCTGATATTTCACTGTTATTATAGTTTTATCCTTTTTACTGCCATTACTGGTTCACAAATGACTAGCTGTACACCTGCTAGCAGAATACATGTAATTTAAGAGTCAGTTTCCTATTATACTAATTCAAGTACTGTATGGCCCATAAAAGTTGACAGGAATTAACCTTTGTTATGTAGAAGATTAATACAATTTATTACAGTATTATCTTTAAATCACATTGAAAGTACAATATATATACCTTTTTATTACGTAAATTAAACCTTTAAAACATCCTCACGACTGAAGCCAGACTCCCACCAAACCCCACCGTAGGCGCCATCATAGCCTTGTTTGCATTTATTGATACCAGAGTCGCCACATTCAGAAATGAATTTAATTCTTTCTCCGCATAGTACCAACGGAACACTTGTGTAGTCAAGCATAATTGAACATCGATTATTATATTAAGAGTTTATTTTGTTGAAACAGGCGGCAATGATGTTCAACCAGATTATTTTAGTCTAAATTTCTCATATCAAATTACAAAGGAAAATTGTCATTTGTTTCGAAATTTAAACACGACGACATGCAGTCAGGAATGACATCTCCATTTTGCTTTCATTTTATGCAGAGGCGTCGTAACAACAGAGCCTCAAATCCTAACTGGCTTGTTCAGCTGATAAAGGATATTCGAAAGAGGCTGACGAATTTTTAATGGCCTTCGTCAGGTTATGTCATTGGATGTGATCTGTCAGCCTTCTGAATATGAGGCATTCCTCATTAAATCATTCTGTGATATAATGCTGCAGTCGATTTGGTGTGTCTTATAATCCTATTAACAATCTTGTTTAGTAGTTCCGAAGAATGATAACTGAAAGTTACCACAAGCCTTCATTTGAAATTCTTGCGACAGAACTCCATAACTTACAGGCTTACATATATAATCAGATTCCGATAATTTCAACTAAAGGACCGTCCACTTAAGAAAGCATAATTAAACTTCAAGGCCACGTTCTTTGAATAACAAGTATTTGGGATTAATCGCCTTTGATTTCAGCCCAAGTTTAGACCAGGGTTGTCCAAAGGGTACATCTGTGCCGTATTTATGTAAAATACGTAAGGCGTATGTACAATGTATAATGTGAAGCCTTGCTTTTGATTTCCTGAACCACTTGTCAGATTTCGGCAAAATTTTATATGGGACATTTACATTAAAATTTTTATGGCGAGTTTAATTTTGACTTGTGACTAGCTCTTGTTCAGTATACTTATTCAGAAACGGCTCGACGTCTAATAATATGCATGCGATCTAAAGTGTACACTCTATCGAGGTTTATAAATGATATTGTATCTTTATCTTCTAAAATAATGAGAGACCAACTTCCACATTCCTAATGTTAGTTATTTAATCACATCTCCTATTACCCACAAACTGGAACAAAATAAAACGTAGGACTGTGTTTGAGTGTCGTTAAAGTCACCTTCTTGCGAAGTAAATGCGTCTTCAAACTGGTTCCTTACCACATGTATAATTTTAAATCTATGATATTCTTGTCTGGATAAAATAAAATAGTTTCAGCTTTCATTGTAGGTGTAGCTTCCATGATAGTAATTTTAGTGGAGGTGAAGGTCCCCCTTGTCCGATTCGGTGCGTGGATATCGCATTGGAAGAATGATGGGGCCGCTTACTAAAGCCTCTGCCCTCGGGACTGCTTAACGCGTTAGCCATCCGCGGTTCTCTCTGGCTCGTGGCTTCGGAATGCGTATAATATCATTTTCAGATTGTTCCTAGCCGTGATTATATTACATTACAAGCCGTAACTCATATCACTGTGCAGCTTGAGGGGCCTTCCGCTAAAATAGATTCAGTCCGGAAACATTCAGCGAGTCTGGAACGAACAGTTTACATAATTTAAACCCAGAAGAAGAACAGCACTATCAATTTATATATCGTTCTTTATGTTTGTTTTAAAAGCTAGTGTTTCCTCTTACGGTCCAGGTGCTGGGGAGAATATTTTGACTTAAGAAGGAAGAAGTAACATGAGAATATAGAAAATTGCACAGACAGGAGACATAATGAAGATTTCTGTCTTCTGGGTTATTGCGCTGTGTAGGCGCAATAACCCAGAAGACAGAAATCTTCATACTCACCGCTGTGAGAACCTCAAGTCTTACAGGAGACATAATGTTACGGTGTATGACGAGCAAATCGAAGAAGGATGGCAAGGGTTGCATTTAGCACTCATGGAGGAAACTGTAAATGCATAGCAAATTTTAGTCGAAAAATTATGGGGAAAAACCTATTAAAATCTCAAAGAAATTTACGCTCAAGGACATTTCAAGGCAGTTACAAAAGAAATAAGAGTAATTATAACAATGAATTTCTTCTGACTCTGATCAGACTTAATAGATTCAATGTAAAACACATTTAATGTAAAAGCAGACGCGTGTGTACCTGACTAAAGAGGACATATGTTTGAAACGAAATAAATACTTAGATGGGATTTGAGGTTCTCACGGCGGTCAGTACGAAGATAACTGTTTTATAGGTTGTAGCGTCCTGCAGACTGGTAGAAGTTTACCAACGTTTCAGAGGTCTTTGGTGCCTCTATCATCAGGACGACGAGACCTCTAAAACGTTTATAAATTTCTACCAGACTATACGGCGCTATAACCCAGAATACGTCCATCGCATAAATACTTAAATCGTATGGAATTTCAGTATAATTAAATTTAACTTTAACCAAAGTTTATAACAAAGAAATTGTAGTCGTGTTTTCTGTTTTAAAAACAAGCGGTTAACTTTTCGATTGACCTGTCTGGTTCTGAGTAACGCGGCAGGTTGGTTGCGTGAATGCGCAGCTGGAACACAGCTTCGCCCCCTGGCCTCAACTTCACTCTTTTACACATTCATAAATAAAGTGCAACGGCAGTGAAATCAACCTGATTAAAATATATCTTCGACAACAAACTGATTTATCATGCAACCGTTATTAATCGGTTAATCGTGCGATATATCCGCGAGGGGTCGTATTAGCTCGAACAAAACAATGACTTTTCTCTCATGTGACTTCTATCTCTCTTATAATTAATAATGGCCTTATATACAAATGGGAGTAACCTCCTGAGGAACTAACAAACTAACTAAGCGACTGTGAATTTTGATGTTCTAACGGCGATGCCCTGTGGACTCGTATGTCGATATCGAAGTTTTGGAGGAAAAAATCCACATCTGACCTTCGGAGTGAAGATAAAGGCGACATTTTCCTCTACCCATGGGCTTAGTTCACAATATATGCCAAATTTGGTATGTTCCCACCCAGCCTCCTATCCAATGGGTACCGGGGTCCTTTCCCGGGGGTAAATCCGGCCGGGGGCGTGATGCTGACCACTCACCCCATCTAGTGCCGAGGTCAAGAATGAGTAGGAGCTATACCCCACTCCCCCCAAGCGCCTACATGGCGTATAGTGAGACAGCTTTATTTTACTTTACTTTACTTTTCAAGTAAAGTAACACTTCTGACAGCTTTTACTTAAATAACATCTATTTAGAAGATGGCTGTCTTCTGAATTGTTGCGCCGTGTAATGTGGTAGAAGTTTACCGACGTTTCAAAGGTCCTTGCAGCAGGAATCTCTAATATGTCGGTAAACTTCTGTAAGACTACACGGTGCAACAACCCAGAAGACAGCCATCTTAATTCTGCAAAATGGCTGTACAAAAAATGTTGATGATTTCGTGTGCTTGACGCACGAGCCACATGGATGCAGACATCTCATTAAACGCGGTCAGCATGTCTGGGGCTGGCGTCTGATACGTCCTGCAGCCAGATGTCAATACTGCGCTGTAATCCACATATTTCACCCGCAACTTTCAACTTATAAATCACTTCCTTCGCATTAAATCCCGTGAGCGGATCTTAGGATCCAGTTCTACCGGGTGTCTAAATATTTTGTACACGTTTTATTTCTGGGTGTGATACAGTTTGTTATAAATAACAGTAAATAGTAAGAGAACATTAACCAATAACTACGTTAGTAGGACTTAGGGTTTGATATGGTTGTTCATATACTAAATTTGAGCATCAAATTTTTACTCATTTCTCCCATTCATTTTTATTTTTATTTTTGAAGTTTGTGTTCTTTCTCCTCGTAACGCTCGAAACTGTAAAAAGAGAATTTAACAAGTTTTAAATTGTATTTAATAACGCCCACAGAAGAATCTTATATTCGCCCTATGCCCATTCCGAAAATTGCCGAGCCATTGAGCTTTTATTTCCGCAGTATGTGAGGTCCTCGAAACTAAAAGCTGAAATTCTAAGAATATCTTCATAAAAGCTTTCATTTATACACCCACTACAATTCTCAAAGACTCCACTTACTGCCAGCAAATGACTTTGGTCTTACTGCGTGTAATTTCTTTGTGTTACTGCACATAAAATGTTTCTAAGTTGAAGCCAATTTAGATAATTTTCTCTGCCTTTATGGGTTGAATAAAGCATCCTGCAAGCATGAGTGAATTCAGATTTATTTTTATTACCTTTTCAAGAATAACGCGTGTGCATTTTTCAATGCTACTTTTTGCTCCAACCTTTTTAAACGCATGTTCCACAGATTTAACGCATACCACCTGGTGATAAGTTTTAGTTCTTGGTCACAGGCAATCTGATTTGCGTTTCTATAATGGACTTATACGCGATTGAAACTACTTTTTATCGCAGTCAGTTTACTTCGAATCGGCCTTCTCAGTGCTGTATGTATTTCAGCCTTAAGGCGTTCCGTCAGGTAATATACAAACAATCACGTGATGTGGGTTGCCTATACTCTAAGGTGTTATTAACTGTTTTATGAGATACATTTATGGATAAGTAAGACAAGAAATTCATATTAATTTAAACGTTGGGCATTGGCGTAGAGTAGCCTGTTGTTCGGAAAGTTGGTCGTTTATAAATTTTAGTGCTACTATTATGACGAGTGAATATATGTCTTATAACTATATAAATATGTGATAAAAAGTTACAAATATTGACCAGTTATATCCTACATTGAGACACGAATATTTCGCGACTTGAAATTTTAGAGTTATTAATTTTTATACAAAGTTAAAGTAGTAAAAGTTGCTTGCTTTTTCACAGATTTATTGCTATGAAAATCTTCAGAACTGTAATTTGAATACCGTAGTGTTAAATTGTGGTTTCTATAATGTCGTGCCTATAAAATGATATGCAATTCATATTGAGTTTTATGAAAATCGTTTAGGTAATATACGTATAATGTTATTACATGTTATTAAGACACGGAATCCCCTAACGGATCGTGGAGGAAAATATAACAGGGTTATTTTAAAATTCTAAATATATCTAACCGGTCTTCTATTATAGTTTCTTACGTGTGTTTTTCAAATGCCAGGATCGTAGGCGGCTGGTAAAGAAATTATACTAGCAGAGAATCGGAAAGTGGTACAGAGGTTTGTTCAAGTGAACTGATTCCAAGAAAAGTTGGAAGACATATCACTGTCTGACAGTGACATAGATCGTTACGTCATCATTGCAAAGCTACTTAGATTTATTTCCAGTATTCCTTCGCCAGAAGGAAATTGTACGTTCACAGGGCAACTCAGAATAATTGTGTGGGTGGTTTAATTTTGAGGGACATGCTGCTCATTGCCCTGAAACCCTGTATATAATTGCTATTCATGAGAGTAAATTGTTAATAGATTAACAACAGGTTTTAAAAACAAGTCTGGCCTCTCTCATAAATGGCGTCGTGTTATATTGGGACTGTATCAATATCGCTAAAACAAGTCTGAACTTCAGACAGAGTAGTAACAGAAGGATGAAATAAGTTGGATAGTGAGAAGTTTAATAATCTGGTCTCTTCATTGGATATTATTTGCGTGATTAAATCAAAGACGATGATGTGATGAATGGGACAAACAGTGCGATTATGGAGATTCAGAAATACAGGCCTGCACAAAATGTTCGTCGTAAATCAATATGTGTAAACATAGATAGGAGGATAATATTAAAAGAAATATGTAGATTGGTTTGATTGAATTCCAAATAGCTCAGTGCAGGGTCCAGTGGCAAACTTACGAACACGGCCATGAACCTTCGGTTTTCATAGATGGAGTGGAATTTCTTGAATAGCTGAGGACTATGAGATTCTCAGGACTTGATCAGTAATAAGTTTTTTTTAATGAATTAGTCTATTACTTTAACCACATAGACTGAGACTGTATTCTATCTCTTCAACACAGGTTTGATTCCTGATCAGTGTGTGGATATTGTCTGCGTTTTTCTCTGTTCCCTTGTACATATATAATATTTGTGATTATTAATGTTTACATTCAAAACATGATACAGAAAATACGAATACCTTCTGTGTTGTTTTGTCGTGTAATGTAGTATACATTTACGGACGTTTCGGATGTGCTTGCTGTCTCTATCATCAGGGTCCTGATGATGGCAACAGCAAGCTTCTTGCCTCCGTGAGAACCTGATGTCTCATTCAGGTTTAAGAAACCTCTGTCCCAGGGAAAGACAAGCCTTGAGTCTTGGAGCTGAAATGTTTGCTGTCTCTTATCCTGTATGAATTTATGTAGTATTTAACCTATTTTATAACGCCTTTCAGAAGCGTTCTTATTACAGTCCAGCACACACATCGCCATTGTTTAGTTTATATCTGGATGCATAATGACATCAGCAAAATATTTCCTTCATCTCAGAGAATAGAGACAAGTCGTTCGGAGCAGGATGTGGTGAATATGACACGCAGTCGTGAGTCTTCTGTTTAACATGCCCTCATTGAATTTACTGACCAATGTATATCATTGTGTTTGAGAGATAAAAGACAACGTTTACCCCAGGGCCTGCACATAACAATACAGTGTGTTCCATTTAAAACGGAACCTAACTGCTCCAAATGAAACCATTCTGGCACAAAGCGATGAAACCGATGTCAGTGTTGAATTGTTGCAACTGATGCACTGCTTGAAATCGATAAAGCCGTAATATCGACTGTTTCATCGCTAGAGGAGCACTTGCCACAGACCAACACTTCCTGTGTTCCGTGTTTTGTTACCAATAGATGTATTGTTGTCTTATTCGGAACTTATTCGTCAGTATACTCGTTGGTAAATGCTTCACGAACAGCAAGAAACTGATTCGATGAGAAATAATGTTTTAGAATGAACGCTTTCAGCTCGAGGATACGCCATGTTCGCACCTGCACCGATTTTGCGTGCGCAGAGGCCTAGCAACAACAGTGACCTTGGCTTGGGTGTCAAGGACAGTTTGGGAGTGTGTATTACACGTGGTTGAATCTGCTCTGTTTTATTTTTGTTCTTTAATACATGACTGTAATTGGGTTGCATTTTAAATAATGGTACACTCTGCATGAAGGTGGTTAGGAAGCATGGAAATGAAGTTTAGCTCATTCTAGATGCCGCCAGTAGATAGAGAGAAGAAGCCAGATACACGTTCCAGCTGCTTTAGTCATAGGAAAGATTTTACTGTATCCACAGAGTAGGAAATAGATTCGGCTGAAAAGACATTCTGGACGTGATGAGTGTTTATCTGCGTCTAGTGGGAATTGAACTCCTGTCAACCAGTCTGTCGCAGTACTGTCGTGACAGAGCAGTTACATCGTTTTCAAATGACTGATTATGCAATCTCTTTGTTTGCATTCTTTGCGTGAAGCGTCTGAAATGAACATGTGAATAAGAGGCCTTGCCTGTATGTATGTTTCATTTCCATAACTAAGTAATCAATTTGTAAAAGAATATGGTATTGTAGGGAGAGAGGTACAGGGATTCAGTATTAGTAATAAGCTACGGGTCGGAAGACCGGGGTTCGATTATCCGCAGGACAGAATTCTTCTCTTCGTGACATCGGCCATAACGTCTCTGGTGTGTACCTGGTCTATTCCAGTAGGTGACAGGGTTTTCCCCTCTGGGTTAAAATGGCCGGGGAGCGATACTAGCCAGTCATCCCAATTTAATATCTAGATTAAAAATCTTTGCAGCTATAACTTCACTCCTCTATGAAGACACATGGGCGAGTGGAGTTATACCCCCACGCTTTCTTGTACCTTAAAATAACAACGGTAACTATATGATTTAACTTTTAATAACTATACTTTTAGCCCTCATAATGAATTTATGAATTTCGTATGATTCTAACAACAAACAGCGATTGTTTCCTTAAACATCGTTGAGCAATGATTTTTGTAATTTAGAAAATTAAAATTCTGCCCTTTCTCAAATTTATACTTCTCACATCTTGAGATATTCACACCTATTATATCCTTATCAGAAGGACGAGTAGGCAGAAACTGGGAACCTTCTAACAAAATGATGCTCTTTCACCCTCCGGAAATAATCTGTCACTTCACACACAGACTTACTATCGATACTATCGACGCTAATACTAGAACACGATTTGCGCGCCTTGATAAATTAAGCTGTTTTTAGACTGTCTTACGTGAACGAAATTGACGCTCGCTATGTTAATGGTGGATCACTAAGTCAGAAAAGGCAGCGCATGAAGGAAACACCACACGCACTTGGTCCTATGATTCCTATGTTTTGTTTTGCACACGCTGGCTGTCAAATTCATAGCTGCCTGGTGTTAAGTGGAATTGGCAGGATCTTGGCTTGATAAGACGAGGCGTGACTTTGGTGATGTGGATGCTGTAACCCGGTACCTGGACCTCGCAGATGGCTAGTTAGTGCAGTAGTTGACAGAATCTGTAAATGCTTGGATACCTAATGATTGGTATAGTGAGAACTTGTTAGATGTTATATGAATACTGCTCCCTAGGTTTGGCAGAGTCTGTTTTCCGAGGTATAATTGGTACTGATGATGTTCGGGGAGTTTTTTTGTTACTCACAGATTTTTCATCCGATAACATTCAATGACTTAGCGCCCTGACACCAAGATGATGATGAAAGTAGGCTCATCTGAAACGTCGGTCCGTATGAAACAGAATACAAGATTGAATATCCCAGAAGACAGACATTTTAACACTCGTCACCGTCACAAAAATGAAGCTAAGAAGAAGAAATATTCCGGCTGATCATCTGCGATGGTTGCGCTGTGGTTTGAATACGGTGTGCCTGCAGGGAGGACGGGTCGAACCAGAGGTCAAGGTGATTATATCATGCCTGTAGCATGTAACCTGTCGCCATGCAGCGGCGGCCTCAACACATGAATTCGGTACGTTGTCAACAGACACATTGCACTTCGCAAAACAAACTCTTCGCCTCGTAAAGACTATTGTTCGGATGAACACAGCAACGAACTTTAAACTGCGGGAAATTTTTTTGATTACATGCGCGACTATCAGTTCTGAAGAAGGACTCTTCTTCCGAGAAGTTAGTTGAATGGGACGAAATAGATCTAATAAAACGTATGAAGATGACTGTCTTCTGGGATGTTGTACCCTGATGATGAAGCCAGAAAGCACCTCAAGTTGGTTTTCTTTTACCAGACTATAAGGTACAAGAACGAATAAGAGATTCATATTCATTCTCGCCGCCCTGCGAACCTCAAATCTCACACACAAAAGGGACTTAAAATTACCTTAACGTCAGAGCTGTAACGCTTCCAATTCGCAATTTAGGGTACCAGGTTCGAATTTCGATACAGACAGAATGTCCTTAGATGTTCTGGCGGTTATATTCCTGAATAGGACATTAACACAGGCCATTCCATACAATCCTCCAAACAAATTTCGTTCTACGCTACTTAACTAACTGCCCACTAGCTTTTTCTACGAAGTGGAATTTATTCGGGAAGTCTTATTTTGTTTTACAACTTCATGTTACATGAAACATTTGTTAAGATTCTGTTGAGAAGAGTTGCTGTTCTTTAGGGTCAATTTAAGGCATGGTGCTGCTGCTGAGGAAGAAAACCGGAGACCGGTGTCAGGACGGCTATTTGCCGGACGAAATTAAAACACGAGTCCTCCCAAATATGAGTCTTTCGCGTCATTACTAAGACTGGTGTTATGACAGCTGTATGAGTTACATAGAATAGAGATTAGAGAATTATAATGAATTACAAACAGAATAATATGTGGGAGGAAGTGATCTTGGTCCATTCTAAAACTGTAAGGAATATAACTGGAAACCTCAGGAGAGTGTCTCGTGAGGGAACCTCCTAGATACGAACAGTATGTGCTATCCAGTTCTGTCCAGCCAAATTATCAATTGATCCTTGGATTATTTAACGATATTTTGAGCTGCGTTGGTTAGATCTATGTAGTGTGGAATGGTTTAATGGTCTGTGAACGATGAATTTGAAACGCTGTGGAAGGAAGTGGTAATAACTTATTTTAAAAGTAAATAAGCATTTTCCTGGAGGGGCTGGCCAATAC
Source organism: Zootermopsis nevadensis (assembly GCF_977971745.1). Classification (NCBI taxonomy): domain Eukaryota; kingdom Metazoa; phylum Arthropoda; class Insecta; order Blattodea; family Termopsidae; genus Zootermopsis; species Zootermopsis nevadensis. The sequence continues at coordinate 3,714,655 of NW_028259136.1, forward strand.
CTTGGTACGTGTTGGCGGCCAAACACTTGAGCTCGGGGTCTCTCGGATACGAAACAGGTGTGCTAAACATTCGACAGCGACGTCCGATGTAACTCGGCTTCGTACCTTTCACCTGTTATGCATAATATTCCAATCAATTAACGTCGCTGGCACAATGAAGTAGCAACGACCAAACTATTAGCGGGAGATAGTAATTGGCGTTTCCCTGGTCTGTAATCACAGGCAGGTCGTGTAGGATGAGTTGGACATTAGACCAGCCACGCCCAGACATCGATTATGAATGACGACGTCTCTCATAGATATGAAAACAAGGGCCTGGAGGTCCAATGCGTATCGATGGTATCTTTTTATTGACGTATTGTATGACACTTATTGTGCATGGGAGGACTGTGAAATTTGATGCCGAGATAGGAGGTTATCTGGAGGTGAGGGTGGAAAGTATACTTTGCATTAGTTCGCGGTCAACAGCGAGAAACACTTCCTCTAATATCTGCATGGCACTGCTTAGTTGAACACGAAAGAACAAAATCTCCATGGAGAAATTCTTCGCAGATATCCAGTGAGTTTTTAATGCTCGAGTTCTTGAATGTGGCTAGCTAGTGAAGGGGTCATGGTACTGTCCCTAAGTGAACATACTGATTCCAACCCACGCAAGGACTGCAGAAATGCCGAGCTGGAGCTGGATTTCTGGCAATGGACTCGCTTGGTCTACTGTCCCATTCTAACAGCTGCATGGAGATGCGTTTTAACATCATCTTCAGTTTATTTTTGACCATCTCTAATGAAACAGCCTACACAGAAATTACAGGGTCCAGAAATAACAGCCATTTTCCACAAGTGAAATAGCCTTTTTTTAACAACTGATAACAGGTTCTTGTAACATTCAAAAGAATGAAACTTTGTGAGATGTAAGGTTCTCACGGCGGTGAAGAAACATTGTTGGTCTTCTGGGTTGTAACGTAGTGTAAACTTGTACGTAGCACGTTTTGGGGAAAAACAGTGCCTCCTTCGACCCTGAAAACGGATACTTTCTCCGAAACGTTGGTGTCTGCGAAGTCCACAAGGCGTTAAAACCTGAAAGACCAACATCGACAACTTCGCTTAAAAAGAAGCGAGGAAGGCTCGAACCTGGCTCTTGCAGCAAGTAGTATCACGATAAGAAGTCGAAAGTACTGCAGACGGAGTGTGGAGTGTGTATGCATAGTACTGAGAGTATACGACCTGAGGGTCGTCCAATCACTGTCTCTCCCTGCCCCGCTGAGAAATCCATTATTCGGCGGTCGGTATTTAACGAGATTTAATCGAAACCGCCATTATCATGTTGGATTACGATTCTTTATACATTTTATGTTTCTTTGTATGCGTGGTCAAATATGTTGTCTCAAGCTGTGACCCCATTGATTTGCATCCAGGAAGTACACGGTTCGAGTCTTAAACTTCTTTCCTTGTCTTCAAGTGGACGTTTCCCAAGAGGTTTCCTAAGAGTAATTTTGAGAACAATTTTTAAATTCCGCCACTGTATCTACATGGGCTGGCCACATACGTTTTAACGTCCTAAGAATAAGAGGAAAGCTGTGTAAATCACATGGCTTCTCGTTATGTAACGTCCTAATTTGTTCACTTGCTTTAGCCCTCTTAAATCAAGTATTTTTCTGAGCACTTTTCTCAAACCTTTGTTATTTATGTTTTTCCCCCTTCAAAGTAAGAGATAAAATGTCACACCGATGTGTTCACGGTTCACAAAATCATAAGGTTTAGAAATTGTTTAATGTAAACCGAGAATAAAGATATTTCGCATTAGGCCTCTGATTAACATTATTTCTAACAATAATGATATTAAATATATATTTAATTTGTTTTTAGGTTTGTTAAATTCTCTCTCACGACACAGCGTGATTTCAAAGTGGTTCCTTCATTTTTCTGCAGCCAATATGCACAGACAGAGAGTATTTACTAAAAATGGTTCTTAAGGGAATGTGTACCTGAGGTAAACGTATAAAACTGCGTTTAACAAATGTCAGATGACTGAGCACTTTATTTATAATCCAAGTAGCTTTTTAAAAGCTCAACTAGTTTGGAGAGACTTATTTGTTGCTAGTCAATTGAAAATTCTGCCGCCTGCTGGATGAAAGAGCAGTGGCACTTTTAATTTTTTAAAAACAGATTTTCGTTTTTAGTTTCCGTTCTCGTATTTAGTGGCAGTTAACACGTTTCTGTGTGCAGGACTTTTCTAAAAACTTGTAATGAAATTACATGTAAATGAAGAGATCCAAACTGCTACGAAGGTACTATTTTAGCTTCGGTAGTACGTTTAATAAACTTACTTGCACTAAAATACCGATAACGATTTAATTAAAAATATATAAATGTTAATGAGCATGAGTTGTAGACGGAAAATTAAACTTTATAAAGTAACTCTGATCTGATAATTTTGTTGTCATTACTAAACTTTGTTTTAAAAATGTAAGATTTAAGTAATGGAAGTAAAATCATTAAACAAAGAAAAGATAAATTATACATTAAATAATATTAAACTGGAAATTTATTAGACAATAGCAACAGATGTTTACAACACGGAATAGATAATAGCTCGCTCACCGTTCACTACACCGAACGTACTTTTGCTTCGTAACCGGGACGTCGTGAGTTAAAATCTCGGCCCTGTTATCCTGATTGGAGTTTTTCGTGGTTGTCTTCAGTCCTTATGTGGTCCTCCCAGTACCTTAAATTAGGCCAAGATCGCTTTCTTCCACATCCTTTCCAATTCGTTATTCACTACCATCATCTCATTCAATGCTATACACTCTGAGCTACTGAAATAAAATATATAAATATATAAACAAAAAAAATTTCAATACAAACCGAAACAATGAAAATTTGGGAAGATCATTAACGATTATTATGAAGTCTGAGTAGGATAAACCAAACATGAAAATAATTTAAAATTAATAGACAAAAAAATAAAATATGCTAAGAGGCGTTTTACCCCACTTTATCGGCAAGGGCATTAACATTTTTTAAGAACTCTCTCTTCAATACAGATAAAATACCATTTAAAAAAGCTAACTATAGTTTACTTCATGTAGCAGAGTTCTAAGTTATTATTTTGTAATTAGATACATTTGTTAACATATTTCACTTTCACAAACTCAGACTGTGACTGCCATCACTCAAATGTACTTTGCAATTTATAGATTTATTTTTGCAAAAAACGTTCTTTTTTTCGTTTTTAGTGCACGACATAAATGCCTATATTGTTAACCCATTAAGGAATAGTCATTAGCGTAATCATAGGCTTACACTGTAGACTTACATGATTTAGTAATGCATATAGATCACACGCCCGAGAAAACTGGTTTGACATGGATTCTAATTGATCCACAAGCATTACTGTAACAAACAGGTGGTAGTAGTCCTGATCGCGTTGATTACGAGGGGAAAATTTTACTAGCTGTATACAGTTTTAGTGATGTGTATTCCGTACATCATGATTTCAATCTCTAAAATTTGTGAGATTTGAGGGTCTCACGGTGGTGAATCTGAAGATGGCTGTCTTCTGCGTTGTTGCGCCGTTTACATGTCAGAGGTGCTTGCTGCCTCCATCTTGAGGTCAATGAATCTCATCGCAAAATAAATAAAATTCAAGATTTGCAATATTGCAGCGCTGAATAAGATTTTCCTTAGTTTATCCCTGATAAGAACATAACGTTGAGATACGTTTTTAATACCGGATTTTTCATTGTACATGGTTATCCTCTGGCACTACCTGATTCTAATGCCATCCGCAGTAAAGCTTGTATCAGTTGTCCACCGACTGACACGACATTAACTTTTCAGCAGAATTATTTTGAGTGCTAATAAAATATGGCCTTTAATGGATCCTATTTATGTAGCTTGTCTGTGTTTTTCAGGTACAAGTTGTAACATTTTTCTTTCTTTTATTGAATGCAAAAATAAGAAGAAAAACAGTAAAGCGAAAGCAGAAGCATCTTTTCTTATCAGTGGAGGAATATGTTGACTTGCTGGTGGCTCGCCCTCGCATTCGATCTGAACATCACGCGTTTCACTGTTCTTGTTCGCCTCTGTACCTGTGTGCGGTATGCTAATATTCATTCATGCAGAGCTTGCTCGTGTGTAGGTAGGTCTTGCCTGTTTGATAGACTAGCATTCAGCTCCCTGTTGTGTTCAACTGAGGCTGTTTCTAAAATACACCCGTCCACACAACCCACCCTATTGTCTCGGCTGGACTGACGTTTTTCTGATCTTTGATAGTCCCTGTAGACTAGGGATCAGATGGGTTCTTTCAAAGTGACCGCAGGCAGAATAACCCCGTATTCGTATTAATTGAACATAATACACACCACATCGTGATTTATAAATAATTAATTTAAACACGATGTAGGAAACTCTGATGGCTGATAAATATTTGTATAAGCCTTACTCCGAATCTGGGAAGAGGGCCCCAAGATTTTGTCATGTTTTAGAAAGCACAGTAAATTAAAATTACGATCACGTGTTTAGATATTTGAGGGTCTTTAGGTGGTGAGTCTGAAGTTTGTTGTCTTCTGGACTGTCACATCTTGTAGTCTCGTAGAGATTGATAGACGTTTCGGAGGAGCTTAGATTGCCTCTATTATCAGGACGGTGATTTATCGTGAGACTACACTGCGTAGTGTCGCAGAAGGCTTTAATCTACATGTTCTCTGCGGGGAGGTGTTACAGTCTCGCAGGATATAAAATGTCTCTTCAATCGAGGAAGATAAAAAATTTGGGCGATGGCGACAAGACAAAGGAAAAGAATTAGGAGGAGGAAAACTACGAAAGTAAGGAATAGAAAGATTTTCTCAATTATTCATTTCACATGTTTAATTTATAGTACAGAAAATTATCTCTCAGCACAACACAGAATGATTTCTGTTCCGCCCGTAGCTAGACCATTAAATTAATTTAAATGTAAACGTTTCTCAGCCTTGTATACCTATATTTATGAATGCGACTGGGGGAATTTGCCACTGTTTGTAGCAGTTATAAAGTTAAGGAGTTGAATGCATGCGAGATGTGTGTTTAGTGAACCTTATACCATGTTATTACGTTTTTAGCTGTCTCTGCAGTTACCGACGTGTCAGTGTCTGAAGATGTTTTAAATCAGTGGTTTTCAACCTTCTAAGAACTGCGTCAACTTTCGCTCTTTCTTATAGACTAGCTAGCTCCGAGGAATGAGATTTTTAAACTTCATAACAACTTATTAAAAATACTGCCAACTTTCTAACACTAACAGGCCCACGAATTACTCAGCAATTGTCTTTAATAAGCTTGTTGATTTGTTATTTTATTAATTATTATTTTAAAATTATTTTTAATCTAAGCGGTAAATACCGTTTGCTATGCATCTGATATGATATTAAAAAATGTGTGTTGAGAAACCTTTTTTAAATATATGAAATTAAAGAATATTGAGGATGGAGGTAACCGAAAATAATATCAAGTGATTCGTGTTCACACTTTATGACATTAAGAGTACATTCGTGTCATCATTCAATGAGTTGAGTTCTCATAACAGAAGACTGTGGCCGTCCAACACCAACTTTTTGAGGATCGTGGCCGAATATATTTTCAGTGGCGCCACACAATTGCATGATTCCTGTAACTACAAACATACCTTCTTCTATTCCCATTTTTTATCATCCTAGTTTGGTTCTTTCATTTAAACTCAACTTTATATAAGTGTTCTTCTATATTCCTTAATTCTACATTCTTAATATATTTTATAATTTTCTTATAAGCTTCTTCATCGTTAATAATAAACTATTCACTAATAAAAAATGTTCCCTGTTCTTTCTTGTTACGAAACGTTTTAATACCATATTCGTATTCGTACCGAATAACTGCCTAATGCAAGTTAAATTCTTTATTTATTAATCTTAAATTCACTACTTAGAAGTTGGAGATTCCGTGTCATCTACTTGGCGGGCCAAGTTTGGTATTTGCCTGGGAAAAAGTAGGAATTTTAAGGAGGCAAATCTCAGGTAAAAACTTGGAATAGAAGACATAACTTTATTGAGCCTTGTTAATGGTTTCCGGTTAGATAGATTGTCAGTCACTTGCCATTTGTACTGATTTAATCACCATTTCGTCCTTTCGATTATATCAGTATTGAGTTACGATATCTAAACACTTCTGAAATGTCCTTAGTTCTTAACAGCGAAGTGTCCGTGAAAACAGGACATGTAATTTGTTTCCTGCTGGAGGGGGACGGCTATTTATTTCAGAGAAAGTTGTAGACGTAGGTTGAAGGATGGCCAGACTGTGTACCGCGTGCTGTACCAACACAAGTTAAAAAAATATACCGTTATTACGTATTTAAGAGAAATGAAGTAACAGAAAATGAAAAAGAAAACTTTACAAGGAGCGTCACATTATTTAGACCTTTACGACGAGGGTTATGTTTTCTGACCTGAAGAATGAATTCAGAACCTTTGGAGAACTGAACATTTTGTAAATTTTTTTTCCGTCAAGACAGACTGTAGCAGTGGTTGGAGAAGGGCATATTTTAATTTGGATGAAACCGGAATTCAGATACGTCAGTGATTATTGTCGACTTGTAGGTGATGCAAGGGCGTGTGGGTTACAAATGGTTCGAGTCGTCCACTCTCCCCCCCCCCCCCCCCAAGCCCCATTCAGCCGTGCAGATCATCCTACCTCGAACAGCGGATCCAAGCGGTTCGCTCTCAGTAGCGCCTAGCTCATAGCGCCGGCAACACGAGATAAGTTAAGAGTCTCAGTCCGCCTCTAGTTTGTGCACAAGAGTTTACTGCACTCTTACGACAAGTGTTAAAGCTATAATATGCGGACATCTTTGCACTAAGATTTTAACAGATATCAAGAAAGTGTAGGTTGTGTGTTACATTTTTCAGTGCATTAGCCTTTTTCGCTGTTTATATAAAACACAGATCTAATGGAGAAGCGACATTATGAATTAAGGTTTGTTTGTACTTAAGTTATTAAGCTCCATCAATATTTACAAAACTATTACTCTAACGGTAGTTGTAGTGTATATGTTATGATTGGAGTGAAGTTTTTGCCATTTTGGAAATACTAGTTGACTAATCGTCTCGGCATTTTTTGGAAAGATACAAGTTTCTGCTAAGCCTACGTATGGGGAGAACAAACAATTGTAAAACCATAGGCGTGGATGGGAAGATATTATTAAAGTATGTTGTAAAGTCATAGATTGTGAATATGTAAACTGGATAGAAGTGGCTCAGGATATGGTCCAGTGGTAGACTTTTGTCATGGTGGTCACGAACATGGATGCAAGATGTTCATGTATTAACTTACGAAGGAAGACTCTTGCTTCTTGATAAAATTCGTAGCGTTTTTCCCAGTATTTGTAGCATAAGACGCCTCATAGTCATAGCCGTACGAATCCAGTTAATAATGTTATAATTGCTTTTGTTAGTGCGTAGGTTATTTAAAGACGCTGCATCAATTTCATTGTTTATTTAGTGTCAATGTAATGAGAGGAAAGTGTGTACAGTGACTGGGAAAATCTGTATTGATGCAGTCGTGCTCCGGGATTCCCCTGTGAGGGGGAGCTGAGGAAAACCATAGAAACCCTGAAACACGATAACCAGTCTCGGGTCTGTTGTTCCGAAACCAAGACCACCAAATACGAAGCTCGCCTACCATGACAGCTTGGTTTATGCCAGTGGCTCCCGGCGACGGCCGAATCTATTTCACTTCACCGTCCATAGGGTCTAATTATTTTCATCGACGTTGAATGACGTTCACGGGTCATAGAGAGTCTTTGAATACCCCACAGATCGAAGGCTACAAAAGTTAGGACTTTTAACATTTTGTGAATGACTGTACAAGGGTTTATATTTAAGGTGTGATAAACCAGCTGTGAAGTTGAAAGAACAAATGATAGATTGATTATGAAATGTTGTGTAACTCACATTTGTCTCAAAATTGTATGAACTTTAGGAGGAGAAAGTTGCAGGATGTGTGTGTGGAAACAGAATTGGATGTCAGGAAGGCAAGAACTACTATGACCTGTTCTAATTGAAATTCACATCAAATATAATGCAATAAAGCACCTAAACCCCTCGGAATAGTGATCAGAAAAGTGTGGAACAAATCACGGGTCAGCTGTACTGCGAGTCTTATATCGGGCATATTAAATCAAATTGTCTTATACAGAATATTCTCTTTCGCGCATCCCCAATTGACTATGTAAAGCATAGTGCAAGTAGTACGCGAAGTGGAAATAGACCAATCTTCTTCTTCGAGCCCTTCGGTATTTTCCTGTCAGTCTCATTCGACTATTGCTCCATCTTCACAGAGTATCAGTGGGCCGACTAGCGCAGAGTCTCACCTCATTACAACATAAAATAATAATACATTCTATGTGCCATCTGCTTGAACCTTTAGAACCTCGGCATTTTGCCTATAAAATGTACTTATTTATTGGTTTCATATTATTCTCATGAAAAACACAATTCGTAACACAATTGCGCTATTGATAATTGTTATGGAGATGAGTTACGTTTTCTTGCAGACAGGGACTGATATTTTAAGATCTGCCTTTTCCATTTCGGAATGCCTTACCTTCTCTTTAACCTGACTTTACCAGAAGGACAAGTGGGCATTGCCTGGGAACCTTCATAACTGAAATTTGTCCCCTTTAAATGTATGTCTACAGCCTCTCTCGTCTGGTAAGTCTCAGTTCATCTTAAGGCCTCCCTTTTCACAGAATAGAGCAGAATATGGACAAAAGGGGCGAATGGGACTCGAATTTGGGTGCATATGTTTTGGTATTTTGTCACCCCTCCCTCGCCCACGGTCCAAACAGTAATATTATTAAAGTCACTGACAAATTATTGTATGTAATTAATTCTAGATGCTACTGAATCTGGTGTTATACCATCAGTGGTGGCTTCGTAGCTTCTACGGATCGGTGCTCAGACTTTGTCTGCTCACGTTATAATTATATCTGACACGCTATTTTAGTACAGATTTTGAGATAAAATATTTTATGAATATATAATGGCAGCATGCTCCAAGAAAATGTCACACACAACCCAAACTGAACTTTTATTTTAGTTAGGTGTGTAAAATTCTTTACCTCTCTCATGTTGGAATGTAAAGTATACGTAATCAGGCTATTTGCATTTAGGAATGACCTTCGAGTTTAGCTTTAAAACTGTGTTGTAATTGTCTTTTTAAGTGTTACTGACTGCCTGTCGGTAATGTGAGTGCAACGCGATGGCAGTACCACCAGTAAAGTGTTTGACATTAGCCTGTTGTTAAACGAGTAAAACAAAGTGAAAAGATCATCATTCTGAGCTGACTTCAGGGGAAAACGACTTCGAAAAACAGAGACGAGAAAATGGGAAGCAAGTTTCAGCAGGTTGTGAGACACAGGTAAGATACGGGCTGTAAATTTTGGTATAGTGTGCTTGTACCAGTAACTGGGATACTTTTTGAATGGTGTGTACTTTTACGCTTTATTTTAGCCCTTTGAAGCACGAAGCTTATGTAAAGAATATTCAGAACGTCAAATCACACTTTTTCCCCATTACTTCGATCGATTAATGCTGTTTTAGTGAAATAATTGTTGTTTATCTGAGATTGGCATAAAACCAATAAATATGTTCTGTGAGAAAATGCAGAGTTCTAAATGTTAAAGTAGTATTTATAGAGTTAAAGAAGGCACATTAAGATTAAAACTTTTAAAAGAATTTTTAGCAGTTTTGATTTTGATTCTAGCTGTCAATTAAATGTATCGTATTTTTAATCAGTACAGTTTCGGGGGTGTTCCCGTCATCAAATGAAGAAAACAATCAAACTAACAGAAATTCGTTTAAAAATTAGGTTCGCCGGTCTTCAGTGAAATATAAAGTAAATGCACAGACGTGACTCGGCTTTATGGAATTTTCTGCAGGAATTTATATCACGATATATGCAACTTTGTTCTGTCACGACTAAAACTTTCAAAATTAGGTACGACAGTAAAATTCGCCCATTGCCATGGATCGGTTGCTAGAGCCTCGTTTGTGAAAATTGCACTCTCCACGAGAAGATGATGACGTAATAAGGTGGCAAAGGATTTCAAAGATGTGTTAAACATTGACACTTCTGAACACCTAACAGTTGTACACTTGTTTTATACAGGCACTCCATACATTAAACGTTATTTCGTATGTCGATCGATTTCTTTTACTAAAAATTTGGACGGGTTGACATTATCTGCTTATTGTGCGTTCACTTTTCACACTACGTGATTATTATGCGTAAGTCTGGAGTTATAAACATAGTGGCCTTCAGATGCGTGATTCTTTTTACAAAAAGAATATTGATACGTCGCGTGTATCTGCCAGCAACATGTTAAAGTTTACGGTGCTAACGCTCTTGGACACAAAAACAAAAATTGACATAGAGAAACTTATTTCCGACATTTTAATCTCTCACGAAGGACGTGAAGGCACAGTAACGAAATTTAATTAGGTCAGTTACGTTTTGACACATAATTACTTGGAAAATATGAAGGAAATATTTGTCATGAAGAAAAGTACGTGGATATTTATTTTCGTGTGCTTGGAAATATGAGTAACTTTTGATACTAAGGAAGTCTTTCAGACAGGATATGGTTTATGACATATAGCCTACTATTTAATATAAACATAAGCAAAAGCTTACAAGAATGGAAAATATGATTTATAAATGGAATTCGGTTGTTGCAGGCACCCAGTAGAATAATTGCGGTAATAGGTCTACTGTACGCAGATGAGCTGGCCCTACTAACTGAATCAGACGATAAATTATGAATTAAGGCACACCAACTAAATATCACTAGTTACTGTAGACTCCCGATCACCCGACCTTCTGTTATTCGACTTATCTGCTGCCAAATACAAAAACTTGTATGTACTAATTTACATTATGTTAAAATATTTTTGTTTGTGACATTTTTTAATTTGATGTTGTGTTGTATTTTCTTCGCCATTTAATAATATCGACGGTAATAGGTATCAGAGCTTGAAAATTTCTTTAATAAGATATAAGACAAAACTGTAGCCGGAGTGTCTGAAGGGACAACAACACTCAAAATATTTTGGAATAAACGGAAAGATGAATATGATTTCTTTTATAAAAACAGGATGTAATTATGTGGACTGGATTAATTTGATTTAGGATAGGGGGCAGTGGTTGGCTGTTGTGGAAACTGTAACGAACCCTCCTGTTTTACAGAAGATATAGTTCTTTTGATCAGTTGAGCGACTGTGAGAATCTTACAGGACACTAACATTTCGAGAACCATCTTCGTTCTCGAAACTTCGGTGTTTTCTTCATTAAGCCAATTTACACGGCTGGTAGACAGAGAAGAATTTATTATACTTAGTCTCCGTGGAAGCTTCAGATCATACTTAAAGGACGCTGTTCCATGGAGTAAATTAATTGATTGACAGACTACTAAAAGATAGGAAAAACAAGTTTTTATTGAAAAGTGTACCAAATTAGCATATAAAAATTAGTCATTGCTTATCTTTGCGAAATTAAAGAATATAATACGATTTAACGTAGTTAAAATTCTTATTTTAGGAATGATCACTAACCACGTGTCTAATATATATATATACACTGGATACTGGGAACGACCCGTTCTTCAAGTGCCTCAGCACTGCGGGTCCCAACTTTTCGTTGGCTTGATCTATAGACATTCGGTAGGACCCCTTATACGAGGGATCGGCCCGTCGCAAGGTCTCTACCTGTACACAGGGCAACACAACACAGAAAAACATCCATGGCTTGAGTGGGATTCGAGCCCACGGTCCCAGCGACCAAGAGGTACAAGGCCAGCGCCTCAGACAGCGCGACCACTGCGGTCCCCTCTAATATATATCGACACACACAAACACAAATTTCTGTTATAAAAGTTCTCGGGTAACAAAGTGCTGTTTGAGCGATGCTTTGACCAGAAATAGTGTATCAAACAGCAACGTACCACGAGGATAAAGACAGCAAGAGGTTCGAATCTGATTTCATCCTCATCGTAACGCCTACTGGAAGGCTAAGAACCTCTGACGCTGATGTAACCTCTTTGTCGCCCTAATAAATTGCTTCCTTAGAATCTTAATGGTATTTCTTTGCTCCAGACTTCATAGCTTTTAATGAATGTTACAAGAAAAACTGTTAATTGTATCTTTCTTTGTACGTCCTACACAATTATTGGTTAATTAATTTTTCGTGATCTTTTTAATAACTATCGTTACATTTCTTGTTCTTTATTTGCTGCGACTAAATAAACAGTTTGATTAAATTAACTCCGTACAAACAGTCACACCTTCCACTGAATAAACTCAAACGGCAACAGAGAAAAAGTGCAGAGAACATTACTAACCCTTTAACACTTGATTGCTTTGACAAGGGAATAGGAATTTAATGGACAATAAAGTGTTATAAATCTATTTGTGCGACAAGTTTTGTCGGTCTGCAAGCAGAACGCATAGCTTGTTGTGTCTGTCATCATGATTGGAATATATAGCTCTGTCTCGGTGTCGCACTTAATCTTGTCACGTTGTCATCCTGACCCATGAAGTGGCGCTCTACAGAAAACTGCGCTAAATCATTGTTTACATAATTTCTTAAACAGTGGATCGCGAACTTATGCAAAGTTCTTGTGTTATTTAGCGTTGACTTAGGTATCGTAGGATGATTGTGGATGATTAATCTGATGAGAGGAATGCTGGCCTGCTCCAAGTTATGTGCCTACAGGACTTTAAAAACAGTCGTTATTATTTAGGTCCATTCAATTTTACAGTGAAACATCCAGATATTTTAACACAAACCTGTATGTTCCCGTGTTCGCAATTTTATTAATTTCTGCCATAATATTTTTGTATATCGTTTTACTATCTTTCCTGAATCTCTCTTTAAAAAAAAGCAGACATGAAAAATATTAAATTTAGTTTTATATAAAACAGATTGTGAACTCGAAGAAACGTTTAATTCAGATTTGTCGTCTGCATTTTTCGGGTCTGTAAATGTTTTAGTGGACTCTTTTTATTTTAGATATTTCTAGTTAACTCGTTACTTGGTCTAAAACCTGTCTCTGGTATAATCCTTAAAGACTGTCTGCAAAAAAGAGTAAATTTGTAATTTGCATTTTGATGTAGTCGGTGGTTTAAGAGATAATAAAACAGAACTTTCTTGTCACGTACCATCAGAATTTTGAAGCCGAAAACAAATATTTCAGTAACATAAATTAAGAAGTTGAAGTGAGAGAGGTTTTCGTACTTAAAAACTAAATAGAACAGAGCTGGGATATTCTGAACGAACCATACAATAAATTTCGAAGAAATAGATTAGGTGAGTTATTTACTATACGTTCTTAAAATCCTATACTAATCAATTCCTGTGTTTTAGCCTTTAATAATCTCACGTGCATTATAATAAGCGCATGGTAATAACGTGAATATTTCACTGCAATACATATTACAATTTATTACGACTATGAAACATATTCACACAAAACGGTACGCAGTCAGCTTTGATACACATCTGCATAGTTTTGCTTCTAGATACAGACAGTCAGATGTCCATAAAGAAAGTATATAGTAAATACCGTGTACCTACAGACCCAGTCACTGATGTTAACTAATTCTGCCACCAATTCACCTAGCAGAGCCAGTCCCGCATTTGAACTTTGGATTAGCTCGACCAGGGAGCCAAGCGAATAGAATTTTAACGATGATGTTCTGGGCTGTGACTCCATGTAGATTCGTAGGTAGATACTAACGTTTTGGAGAAACGTTCTGTCCTCATCTTAAGGGCTGAAATGGAAGTTCAGGGAAATGCAGATTTTATATACGGTCAGAGGAAGGTCTCCCTTTCTTTGACGTTCTGCTATCACGCCCTTCTTGATTTAATAACCCCCACAATACTTCTATATGCGGGTTGAAATACGGTACAAAACAAATATTTGCAGGTATAATTGAGTTCTAAAGATATTCGGTTCGAACGAGAATCATGTTACAGCTATTTTGAGTTTTGTTTTCATTATTTTTCCTCATTTGCACCGGACTAATTTCTGGAGCATGTCTTCAAATGGGAAAAAACCGCCCCCTTCTAAATCCTTGCCATGCTCGTCATGTCTACCATTTTTTTTCTTTTTTTCCCCAGTTTTCATTAGCGTCTTCATTCTCGAGACAACGAACATAAATATGTCGGTGACGTTAAAACGAGACTTAATTGCGGTTGTACATAATCGGCCCAGTACATGATTATATTATTCAATCATGAACGGGCTATAACTCTGTTTTCCGTAACAAATGGAAAAATGATAATTAATTTCCGTAGAATGTAGGTGAGAAATAAGGCACTTCAGATCTTTTGGTCTTCATTTCTCTGGCTCCACGAAGCTTGAAGCTCGAGAAAGCTGGCGCCGTAGAAGTCACATGACCATGGAAGGTGGTCCAATAATGCTTTTAATGAGCAGGCGATTCGCGACGACTCATAAACATTCAGAAGGGCTCCACTTGTTATTTGTGTACTGGCTCCTCAAGAAACTCATCGTCTTCTTCACCTCAGGGGTCACGTCTCGTGGAGTATTCTGCTTCCCACAGGTTCTTGAATTATCTCATTAGTATTGAAGTACTTCAATGCTTGGCATCACAGCATTCGTTTTGTTACACACACCTACTGACAAATGTGAATGTACTTAAAAGCCTCAATATATGCAACAAAAATCTTCTACGAATGAAACTGATTTCGGCTGACATCTGCCTTTATGGGAACATTTATTTTGTGCCATAAAGTAGAACAAAAACTAATCTCCAATGAACTAATACTGGAGGTTGGATTGAGAATTTAACTAAAATAATTCTTGCTTTCTTCATATGCATTTGTGACGTGTTGTGATTACTCAAATTACATAGAAATGAAATTTTCTGTTCGAAAATGGGGAAAAAATTATATTCGATTAAACAGAAAATACGTGGAATCACTTTAAATAATGAAATTGAATATAAGAAGTACAAAGATGTTTATAACTACTGCTCGGTAAGAATCGAGTGTAGGAATACATGGAATGCGTTTATGAGTGTCATGGATTAGTGTAATGTTTATCCGACATTTGGAACAGACATTTTGAATGTTTTTGAGTCGTGCGTTGATACCCATTCCAAGACTAATTTTTCGTTTGTTTTCACACACTGGTAGGCCTAATCTAGCTACGTTTCTCTGTAAGATGGTACTGAAAACAGTTTATAAGCAGCAAGTTTAATAATAACATAACGCAATATCTTACAGTTTATTATTAAATGTGAAAAATATGAGACATATAAAAGCGAAATTCAACTATTCTCAGGGTCATCTAATGTGTAAATTAAAAGTCTTACATTAATTATTTATGTCACTCATCAAACATTTGAAAACTATTTATATTCCCTTTTAGTGGGTATTAACAATGTTTGTACATGAGGGTGATTGAATAATTTTAATGTCCTGTCCTGATTTTGTCATATAGTAATGGATATACATTCCAAGATGTTTGATTATAAGCCTAATATTGCACTCTATATAAATACAACAAACTTATTATTTTTAGTTACCTTATAGCTGTGTTACTATTATAGTCGGTGTTAATAATAAAGGACATCATGCCAGAAAGAGTATTCGCATATTTGCATAGTCGTAGATATTTGGTCCAACAACAGAAAATAGTGGGACGTATGTCATCATGCCAGAAGGACGTAATGCTGATGCTGCTTAGCACAGAGGTACAGACAGTTACATTTGGGCGTATGAACACTAATAATGAGCATTTGTCAAACCAAATAATCGTAAGGATTTAGCGTCCTGTAAATAAGTAATTTTGTTGATACGCCCTTTTGGCATGATGCCCTAGATATCTGTTGATTTACTTAATGTACTATGACGCCTACCAGTCGCTGTTGTATGTTGGTCCTTCGATGTTACTGAGATTGACTGTTACAGGTTTCTCTACAGGCTGGCTTACGTGGCCTGTAGTTTTTTGTGATCAATATGTGACTTTGTGTATCACAAATTCTGTTTATGTTAATAAAATCTAAAGATATCTCAAGGATGTTACGTTTGTCTGTACATACTTTACATTCATTTAGTGATTTATTTTTACAACTTACAGTTTATTCATTTGGACAAAGATTTATTAATGTATATTCATTTTACGTTCTGTTTCTTGCTCGCCAGAGACAGGCTCCGAAACGTCGGATTACCACGATTGACTGAATCTTTTGAATGCGTAAAATCATTCTTGGTCATTGAGGAACATGGACTTGTAACCCTAAGTAGTCCAGAAATCACGACTGGTTGGTTCGGCTCTCGAAAACTTATCTTATTATCAGACTGCCGTGACTCGAACAAGTACAGCATGTGACAAAATCTAGACACCAAAAGTACAGTTGACTCTTACAATTGTTTTCTGTCTTATTCAAATCTTCAAGGTGAAAGCGGAAATAAGACAATGGCTGTATGAAATTTGATGTTCTCACGGCGGCGAATATGAAGAGGTGCTTGCAATCAGTCACCCTGAGGATGGAGGCAGCAAGCACCTCTGAATTGTGGATAAACTTCTACCAGATTACACTGCGCAACAAACTGGAAGACAACCAACTTCATATTCGTCAAGTGTGAACCTGAAATGAAATTTATTATTATCGTCAATCGTTTTAGTTCTTTAAATTAAGCCCTTCTTGACGAATTACCTTTCAAGGTTTAGAGGTGTACGAACGAACTTTCTGTTTTGTCCAGTATTAAAGAAAAGGAATCTCTGTGCCTTGTCACTTTCTTGCGTGTTTCCATACTGAGTAATAACCATGCCCTAGTGTTTCTGAAACTTGACTGGAAACTTAATCATTTCCTTTATACTGTAATCGCATCATGTCTTACAAACACCAGCACCCGGGGGGCTTTAGATAAATCCATTCTCAAGATGGATGCATTGTCAAGCCTGCTGCAACGACTTTCGTGACTGTTTAACTGCGAGAAGGAAAACAATACACCAAATATAAACTCAACGACTATCTTAATATCTTGTTCGAGCATTCTTATCCCTAAATTATCGTCGTAACCTTTTAAAACCCTAGTGTTAACTATATGTACTACCTGCTTTAATACAGGATCTCATCATTTTGCCCACAAAATGTAGGCCTATTCATGGAATTCGGATGATTCTGAGTAAACAGCGGTTATTTTCTTAAAAGAATTAATCAATCAATCAATCCACTTTTCTAATGGAGACGTTATGTGTTTTATAGGAAGCAACTGAATTATTAAATAATATTTAGACGAGCTTCAGCTCCAAAGAGTCAATCTGACGCCAATTCAATTCTCCGCGCTGTAGTGTAGTGTTAAAAGTAATAAAGTACGAAAAAGCACTTCTAGCTTTCGGTGATGAGGAGCGTCAAATGTTGAGAATTATTCAACGGATCAGCAAACATTTTGGTTGGCAACTTTCAGGTGAATGCGTAATGATTTTGGAAGCCTTAAATAGGACAGGCAGTAGCTGGCTAGTTGGATTTCATGGTGCTGATTGGTGGAGCGGAAGACCTGGTTATTATCCAGCTATTCCCCGAAAACCAAACGTTTTTGAACTCTAGTCGCGAAAACCTAAGGACAAGAATTTCTAATGTTATTATTTTATTTTGTTCAAACGTTAACATGTCTCTTATTTGACATATTCAGATTCTTATTGTTATATCAGCTTCAGAATTTCTGTCTGTTGATAAAATAGACCTACGTATTCCTCCTACCCAGATATTAATTCTAAGACATTTCAACTTCCCAGCGGAAACTGCCATAATATCCGCCTTCTTGAACATAAACTTATACTGGACATTTAATCAGATATTTCTGTAGTGACAAGTACTAAGAATTACACTGGTCATGCTTTGCGGTGCCAGCAAAAACTTTGCTTTTTATCTTGTCACTGTATAGTTCGTATTATTTTTCTAAGAACTTTTCTTCATTCTGACAGAGGTATTTGACATCCAAATAGCAGGGTATGAAGTTTCACCAACGTATAGATAAATATCTTTATTTTGCACCAGAACTCTTTCTAATGTATCCTTCTAAAGACAAAAGTGTTCTATGAGCAAATAAGTTGCTTATTTTATATAACTTTCACATGTCTTTCTTGGCTTAAGTCTTGAAAGAGAAATCAAGGCAGAGGATCTCAACATAGACTCTCTAGTTCAATTCCCTTCATGTTACACACACCCAACTCCATGTTAAGAGTCCTTGATTCGTCAGATCAAGAAATCCCATGCTTTTATCAAAGTACGAAATTGATTACCGTGTTCACAAAATCCCACCTTTGGATTCTGAGCTAGTGGATGGCAGTCGATCTCATCACACAGTACTTCTCCGAGATCCACATTTCTGTCCTTCCAACTACACTAAATTTGTTAAAGTAACTTGAGGCGTTTTGATTAAAATTTGAATGTGTTTTTCATTTATTCCACGCGTGCTACATGTCAGAATCATCTACAAGAACTTAGCAAAGGGCTAAAGTACGCTGTAACCAAGCTACTGGGCTCAAATTCACGTCACTTATAGGCAACGATAGTAAAACTGGTATCTCTCTTCGGTAACAAAAGATCTGTTGGTGTCTGTATTTAAAAGAAACCGGTTTATCGCTGTGGTTGAAAATAAGCGTGTAATTTGGTTAAGTATTTAAATGAAATTTATATAACTGTGTTGAAAAACTTAAATTTTTAGCAGACTTTCAATTCGAATTATGTAATCAATTAATGCATCGTATATAATTCTGGCACTTCATTCAGAAAGTTCGTGTTTTCTCACTTCTGTTTACCTTCCACCGCCACTCACTCAGGCTTGCATAAAGCACGGCTGGTGGCCGGTGTCAGAGAGAAATTACTCAAGTCAAAGTTCAAACTTGTGATACGTTTGTGGATCTTGCATAAGTGTCCTTTGGTTGGTAACAATCTAAAATGTACATTTTTAATTTATATAACTCTCTCGGTGTCGATGTGGTGTTTATGTAAAAACATTGTCAGTATTTGTTTGCGCCCTCCGCCACTTCCGCAAAATAAGATTGGCTTTTGTACGTATTTCATGCTCATGTGTTGACAAGTTTACATCTGTGACGTCTGCTGTTGGACTAACGCACAGACAGGTTAGAAATATCCACGGCCATTTCAAGTTTCTTTATTTTTGCAAGCTGTAGCGTCAAAAAAGTAGTAAAGGAAACCTGAAATTATACTTTTACAGAAAAAAAAGTCCGTTACTTATCCTCTTTTCTACTTCTAGACACGCACTTCATTGGACCCATATCATAACATTTAAGTCTTTATGCAAAAATTAGAAAGTATATATATATCTACACTTTTCAATTTAATAAAATCGAGTCACTGTACGTGAAACTACGCTTTTCGTAAATCAGATTTGTTTGAGGTATCAGTATTATTCTTTGGAAGTTTGCGTGAAAATAATATTGACACAACGTAAAGAGGCCACAACGAATTTTTCTAGAAAATAGTCTGAAATATTTTATTTATCCTTAAGGCGATCACAAACTATAATATTTTAACCATTGCCCCTAAGCCATCGTCTATATCAGTGGTATTCAACCTGGGGTACGTGAAATTTAAAATATATATATATATATTATTTTATGATAAACACTGAATAATCAGTAATGTAACTTATTTAATTTATTTTAAATGTAGATTATATACAAAGTAAAACTTGAATTATACACCAACAACTTTGGGGGCACAAAGTTGAAGAGAAATTATATCTAGGGGTACGCGAACAAAAAAGGTTGAAAACCGCTGGTCTATATTGCTCGGTATTAAATCCGTTCCTGCTATGTGCATGGATGACTATAGTTTGGAAATGCAAGGTCAGTGACACGACATTTAGTCTACTTTGTTTGTAAGCGATATTGGAGCTAACAAACAGAGCGATGTCTGCAAAGCAGACCTCGCGTTGTACACCAGACTACTCCATGCTGGGACAGGCCTCCAGATTCAGGCATTTAACTTCTCACTATGACATCATCTCAGTTTATGGCATTTTGTTCATGTCTACTTTTCTTTTTTTTTGCACCGAAGTGCTTATCAGATTTAACGAATTACTGAATTGCATTAAAAGTGGATAGTTATGTATTGCCTTTAATGTTTTAGAATAGGATATTGTGGACCGTAATGCAGCTGCGTAGGTCAGAGAAAATTGTCGGAAAAATAGGCGGTTACATACTTATTACCATCACGTCAGTGAAAAAGAAAATATGAGCATGATTGGCATATCGGACATTATTCAGTCTACACTCAACTTTAGTTATCGGTGACTAGGTTGTGGGTTCCGTGATATTTGATACAGGTGGGAGAATTACTTAATAAACTATTGAACATTTATTCAGATACGTGAGATTTCATGCTGTCACGTTTGCGAGCATGAAGATGACTGTCTCCTGAAATGAGGTGTGCGTCGGTTTGTTCTAGACTAGTGGTATTCAACCTGGGGTACGCGTACCCCCGGGGGGACGTGAAATTTAAAAAGAAAAATTTACGTTAAACACTGAATAATCAGTAATGTAATTTATTTGGTTTATTTTAGATGTGGATTATATACTATGCATAACTTGAATTATACACCAACAAATTTGGGGGTACAAATTTGAAGATAAATTATATTAGGGGGTACGCGAACAAAAAAGGTTGAATACCACTGATCTAGACTACAACGCAACATTCCAGAAGAGAAATAACAAAAACATTGCAAATGTTCAGGTATTGATTTAACTCAAAATAAAGTAATCGAAGGAGGCTGTAGGATGCCACACTGTATGGACTTCGTATTTATGTTACATAAGAAATAGTTACTACATTCATATTCGAGAGACAGTGACAAAATTCTCTGCAGTAAATTTCGAAGAATCTTTTTTTTGTAAAATTCAGATATTACGCATTGGGCCACGTGGTCTGTTTAAATTAAAAATTATTTTTGAAAGAGTTCCTTTAAATATGTGGTAATTAATTTAACTCTTTCGTTGTGTTGGCCCACTGCAAGGCTTTTACATATACAGCACAACAGATAATCGAAGATACTTCGATACACTTCCTCAGAGGAAATCTTGTTAATACGATTAATTACGAATTAATGGATAAAATGTGGGCGTACATAATAGCTCTTCACAAAAAATTGGACGAGTAAGTAAATATGCATTTGTTCTGGGCAGGGAATGACTGATTTAATTGTTTGTTCATGCAACTTGTCTTGCTCAGTAGGTAAGGAAGCCTGTGATGTTATCTGAACAGATTGAAATGTACGCTTTTGAGATATTTGTCAAAGATTTCATTCATCTACTGGTAGGTGATGTAAATGTGAATGTAAGTTACAAAGGGGAGTCATTAATTACATGTCTAAACACGTGTTCTAATAGTCATCACACGATGCAGTTTTCAAAACCAACTTCTTATCGATTGTGAATCAATGTGCAAATGATTTTGCTGGATTCATATGGGGGTAAGCAGATGTTCATGTAAGATCTGTACTGCCAAAGTATGAGTGCTAAACCAGAAATATGCAACAGATTATCTGCCTCAGAACAACAGTGGCGCAAGTGACGCATGAACATCTAACACTTACCACTAGACTACACATCGACTGACGCCCTTTTCCAGTAAACAGACGTCACTCATTCCTCTGTCCATTGTTCAACTTGCAAATGTCTGTTCCTCATTGCTCTCTCTGCTTCTTCATGCCAACTTCTTGGCTTTCATTTTGTTTTGTTTTTTCAGGTATCCAATTCATTACTGCTTTTAGTAATATGTTAGACGTGCACAAACTAACATAATAGTTTCTTTTCTAATGTAATATCTGACTTGTCCTCTGGTCTCGTGATTTCTCTTAACTTTATCTTCCTGACATTGACCAAAAAAGGCATACTGTCCGATCTCCTAAGAAAATTCATTTTGGTAACTATTAATCTGTTTCGTTGGTACCTGTCACACCTCCAGTTCATTTTCAAAATGATCATAATCGATGCTTCACATGCGACCATTTTTCTTTGTTGCCGTTATGTGTTTATTCCCCCATATCCAAATTAAGTTATTTATTGCTTTACGGGCTTATCAGACTTTGCGACTTTGTGATTACCAGTCCTCCTTCACATTCGGAAGGTTCTGGGTTCGTATCTCGACGCCCCGGAGACCGGCTATGCAAACAGAATAGTCATTTCCTCATCCCATCCAGGCAAATTCGGGATTGTGCCCAAAAATAGGTTTAGACCGTTTTCTTCTGTATCCTTTCAAATTCATTATTCATCACTTATCCTAGCCTTTGAAACTGATAGCATCGTTAAATAAACCACTGACCAAATTTAGCCTACTGGCCTGAATAGCTTTATGGTTTGTTTCAATATTGTGGTTAACACTTTTAAAAGTTTTTTTTTTTTGCATCTAGTTACATATATTATTAACATTTCTCTATGATTTCTCCATTTCTAAACCAATAGGTGTCATACCATCAAATAACATTTAAAACTTTAACCCGAACCTCAAAGAAAACAACACGTCTCCATTACAGATATCAAGTGGTTGATATTGTTTGAGGAGATAATCGCTGTTTACGCCGAGAATCATATGCAACCCATGCAGACTTACTGAATGTAAAAACAGGTGATAAATATAATAACCAATGTCCTATTTAGTGTTAAAAGAGATCTTGATTAAAGTTGTTCGCAGTTTGTCTCAGTCACTTCAAGCAACCTGCTTTGATTGCTATGTCTAATATAGGCTACGGCTTGCGTACATTTTATCTTCGTGTATTTTTTATGTAGGCTTACGAAGTGCTTCCGTCTTGGGTGCCAAAGCGAGGCTTGAAAGTTGGTGATGGATAAAATGTACCCAGCACTAAACTCATTTTGATACAACTGTTTATGTAAATCATACAGATAACAAAAACCTTGTTTGCAAGAAATCTGCTTTCGTGTAACTCATTTGGGTCGAAATGTTCGTAAGTTGTAACGTTGTACAAACTAGTGATGCCTCTTGAAGAGCTACTGGTTTAAAATTGAGTATGTCAATTTGCACTGTTCCACTGTTCGTTCTTTCATACAATAGGAATACGTCATATACGGAGTGTACATATTCTTCATCCCATCCATCATCACAAATTCCACCTCTCACTAAGAGAGACACACGACAGGACTATTTCAAATGATATATGTAGCTGGTGGAGGTACCAATCAAAGTGTAATTCATGTATCACGTACCACCCCCATTCTGATTATTAATAGATGTTTCTAGATTGCGGTGAGACGGCTTATGATCAACATAAACCGTCTTGGTGTGGCCGTAATGTCACGCAAGTTACAGCTCTTGAGTCGATCCAAGGCCGGGTAGTAGTCATCCGCCTCGGAACTGCCAACTTTTTGACACCGCGGCGTCTCTACCCACACAAAGTTTCTTTTGTAAGATTTGAGGTTTTCACGGCGGTGAGTCTGAAGATGGTTGTCTTCTGGGTTGTTGCGCCGTGTAGTCTGGTAGTTTACCGACGTTCCAGAGGCACTGATGATGGAAGCAGTAAGGACACAAAGAAGAGTATTTTTATTATAAAATTTGTCGAAAGTTGCAGTCGCAGCCATGTTTGGTGACAATGAGGGAATGACTTGTGGACCTCGGATAACACACGGGTGGGATGTGGGCTGACCAGAATGTCCAGGATTGTACATTTTTGGTTATGTAAACAAGTGAGGCATTCTGGTCGTACCCGGTTACGCGAACGCTTAGGTGCGCCATCACGAAGACCAGATCGCACACATCACTGCATAAACAAATCATCAGCATTCCAGGCTGGCGGACGCAGTTTTCCAAAAATGTCTGTAGCGATTATATTAGGACAGAACTGGTAACAGCAGTTATCAATAAGATAATAAAAACACTATAAACTGGCTAGAACATTGTAAAGTGGGGCTGGAACCTAAATTGCTGTATTAACATATACAGAAACATTGAAATATATTTAAGGTGTCCCACAAAAATATGGAAGTAGTAGTTTTAATGCTTGTAGCTAGAACAGTTCAATAGGTTAATATGTGCCCTTAAGTACGTAAAGGCAGCGTTGAAATTGATAGTTTTTCTACACCTTAATATTCTTCTAATACTATGATACATAAAAACGTTCTGACTTTGGATTGTAAAACGTATATGCTTTGAAATAATAACGTACGTATTGAAGAGCTTTTAAAAAATTGGCTATACAATGTTGGATCCAGCAAGTTTTAAGCATTTAAAATTTGAACGTTTATGTATGTTATAATGCGGGTGATAGAATTATATTTACAATAATATTCAGCGATATATATTAATCTCCTGTTCCATGCAATGTATGATGTAAAATAAAAGCCTGAAGATGGTATACCAGACCGAAACAGGAAGCTGTTAAAACCTCCACAACAGGACGCTTGAATTATCTTTCGAATATTGGATGTATTTTTATCAAACTTGGTATGTATATCATGCCACGTTTGTACTGTCGAATTCCATACCAACGTGGTGGGCGCGCAAATTTGTAAGGTGTCAGCAAGATTGTCGGCGTTCATTGTAATGCTCTGACTTTTATTTGAGACAGAATGTGAAATAATTCCGTGGTTTTTCCATATTTTCTTTTGAAATCTTTTTATAAGGGATTGATATACCAAATCATATAAAACTGGTTTAGACAATGATAATTTACATACATACACAGTATGAATTATTTTTTTAATTATTTATTTTGTTGATGTACTAAAAGGTTGACGGAAATCTTTGACGCTATGTCTGCTATGTTTAAGAAAGTGTACTAATTTAAATTGTACTTAGAAATGTATCCTCTCGCCTGTCGCTTGTCCTACAGGTCACGTCTTTTACTTTTCATTCGGTTGCCGAGAGTTATTTTTAACAAGAAGTTTTACTTCCTTGAAAACATGACGTCATCCCGTTACATTATACATATTCGGGGAAGATTAATTCCCAACTTAGCCGATATTTTAGCGATAAAATATATCCGTACGAGTCTTTTCAAGTCCTCTTAACACCGTACACTCAAGACCGGTTCCCTTTGTTGCAGTTCCTGACGAAGGTCGTCTTTAAACCGCGCGGCTACCGAAGACTGAGCACGGATTCGTGATCTCACGAAATTTGTTTCTTATAATCGGAACTGCGAAATCGTTGTCCGGTGTCGTAAGGTCAAATAGCAGAGATGGGCGTGTACGAGTCTATGCGCATTCGGTCAGTAGACGTTCATTTACTCCGGGAGTTTATCCGTCAGATAATTATCCTTGAGCTGAGGGATTTGTGGACTTCACAGAGCCAGTAACTAAACGTTTCGTGGATACGTTAACTGCACCACACGAAAGAAAATGTCACAATGGCAGGGTTATTTGTATACACGTGTCATCGCTCATCTTGTTTGTTACATAGCCGATTTTCCTATCAAGCTAACAATCGGATAAAGGGACTGACTTTGAATTGTATAAAAATCTTGTACATCGAACGTCTCAATCGAGTGGTTAACTCTCCTGCCTCTTTTCCGGTATATCCTTAGTTCATATCTCGGCCCGGTGACAGAATATTTTGACTGAAGGTTGCCGTCGTTTCCTTCAGATCCTCCAGGCAAATTCCGGGATAGTATTTTTACAAAGTATTAATGATTCTATCATTCCAGGCTTTACTATAGTTTGTGTTACAGAAAACGTCGTTAAACGAACCACAGATGTATACGTAAACGAAGACGTCGCTCTTCTGGTTTGTCACGCCGTGTAGTCTGGTAGACATTTACCGACGTTTCAGAGGTGCTTAGTGCCTCCATCATCAGAGCGTTTAGTTACTCATCGTCCTGATTATGGAAACAGTAAGAATCTCCGAAACGTCGGTCATCTTCTATGAGACTGTATGGCGCAACATTCCAGGAGACAGCCATCTTCATACTCTTCGCTGTGAGAACCTGAAGTCTCACTTATGAAACGAATTGTTGTAAGTTTTAATTTTCTCCTTTTCTGCATCTCTGGCATCATTTGTTTTATGATATGGTGAAGCTATTTATCACTCCATGAAGGTTTATGGGAGATTCGAAACGAAACAACACACGTTCTTAATCTCGGCGCGAGATGGCCATTTCACATACCGGCATTTTAGGAAACAGCCAACCATTTCCATTAGATAGGGGACACTGAACTCAGCCCTGGTATGGACCTTGGGACAAAAAATAAAATCCTTTCCCCTGCAGGGAATCGATTCCCGGTTGTCTGGCCAGTAACCAGTCAAAACATTCGTGAACAGAACGTAGACTCAACCCCAATATAACATCGTGCTCTAGATCGGCTTCTTTGGTTGTGGTGTGTAACGAGGATCACGAATTTGTTCGTTTGAAGTGGAATACGAGACAGTCACGCTGTCCGATCGCTCGCGAGATACGACTACAAATGATCTATACCCAGCCATCGATCAATCCACATACCCAGGTGTTCGGTGGGGAGCAGTGAACCTAGTAGTCCATCTCATTAGCGGCTTCTGCTTTCTGTAATTCATGGTTAAGAAACGTTTATGGGCACACGAATACCGAAAACAGCGCATTGCTTTTCGTCTGTGTGTAGATCAATCAAGTGGTACGGTCTGCCTCACTGGGCAAACACCAATTCGCCAGCTGCCAACAGCTGAGTGTTACCTACCTTAAAGAAACGGGTATCTCAGAATTGTCATCGCCAAAGGTGGTTGCAGACAGCACACGCTGACAGTAGGACAGAAGTACTCCGAACCACCATTCTGCATTAAAGGAAGGGCACACGTCGAATTACATATTTAAGCAGTGAGGAGACAGTAAGGAGGACACACAATTTCAATATTTTGATGTGTACATAGTGACATCGGTCGGTCCCGTATATTTTTATAAATATATTTTTGACTTTCGTTTGTGGGAATTTGGATGACCTGAACTGATAAGTGATATTCGCAGCTGCTAAACGTTCAATGTCACTACATTATAATAACCTGAAAAATATCATAATCTTCCTTACGAAATATGATGTTCATATAATTTATCAGGTCTAAAATTTTAGCCAAACATGAACTGTGCAAATACCAACGACTACACACGTTAAACTTGAACCTAGCAACTAGATCTTTGCTTTTCGCCGCTTGTTACTAAGGTTGTAAATCCATTTAGTTGTCAGATTTATTCATTTTGACGTTAAGCTAACGAAACTTGGGTCTACTGAGATTAATTATACAGCAAGAAGTTAAAAGGCAGTAAATGCAGGATACAGCCCTTGGGGGCACGAAGTCTGTATGTCATTAATTACAAAGATTTAAGGCGAGTTTCAGCATATTATAATTATGCTAAGAAACACGTGGACCTTTGGTTTCATATAGGGAATTATACAAGATGAGTAAAAGACATATTTTTGTAGAACCTGAATGTTGTTGCTGTCCGCTGCCATAATTTCCAGTTGGTATTTTTGGTGTACTGCTAGAAAGGTATCACTGCTGTGCTACATGGATACAGCAGTCCTCTGTTTAAATGTAGTTTCTTTAAACGAAAGTCGTGTCTCAAGATGAGATTGAGGTTTTCAGGACGGGCAACGCGTTGATCATGACATTCTATGTTGTGACGCTGTGTGATATTGTAGGTGAATATCACTTCCGACAGAGTGAAGTAAAATAAAAATGGTTGTCTTCTGGGTTGTTGCGCCGTGTAGTCTGGTAGAAATTTACAGACGTTTCAGAGGTCCTCGCTGCCTCCATCATCAGAATCGCCCTGATGATGGACTCACAAATCTTACTAAAGTGAAATGACCCACTGTTTCTTGCAGTAGACTAAGTCAAAAGGTTAAAGAATATAGAATTGTTACGTAAGGCTGAAACAATCTTATAGTTTATTTTTAAAAAGTATCCAGGCCAGTAATCCCGCGCCGTAGCCGCGCGGTCTGAGGCATCATGCTTCGGAATGCGCGCTGGTTCGAGTCTTCGGGAAAGAAATTTCTCATGAGATTTTCGACCGGTGTATGGGACCGGTGCCAACCCAGCATCGTGAGTAAATTGGGGATGTACAATGAGTAGCGTAATCCGGTCAGGAAAGCTAGCAATGGCTGGGGGTTCGTCGTGCTGACCACACGTCACCCTATATCTGGTTGGATAATCGTTCACCTCTGCTTAGGCATGTGAACGTGAGGCCAGCAGCCAGCTAGTCGGCGTTGGCTCTCAGAGGGCTCTTACGCCACGGATTATTATTATCCAGGCCAGTAACATGCATTTTCGGTAAAGCTGATTTCTTTTTCAAAGGAAATAACCATCGTATATGCACCAGTTTAATTCTGGCGTACATCATACATTTGTATTCTGAATAACGTTTGAAACTGATAAAGCATGCTTTAATAACATAACCTACCTATAAAATAACTCTGTCGAAGTGTCTCGAAAGTGACAGCCTTCTGGAATATTGTACCGCGTGCTCTCGTAAAAGTTTGCCATCGTTTCAGAGATGCTTGCACCTCTAGTACCTCTGAAACGTCGGCCAACTTCTGCAAACGATTTTACGTACTTGTAAATAATCTGGATTCAACGGCGTATTTAATGTAAACTTTAATTCAATGCATTTATCATAATTAGTGTTCAATGGAAACAGAAGAAAGCATCATAATACAACAGGCGGGAGAGAACATAACGCTCCATTCTCTGCGTATCAATGGCGGTTCGTTGTTTGAATGCCATGGTAAAGAATGGCGCAATCACGTTCTCCTAAAGATGGGTGGGTGCTTGAAATTTTAGTATGGCTGTGCGTGTACCGACTTTACACTTACTGAATTAAATTAATTCTACAGTTTGTATAAACAAGTATACCTTGAATTATTCAGCAACTTCTTGCCTTGTCTTCAGCATTTCTTTCATGGACTGATACGCGTTACGAATTACTCTTCGACGCAGCTTGACGACGAATGAACGTGCCTGTGAAGGAGACTTAAGGGTTTTACAACGGTCCGTAATCTTTACAAGGGATCCTGGTTACCGCACCATATCAAAAATGGTAAATATTATCTATGTTTCGGGGTTAAATTCTGCTGCGTTCTTCAGGGTTCTAGTTCACTTCGTTACTGAAGGATGTAACACGTTCCTTCGAAATCTATCCCTCATCCTGTCGCTGAAACCCTGGAAAGAAAATGCCAAAGGGTGAAAGCTTCATCGAGCTGAAACTTCTAACTCGAAACAGAACTGCACAAAACAAACACAGGCGTAGCGTGTGTATTATACTTCACAAGAATGCGCTTCGAGTCTCTAACCTTAGCCAGATGAATCCAGTCCACATCCTCATACCATATATCTTTCAAATCTATTTTAATATTATCATATAATCAACGCCTTGGACATCCAATTTGTTTCTTCCCTTCAAATTTTTCCAACTGAACTGTAACATATATTTATCATATCTGTCATGCGTGCTGCATGTCAGACCCATCGAATCCATTGAACAAGAGTTAACCAAACAGAATTTTTATGCACGCCATTAAAGGAGTTACTGTCTTCAGTTAAATGAATGTTTCGTTAGTAAAGCACGAGCTTGTTTTACTGAACCAGTTCATTGGACGCTTAATTAAGCATGACCAAACTTGGTGTTGGCCATTAAGTTTCGAAGTTGCTACATAAACACACAGGGGACACGTCTTAAGAGAAGGGGTAGACGCAGGTCCTATTAATAGCATAATGAGTTGGAACTTAGCGGTCGGAATGATTAAAACAAAACCTCAGTAGAAGTAAACACAGTAAAGTGAGACAGCTTCTGTGGTACAGTTAGTCGTCCGAATAAAATACCAATATGGCTGTCTTCTGGGTTGTAGTGTCGTCTGGTAGAAGTTTATTGCCCTGATTATGGAGACAGCAAGGACCTCTGAAACGTTGGAGAACTTCTACCAGACGATACGCCGCTACAACGCAGAAGACTGTCATCTTCGTGCTCACAGCAGTGAGAACGTCAAATCCTACTTAAATCAAGTGTTATTTAATAATAAGAAACCTTAGGTCAGTGTCTTCGATGGTGAGAACTGATAAGGGGTGATGACATTAATAAAATCTTTCTTCTTCTTCTCCTTCTTCTTCTTCTATGGCTCTCCGGTCCGTGGCCTCCCCAATTCTCCTCTTCCATTCGGAGAGGTCCGAGGTTTGATTGAAGTAATGAAATCATTGCCCATTGAATATCAGCTGGCCTTTCTACTATTGTGGAAAATTCCATAATTAAAATCTGCTTCATGAGATTTGTTCGTGCTCTTAAACAGATTACGCTTGTTGAAGTTAAAGATGCATTCGGCCGGCCAATTAATTTTACGCTGCCCTCTCCTTTGACATTCCGCTTTCGTAATATGTCATTATCACTTCTTCGCCTTCGTCTCCGTCACTTCAGTGACTGACCGACTAACCAGCTCTTGATGGTTGCCGAAAACGTCTCGAGAATCTGCTTGAAATAATTAAGCATCTCTGGTGTATGCCTACGTCATTTACCAATGAGTAACAGACACAGCCTTTCGAAATTCCCACAAGTCTGCGCTTTTATTAAAAAGAGACTCACGATGGGATTAGTTAAATGGGATGTCAAAAGAAATGTAATCAGCATCGAATTATCAATAATATATGTAATTAACCTACTGTATTATAAAACTGTGTTTTTATATCCTATTCCCCTAACTCCATATATAGATGAGTCACGATTAGGTCCCGATTTAAAGAAATTATGACTTTGAAATGGACTCACGACAGCCATTCTAAACATTTGTAAAAATGTAAATTTTAAAAACAAACTTGAAATTTTCTCCAATATGATGTGCCTCTTATCATGTCAGCAGCTTTGCTTGTTTCAGTCGAATTTTTTTATTTAAATCGGGACTTAATCATGGCTCATCCCTATTATATGTACATTTATTGAGTTGTGTCCATTCATAAATAGGACTATGTCCACTCATCGCCGCTTTCTTCCTGTTCACAGTTTTTCTATTTCCCTTAGCTCTATGGAATTCAGTTATACGTCCGTAATTATCTTCTCACGTCTGATGTCTCCATTTATATTTTTGAAACATTATTATAACAATGTGAATTAAATAATTTTTTTCAGAGAAATTAACCACGAAATTCTTCAGTTTAGACTAAATCTTTAAGAACTTTTATAAGTGCATTGAATTTATGATTTAAATTTCTAAATTTGTTCTTCTCCATCCCCGGGTACCCTGTCCATTTGTTGTACATCTTGCCATTTGCTCATACAGTATAAGGTAGACATACCATAATTACATATTTATTGGTTTCCTGAGTGTCTGATAAGCACCTCATTGTTTGCAAGGCAGTTGTTATTAGCTTGTGTAGTAGTTGACACATGTAACAATACCAGAAAAGTGTGCATTTACTAAAGTGGTCACTTACTTTGATGGGTTTAGTATCCATTATGTGTTCACTCATCACTCGAGTGTCATTTCACTAAAATACTATTAACATAAACCCACAAATGAATTAGAATTTCAAATGTTTTTGGCCGTCAGTTATTAATTCCTTTACGTATTTACATAAAGCAGACGCAGTTAAATTTTTTAGTAGCTTTGAACGTGGCATCCGAGTGGTCAACACTTGTGCTTCATAAACGATAGGTCGCGGGTTCAGATCCCTGCCCGGAGACGCGGTGTTACCGTGAATTAAATCACAAATGCATTCTTATATATCTTGTCCAATTCATTAATCAGCCTGTCACTCAACGCCGTATAAGGAACGCGCCGTTAAATAAACTATAAACGTAAATAAAATGGCACATATATTATTGCGAGACATAAATATATTATTTTAACTTATATTTTGTGTAAATATGCATTATACGAAATAAGTTTTTAAATAAAATTTAATTACGTTACCCTCTTCAACCAAAATCGAGAGACAATCGAGGATTAGAACTTTATGAACCATGTATTAGACCTGCAGTCGATTAAACTTCATTTAAAAAATATATAAATCCTACATTGTGAGTCTTCAAGTTTTAAGATGGTTGTCTTCTGGGTTGTTGAGCCATGTAGTCTGGTAGAAATTTACTGACGTTTGAGAAATCCATGCTGCCTCCATCATCAGGGCATTGACCTCTGAAACGTCGGTAAATTTATTACACGGCGCAGCAACCCAAAAGACAACCATCTTTAAAAAATATAAATGTTACAGAAACAACCTGACTGTTGTAAATTGTTGCTTGATGAAATTTTGTAACGCATAAAACGACCAGTAGCCTCAACATTTAGGCTAATAAGGTTCCAGTCAATGTATTACTCATATAATTTAAAATTGTCTGCTTTATTTATCTCAATAATAATATCATTTGTATTCCACGTACATTTTTTTATAATTCTGCGCTGCAGTTCCATTTGCATATTTGTTGGAGGTGATTGGTTTCGGAGCTCCAATAATCACGTTCTTTGCCGTTGCTTAGGGTGCTTAAGTTCTCGGATTTCGTCTTGGGTCTAAATATTTCTCCGACATTTAAAAAGAACTTGTAATTCTTATTTCTGTCAGGGCAAGACCCCACTTATTCTTGCTATAAAGCAAAATTCTTCAGATATAATTTACTTTTTCGCAACGAAGAACTGTAAAATCTGTTAGCTTTTCCGTATTTGTCTTTAGTTTGTCCGTCCATCTTTAATAACTCGAGAGCCGCTGAACTGATTTTCATTGAATTTGATATTGGGGTGTGTTCGTAAAATCTGACCGCACATTCCAATTTTGTTTATAATCGCACATTTTACGTAAAGGTTCGCAAGCCTTTCCTGGGTGACGAACAACTAGGGGAGCTTATAATTTATAGTGGACACAATATGAATGTACAAGGAAGGAAAGTTAAGACTTGAAATAATTAATTGAACTGCGACTGTGTGTTCAGATTTTTGTGCTCAGCAGTCTCCGGAGGAAATACTGCGAGTATGTGGCAAGTAATCGAACAATAATTTTGGCAGATATTCCAAAGGTCATCTGAGAGCACCAAGGTGCTTGCGGGCCCAAGGTTGGCTTCCGCTGTTTTACATGAAGACCAACTGTTCTGCGCGCATCTCGACCGTAACCAGCTGCATGTTTATGGTAACAAAAAGTTTTTCGAATAAAAGTGATAGAGAATCGAGATAATTAAACAAAAGGGAATTTTATGCCATGTCATCTAATAACTCGAGAACCTTTGGACTGATTTTCACAGAATTTTATATTAGGGGAACCTGTTCGTGCTCCCTGCTGTTGATGCTACTCGTAAGACAGCAACAAAAGTTTCCACTTAAAGAAATAGAAATCAAGAGGCAATAACAGATCGAAAGAACCAGAATTCTTTGCACTACGCCTACGTTTGTAGGTTGTATAAATATAGACAAGTGTTGGTTAGTTGGTGCTCAGTTTTTAAAATGAATATCAGGCTTCAGGCAATTTAAAAACATAGGCATGTCTCTCAACATATGATTTATTTTTTGGACCCTTATCTACTTATCTTCTTATTAACAAAACACAAGCGAATTGTGGTCTAATAAATATGCATTTTCAAAGTCTTTTTCGAAATGAATGAACATGCATTTTAAACACTGTTTTCATTCATCTCTCTGGTTCAGCTGTTTATTTGAAACTGATTTTTTTTTTTGCAGAACAGCATAGATTCAAGGGGCCCAGATTTTTTATTTACTGCCATTCTGTACGGGGTCCATCCCACACAGTCTCTGTAGAGATTTCGTCTACATTTCGATCAGTATATATATATTCTCTTCGGTAATCTATCCACGGAATACACAGAACGTGATTTCAGTTGACACCCCTCCAAATAAACTGTCAGTTCATTATCCTTGAGGGCATATTTTGAAATTTTATTCGTTTCCCAATGGAGCAGTTGGTTACTTCTTTTTCCAGTCGCTGTCTCTTGTTGATCTCTGGTTCTAAGAGTTCATCACAACACAATCCGCAACCTATCTTGACTAATATGGCGTACCTCATATCTCGAGACATTATCTTACATCAGCCAGATGATGGGAGCAAAAACCTTGGTCTTCTTTTTCTTGTCCATGTGGATGGGTTTGAAGGTCCAAGAGGTACATTTATTTTTATTTACATGAAAGCAGTAAAGAGCAGTCAAGCAAATATGATGTTGAACCTAATATGTGGCTTCCGTTCCTCTTTTGTTTCATAAGAAGTAAACTTCGCTGTCATATTGCGATATCTAGTTTTTGTTTATTTCCCTATCAGTTGAAGTAGCAGCAGAGTAACTTTTTATAATCTGTTATAGTTCCCTCCTTTTCAAAAGCGCACTCTTCTTGATTTGGGTTACGTGACTCTTGTGTGTAGGAGCCAAACAAAATAACTTGTCTACATTTCGTAACGTATAAATCACGTAAAATGATAAAAAAAGGAATACTCGTAGAGTAAGACCAACGATTTTAAAATGAGATCCAGAGGTGTGATTTGATTTTAATCAGAGGCAAAGAAATTAACGAGACTGGTTTGCCTTTAGGATAACTGCCATGAATCCATACCTGTGAAACATTAAGCACTTGGTGACGTATTGAAATTAAAATAATCATACCTAATTGAACAAACGAGTTGTGGATAAGTTAGT
Organism: Zootermopsis nevadensis; assembly: GCF_977971745.1. Lineage (NCBI taxonomy): Eukaryota > Metazoa > Arthropoda > Insecta > Blattodea > Termopsidae > Zootermopsis > Zootermopsis nevadensis. The sequence continues at coordinate 3,749,293 of NW_028259136.1, forward strand.
TTATTTAGACTACTTTTATATTAGGGTACGTACAAGCGTAAATTATGGTCGTGTCCGTTTGGGAAGTAACTCTCTTCCTCTAACTTGATTTTATTAACAGTTTTATCCTCTACCATGGATAATATTAATATAGTGCCGACATTAAAATCATTTAATGGGATATTAATATGGCGTGTATTAATAATAAATGTTTAAAACATGAGATTTTTGTTAAAGTCATGTTTTTCAGCATGAATAACTACGAATAGCTTACAAAATTTTGCTATATTTAGGTTTATGTTTGTTCTCGAGACTGATGGACCATTGACAACTTTCTTAAGTTTCTTAGAGACCGATCATAAACTTTTTAAATTTGTGTCAAGATTGTTTTCTGGAAAATGTAAATTGGTAAAAATATGTATCCTCACAGGAATAATTTATATTAATGTATAATTTATGCAACATTACATGTACACGTGGAAGCATCTTAAACAGGGATGTACAGCGCACGAAGGACCCAGAAAAATGGGAAATCGTTGACGCTCTCAATAGACATAAGGCAGAAGACGATTCTTATGTCACTCTTTAACTGAAGCCGGTAATGCACATGCTTGTTGCAGCCATAGGAGTTGTGGAAAGCTCCATCCAACAAGATACGCTCCAGTAGATTTAAATAAGATGGTACAAAACAAAGTGGTACCTCCATATATAGAATGTTCCGAAACACATGAACCAATTCTTCTTGTGTACTGAATCTAGATGTCAATGATGTAGTACTGAATGAAATAGAACCTGTTGGGTTCAATTGTTAAAAGTGCAACAGGCAATTAATTACCAACTCATTGACCTTTGGGAAGAAATGAATGGATTCTTTCGCTAAGCGCCATGTCAGCAAGATACAAAGCCAGTGTGGTGATTTGCCTTTTCCTGAATCTGTCCAGGATTAAGTGCGTGTGTAGTATCATTGAACCGTAAAAGTAAGACTTTCTTTTTTCCCATAGTGTTAGCCGGTCTAACATAGCTAACATGAACGCTCGGCTACGTGTATCTAGACTTTACCAACAGCAGTTCGAGTCAGTTGTAGCACCAAAGATGAACAAGAACGACCCGACGCGCTAGAAAGTGTCAAATAGTTGTCTCAGTTTTGCATGGAGAAGTTAGTATTGTCCTGTAAGACGGTCTGACAGACCGGGCCTGTTATCCGAATCAAACCGGAACCAACAGAGTGATGTTGCTTCTTCCCTATCCACGTGACTAGCATCTCTAGAACGATCAATTCTTAGTCGGTCGTGAGCTTAAATTATTATATAGAATGCCCACAAAAAGACCGAAAAATTCAATTCGATTACAGCGCGTTAACATGAAGAATGGACCTGCTTCTGGCCTCATATCTTTGTCGAGAATCCAGCAGAACAACTTAGACACAGAGAGCGGCCGATACATTCACCGTTCCTCTGAGCGCTGGATGGTGTTTAATTTATGAAGCGAGCGTCGCGTTTGAAATTAAATGAATACTTTCGTATCTGGTTATGTGTTAGTCCAGAAATAGACTTTGGTGTTAGCATTAGGGCAGTAATTGCCACCAAACGCGAGGAGCTGCTTTCCTTGTCATGAATTGACAGACTAATGTAGTCGTACATGGTTCTGTGTCATAGATTCGCTTATTTACCAGCATTAGTCTAACGACACAGTTTCATAATTGTTCTTTTTTTGCTACTCTTGGAACTCACAGCTGTTCCTTGTAGACAATGTTCATGTTTGATTATACACACTTTGGAGACAAAAAGTTAACTTAATTGTATTGTCTCCATGGAACGGTCTTTCTGAAGCTTATAATATACTCAGCTAGTCTGGAAGTCGCCGGCCTCTTACGGAACGTGGAGCCTGAAGTTTTATTGCCGTGTTTACAAGTCCTTGTCCTCTGCAGATAAATCCAATTCACACGCTCCAACATTCTTTTCCTAATATCCATTTTAATATTATATTCCCTTCTGTGCAAAGGTCTTCCGAGTGGTCTATTCCTTTCAGGATTCTCAACTAAAAGTTTGTACAGAATAAGTTATGCTCACCGCTGACTATGGTAAACGTAAGGTTTTCTTTGTACTAAAACAACGCTCTTTGAAAACACAGAGATAAATTTCCATTAGGCATTAAATGGATGTGAGGTTTCTTATTAACCTGAAGTTTTACCTTAAACAAATTGATATACACGTAAATATGTTAGTTGTTACTTATGTAAACCAGGCTTTATTTGGAACCCCATCACTCCCTTTCAGCCGATTCAAAAAATCTAATTAAACATTTTTATAATTTTGTTCTAAGTGTTTTGTGAAACATAATAACCTATTCAAGCCAATAAAATGCATGCTAGGGATACAAATCCGATTGGCATTTTCGGATTCCTTATTTTCTCTGAAGCGTCTTGAAGACCTCAGCAATCGGGGGGTTAAAGAACCATATCATAAACCTGACCATTCTCCTGTATGTATTACCGATTTTAGTGTAGAATTTTTACCTCCGCTACCCCCATACGCCTTAATGTCTCATTGTTTAGTCACGATATAAATTTTACTTCTTTCAATTTAGATTCTGAGTAACATCCAACTTGTAGTGGTCCCAGACATAGAAGCTTAAAAATCAAGGTTAGTAGGTTTTCTTATTTTCAATGAAGGTATCTAAAGTGGTTCTTAGTAGGTGGCCCTTTACACTGCTCTGGTCTACCCATTAGTTCGCCGATTATTTAAAAATGCAATTAACTACTAAGTTATCAAGTGTCTTTAAAGAAAATTAGGAAGATAATCTAATTCTTTGTAGCAAGTTTTCTGTTTGAGATTAGGTTCCGTTTCGAGCGACCGTACCAAATTATTCTTTTCAGTGCCGTGAGCAAATTAACGTTAATAATGGGCTTAGTCTGGCCAAAATTTGGAAGTCATTTATTGAAGGATGTGTGACGTTAGACGTGAAGGGAAAGTAGTAACATCTAAATGGATCCGCTGAGTTGATCTAAGGATCATAAATCCACGTTTCATTAAAAATTGTGGTCAAGAATTACAAAATACTAAACTATTAAGTCATGACAAAATGTGGGGGAAAGCTAATTCTGAGTATATATGAAACATATTTAGATTATTATATTAAACTTCATTACCTTCTAATCAGAAACTTCACACAATCAATCACTGAATCCCGCCCTTAGACAGTTCGGTCCATTTTACACAACACGTTATTTCTGAGAATGATATTGGTCTTTTTTATATTTTTGGGTTTTTTTCTATAAAAATGTTAACCATATATATATCCGATCCATCTCATACTGATTCATGAATTCAGCAGAATTCACTTAAAAGCTACCTTAATTAGGTAGAATTCATATTTCATTACATGTTTGGCATCTTAACCCTTTAAAGACCACTGGTAACTACATGTACCACCTGCAGAATTCTTTATTTTGTCCACTAAGTGTATTTATAAATTTCATGTAATTCTCAGAGGAAACAGTGATTATTTACTTAAACAATATTAATTAGTTGATCTTTGTGATAGAGATACGTTGTGTTTTCTTTGCGGTGTGGACTCTGGTAGATAACCGTTTAGAGACGTATAAAACATTCCAGAAATTTCTGTGCTGCTTAGAGACTCAAGACTAAGAAAAAGACGCTAAATGTATAACATAGACAGACTGTTGAGATAATGTGTTAAGTTTTATCTTAGGCGCGCAGTTTAGCCTAATGTTAGCATTATTCAAATTGCTTTCACTTCGTGTTTCTGGTTTTAAGTGCCGCTTTGAGGGGAAAAAAGACGCGTGGGAGAGGAATACCAATCCATTATGATAACATCTTTCGGAAATGTGTGCCCCTACTGTGTGCTAATGAGAGTTGTGTTTCAAGTCATGGTGCCTCCACGTGTATTCCGTAGGCCGTACGATACAAATACAAGATTTGTACTACGCATTCTCGTTTCAAGCATTAACGTTAAAGGGGGTTATTAATTTTAGTTTTGTCATTTGTAATAAATTCATCCTCCGTCTGATTTCCGAACCGGCTCTATTTTATACAGTAGACACTATTGTTGATTAGTCGTCACTGCGGTTTAAACTTGGCAGATTAATTAGAATCTGATAAAAATGTGAGACTGATTATAAATAGTGAATTAGAAGGGCTGGGGAGGTGAATTGTTGCTAAAAGGAATAGCTCATTAGTCGTTTTACCAAGACTGTACTCATCACGTTAAACAATAGTTTATTTAATTACTCTACGTGAATAGTCGACAACAAATAATAAAACATTTGGCAGAAACAAAAGAAAAGTATCTCAACATTCTGTTGCACAAGAAAATACCAGTATAACGTCTAAAAACTGTCTCGGTAAAGCGACTTATGAGCTACTCTACATGTTTTCCGTGAGAAATGATAAATTCTCACTCAGGATATCTGTTGTTTTGGTCGAGATGAACCTGTTACGATATTTCATTTTCTAAATAAACTGTTCTAGATAGACTATTAGAAAATTCCGTTTCATAATTACTTCCATAACGCATGTGGGATTCACTCAGCTGAATTCAATGCAATCGGGATTTTTCAATGGAGACAGCTCAAACTTAAAAAAAGAATATACTTGATACAAATGCCTAGGTAGCGACAAATACATAATTAAAATATATAAATTTGGTTTGTAACTTGTTTTTGATGCGGAATTAATGTGGGAAGCACAAGGAAAAGTAGTCTTGTTTGGTGTATTTATATGGTTTAGCCAAAATCACAATTTATGACTCTTTTACAGTGTTGAAGTTGTTGTAATGTTGACTGGTTTCACAACACAGATTCCTTCCTGCAATAATTAACGCGAGTCTTCGACGAAGGAACACCAAGGCTAATAAGCTATGCAAACTGGCGAAGAACGCATTTTGCGAATGCGTTCTCTAACCTGGGATATACCCGTGTAGCCTTAATAAAACTGGTTCTACGGGTTGTCCCAAAAGTCAAGTTCCTCCGTCTTAATTGAATAAAAATTTACTTGGATATTATCCATCGTCTAGTAAATATAAAACGTAAAACGACGTTTCGGAGATGGGACTCTATCTCCGTCTTCAGGTTCCCACACAGTTGGGCCCACTAGATAAAGCTAATCCCTATCTCCGGACAAAGTAAAAAAGTGAAAGTCCCGGAATAAAAAGGCATTAACACACCAACCATCCGTGGGACGTAAAAGAATAGAAGTAGAACTCAAAATTCATTGAACACGATAAAGCCAAAAAACAAAAACTCACAAAAGGTGGGAATAAATACACAGGAATATTAATTCGAAACTCGATGCCCAACTTGGATTTCTTCAGAGATGACAGGTATCCAAATAGGAGATAAATCCAAACTAGGCTGGCTGATAGGATTGGCGAGTAGTGCCATGTGTGCCGCCTCCTTGTATTTTCTGTAGATGGTATTGGGTTCTGTTAATAATACTCTGGCTCCATACCGTTTTATATTTACTAGACGATGGATAATATCCAAGTAAATTTTTATTCAATTAAGACGAAGGAACTTGACTTTTGACTTCACCATCGTCAAGAAGTTTTAGATCCTTCGTCTTAGTTGCTGCTGGGTCAATTGTTCTTGTAACATGCAACATTTCGTTCTCAACACGTTTTAGTTGAACATTATTTCCGAACGAAATCGTATGAATCAGTTTAATAAATATATCAGATACGCTTTCCTGAGGTTTTTAGTTCAAAGTAAGTCAAACATTATTTGATATCTTAATCAACGACGTAGCTCTTCGTAGTTTTCACAAATATGTTCAAATGGGTTATACCTATGAGGGCAATTTTAACATATGTTTTTGTAATCATAATCTTAATGTGAAATTATAATATAATATAATATTTGGCATTCGGATTTGGATTGTCTAACTTTTGGGACACCCTGTAGAATATTCTACAAAGTCTGGAAGTGGTAGAAAAAACTTGATGCATAATGAATAGTTGCTAACAGAAGCCTCCTTCAGTGAACACGTAAAGAGAATGCATAGCTATAAAGTAGGTGGTAAAGGTGAGTTACGTTGAACTATAAGATTCTTTATGTTGGTGTACGTACAAACACTTTTCACTGGTAAATGCTAATGTGGCACGGATTCAGGGGTATGCCAAGTAAATGAACGGTTATTTCAGGGAAGGAAACATCAAGTAATTATCAGTTTTTAGGAGATTTCTTAAATATATTTAGATAATCACCTCTTAGTTTCGTCATGTCAAGACTTTTGTTTTTGTTAAATGCCTGTTATTTTACTGCAACACTCGTTATTCGTTTTACGTGTTTGTAAAATAAGAAGTTACTGCAGTCCATGGCCTGTAATTTGGAGAAACATCTAATTTTAGCTGTGGACTTATTTGGTTTCTTGCGCCTAGTTTGTCTCTGTTAGCAAACAACAAACTGCTAATACAGTTATTTGAATAAAAATTTCCTTGGATATTATCCATCGTCTAGTAAAATATAAAATATAAAACGTAAAACGACGTTTCAGAGATGGGACTCTATCTCAACTGTGTAGGAACCTGAAGACGGAGATAGAGTCCCATCTCCGAAACGTCGTTTTACGTTTTATATTTTATATTTTACTAGACGATGGATAATATCCAAGGAAATTTTTATTCAAATGACTCTTCACCATCGTCAAGAAGTTTTAGATTTGATATGCTAATTGATGTTTTTTTTTCTCCCCATAACATTAACCGTTTAATGGCTAGTGGAAAATATCTGCCCCACCTGCGTGACACTCCGTAAAGTCTGCAATTTTTGATTCTCAGTGTAAACAGCGATTATTTCTTTAACCCTTTAAAGCCGAAGATCGCGTAAGTAAACATACATATCAAGTTGAAATTGTGAGTTTATGTGTTTGTTCGCTTATAGCTCGAGAATGAATATACCGATTTCCACAAAATTTGACATGCTTATTTCTTGAAGCCAAGAAGATGTCACATGAGAGACAAAACTCCGGAAAAAGTGTCCCTGAGTTCGATTTCGGAAACTAAGCACTATAGAAGAATGGCATCTGGACCAAAGTCGTTTGTATGGAAGATGAGATTGCAGAAACGTGGACCAGAATGCCAAAGAATTAGTCTGGGTTCGATTCCCAGTGACGATGGTTTCTATAAGTAGGATAATAAACGCAAGAGAAGAAAGGTATCAACACTAAAATTGTTTACTTTGAATAGGAGATTATAGAAACTCCACAAATAAAATACAACACAACACCTTTTACAGATTAAGTAGACTGTATTAACCATTTAAAGCCGATTGGCATCTGTATGTACTACGCGTTTTAATGGCTGGTAACGGTGCATTTTTAAGTATGCTTTTCATATGTTTCTCAGTGTCAATAGAGATAATTTTATTTAACAGAAATAACCAATTGGTCGTGGTAATGGAGGAGCGTTGTGTTTTTTTTTTTTTTTTTTTTTGCAATACGGACCTTTTTCTAAATATTTTAAACGAACTTCTGCTAATCATATTTAGAAAATAAATTCTCTTTAGTTTCGAGAACCAGGTGAAACCTATAGACCCTGAGATCGACCCTATGAAGGGCTAAAGATTAAATCTATACAGTTAAGGAAGCTCCATTTAATATAGAGAAACCAACAAACCTCAGTGGTATTCTTAGAATTCCTTTACCAGAGTGTAAGGTAATCTCATTAAGATAATTCTGTAGTAACAGTCGATGCTCGGCCGCCTGACTTGCTTTGCCACGTCTGGAGATAAGAATGCGACCATCGCGTTCCGGACATTGCAAATATTCCTTTTGCTGTCTGTCCGACGAATGTTTGGAACGCGAAATGTTCCTGTCAACAGGTCTCTCGAGCTACAAAACACATCTGGACCGTTTTATTTGCACTTTTCAGCACATGCTGCATCAACATCGCACCGGGCAACATTCAGATCTATTTGAAACGATCTAATTAAAGCTGAGGAATTCGAAAGAAAGAATCAAGTAGATCCGCATTGCTCGTAGCAGGTGTAGTGAAGCCGCAAAGCGTTGAACTTGTATTTGGGATGACACCAGCTATCATAGCGGATATTTCTTTCTAATCTTCATCTGTCCGTTCAGTGGCATTCCGAAAAAGTATCTTCAGATATGCCACGACCACTTCTTCCACAACCCTCTCTTTTCACCATGTATCATTTTTCTGGCATCTCGTTCATTTATAACAGACTTTGGGAGCTGATGCATCGTTTATTTTAGCGTCGTGTTGTGTGATTGGAAATAAAGTGGATCGTCAACAAAAGTTATTCAGTCACTTGAAGAAATTAAAGACAATATCAAACTGCATTTAATGTTTACAAACGAATAGTGCATTATTTTCAATGCAGAATTTTGGCTGCGGTTTTCTGGATTGTTATGCCGTGTACTGCTATAAGTGGTCACCGAAGCTTCGGAGGAACGTATTGTCTCAATCTTCAGGTTAACGTATTGTCTTGAAAGTGATTACCGACGTTTCGAAGGAACGTATCTCCTCCATATTCAGGCTGCCGTGGAATAATACACTACCACGTCCTACTACGCGATTTTACAATTTATCATTCATATTACCACCTTACTGTGTATATTTTAAATCAAAAGTATTGCGTGTTTCAACTTAATTTTGCCATCTTCAGGTAGTAAATACTTAATATACTAATTAATTTTAATATCTGCACTTCTCTGTAATTAGCATATTCAACCTGTGATATATTGAAACATCAGATATTTATTAATATAGTAATGAACTTCATAGACTAGTATTATAACTAAATAATCCTAAAACTTTATTTGGAAAGGTTGAACCTTATAAAGGTTATTAAGGTGACTGTTGTCTGGGTTATTTAGCCATGAGGTCTGGTAGTTTACCGACGTTTCAGATTCGCTAATCATCCTGATGATAGTCAGCAAGCACCTCTGATGTTTAGGGGATGCTTGTTGTGATCGACCTCATGATGGAGGCAGCAAACATCTCTGAAACGTCGGTAAACTTCTACCAGACTACCCGGTGGAACAACTCAGAAGACGGTCGTCTTAATAGTCACCGCCGCTAGAACCTCAAACCTCACATTTAACGCGCACTGTTCAGGCAGTCTGAAATGGCTCCATCCCAGTGAAGTAGCATGAGAAGCCAGCGTCTAGCCCCCAGAGCTATGGCACAGCCGGTAAAATAACATTGAATGAAAACAAAGGAGTACGAAAATCGTGATTAAGCATTCATTACTGCGCAGTGACGTAGCAAACATGGTCTAGTGCAACTGCTGAAGTACAACGCTGCATTGTACTGCTGAGACCCGAGGGCCATGAAACTGTTAAAGAGTTTGGGTCGAATTCACGGGCGGGGCCGGGAGGGGGGATGCGGAAACTTTCACGATGTTTATTGTTGCCAACTATAATATGTGATCTTTATCTTACCAACATTTCGCTGTTTAGCGCATGAATGGTATATGTCATGTGTACTAATTTTGTCATGACCTAAATTAGTGGCAGGTCTTATGTTCAAGATGTGTCTTATTGGATGTTTCACTGTCGAGTCTTGTAGAAATTGACCGACGTTTTAGAGGTGCTTACAACCTTCATCATCAGGTTGATCACAGCATCCCCCAAACGTCGGTCATTATCTAACAGACTACATAGCGCAACAACTCAGCAGACGTCTTCGAGATAAAATATATTAGTTTCAATTTTATTTTAACGTTCATTTACCGAATTTTCTCAGTTTTTTATTTCATACCGAATCTTGTTTTTTTTTTCATTTTATGGCTGAATGAACAGCAAAAATCACATAAGTGATGATAGAACAATCTTACACAAAACAACTGAATGAAACAGACTATTATCTAGTCTTCGGTGTTTTAATTCTTTTTATATAAATTACAGATACTTGAATGACACAGCCTGCATGAACATGGTTCGGAGTTTTAAACGCTGTTAGCAGTTTATATTGTAACAAACCGGGCTTACCTGAGAAGAAGTGGAAACAGATTTTGCATACTTACAAGCTCAGGAAGGCACAGCACTCCATTGTACTTTCAACGGGGTTATAATTACACAGCCCTAAAATTATCGCTGTTCTACCTATGACATACGCATTACGTTTTTATCACACGTTCTTTAAAACAGCCAATGTATTTTGTTCCCGTTTGCTGAGGAATAAAAGCACTTGGATGAGACTGCAGATTCTCACGGCTGTCTTTTTCAATGTTGTGCCATGTCTGGTACAAATTGACCGACGTTACAGAGTCACTGCCAGTTTAACATCAGTACCATAGCGTACTGTAAGAAGAGTCGCTAAGTATGATAAAGCTGTGATTGCATACTGGTTTATGTATTCTCTTCATCCATTGTATCTTTATCTGAATCCGCCAACCGGAGAGTCCGAGAAAGATACGACGCTCCTTGTTAGCGCGGCCACCCAATTTACGAACGGCTTAGAAACTTACATCAGATAAGGAACTTAATGGACATGTAGTGTCAACTTTATCTTTAACTATTAATTTCGAGCGTACTAACAAAAAAGAGACGTTACTTGCAAACAGAAATGGAACTCAACTGTTCTCTCCGCAGCACCGCGCTTGGTGGTCTCAATATATTCGGACCTCATCAGCTGTGCCCTGTTTTTGTCTTCTTTTCATCATTTTGCAGCATCTCTGATGCGATGTAAAAGTTTTAACGAAAATTATATGAATATTTGATGGGGTTGTTTCGCCTGTGAAAGGGTAATGAGATATAAGTCCTAAAAATTCGATAAACGGAAAACAATTTTCGGATGTCTTCTGGGATATTGCGCCATGTAATTTGTTGACATTTCAGGGATGCTTGATGTCTTCACCTTCAGGGCGATCCACTATGTACTATGTAACAATAATATGACGGCCACGGAAAATTTATACATATTTAACTTTCGGTTTTATTGCTATAAATATTTGTAATTTAGTATGGAGATAAATGAAAAATATACCCATACATTTTATATTAGAAATAGTGACATGATCACTGTACAAATGTTTGAGCTAGAAACAAATTTAGCTTATTAAAAATATGTATTTAGTGAAAATTGTGCATTGAATTGGATCAGGAAATTTTGAAATCGGTAATGTTTATTTCCTTCTAGTCTCACCATACAGGCTAAAAATTTAACAAAATGGACTTGAAAAGTTTTTCCCAAAACTTCTTATTATAAAACGTGACTTTCAAATTAATTATAGGTCTGCTCGGTTTATAATTTCGGCGATGTTATCTGTTCAAACTGTGTTATTTAAAATCCGTTTTTTGCGTAGAAAATGTTATCGTTAATCTAACTAATCAGATGTTACTTCGATAATGGTGATCTTTTATTACTCAGTTAATCACTGCTGTTATATTTAATAGTGGCTTTAAGATCTAACGTAAATTTTATTTTGTTTCTCGCGCCAACTCTTTTAAAAATGCAAAATTCTAATCTTTAAATAGGCGACCACAATTTTCTTCCTTATTCTTCCCATTTCATCAGCTTTCATCATCATCATCATCATACCTTTTGTCATGTGGCTACACAATCTCAACACGTAAAACAGCGTCGTAAACAAATGAATAAATACGACGACAAATGAATTCAAAAGTTGTATAAATGGCAGTGGGATTGAACTTGTTAAATTTACTGTAGGACCCGCTCCGGGTCCTTGTTTATGATTGTCTTCGTAAGGAAACTTGGCTGATACGAATGGCACAGATTACGTTAAGGAATGCTGAATATCCGGGCTGCTCTAATGATCAAGCAGGCAGTGATTTGGAAAGAAACAAACTTTCTAGTATTGCTACCCATTCCATTTATTCACTCACATTGAGTCAATAGCCTTCGCAATTGTGATGTCTCGGCCAGCTTTTCCTAATATAGCTTGGTTGATTAAATTGTTTTGACTAAATAAGGACGACATCTCGAAAATAAAACTTTATCTTGACGGGGGATTTCCTCCTGAGCCGTATATTTGTTATGGTCTCTGAATTATGTAGGCTATAAGAGGGAAATAATTTTTGATTTGTGGATATGTCTCGAAATGATTGCAGATCAAAAACTTCGTGAGAAACAGTTTAAAATTAAGTTGTTAAATAATTATTATTTGTTCACATCAACTGAAAACACGTATTCCTATATTAAAATGTACAAAAGTATATTAATAATAATTAATTTGAACACGATATTAGTAGTTATAATTTCATCTGGTTTAGCGTTCAGATCCATAAGCCTGCAAAACTTCTAAATATTACACAGGAACACTAATGAAAGAAAAGTTGAAGATGGCTGTGTTATGGGTTGTTGCGCCGTGTAGCCCGGTAGAAGTTTACCGACGTTTCAGAGGTCCTTGCTGCCAGCATCATTAGGGTACCAAAAATTTCATTACTGTTTTCACATCAGCCGGCCACTGGCCCCTGTCCTGGGTTAGATAAAATAACTGCCTACAAATATTTAATAAAATATATCGTTATATACCAGTCTAGTCCCCTACTGTACGTAGCTTATCTCCATTGAGACTAATTACCGCATCGTGGATTGTCTCAGCATGGTCACCAGACATTACGACCCTTCATTTTAATTTCTGGAGCTAAGTCGAGAACTGCGTTTATATTCCTCCTTTGCTACAATACGACAGAAGGCATGATCGGGTAGAAGTAGCCATGAAATAATCCTACGTAATAGGACGATTTTGCATTCAGATGGGGAATGTGCTGAAAGAACCAAGGAACCACATCGAACATCTGTGAACAAAAACTTGAAACTTGGGCCTCTGTTGCGGAGAAATTAGTTTTCCAATGTGTGCACTGAATAAATAGTTGTATTCCTTTTAATTTGTGGTCGCCTGTATTAAGGTCTTATGAAACATTCATTTACTCCACGCAATCCGCCCCTATTCTGAGGACTTACGAGCGTGCAGCCAGAGTGTATAAAATTTTATGGGCCAGCAAGTATTAGCTGAAGGTCGTAAAACTATTGTTTGGTAAAATTATTACTTCATACATTCACACTAATTTATTTATGCTAATAAACAAAACATATCCACGAACGTGTTAGAGCAGACATACGGCGTTATCTTATTACAATTTCTGAAGTGGGCGTGAAGTAAGGAACAAGAAGAGGTAATCGTCAGAACAAAACTTCTGTAAACACGCAACGTGTTTTTATTGAAGCTCTGAATTAAACTTATGAGGGATTTCGTGCAAAAAGGATGTAGCTCTACTTTTATAGACTTGTGAAGGAAGTAGAAATTTAATGAATTGCACAGGTTTTGCAACTGACTGCATTTACGATATTGTTGCGCATACATTATTTTTGCAAAATGTAAGAAATGGACGCACATACGGAAGGCCGTATCAGGGTATTTTATCCACGAATCTGTTAGCCTACACGGATTTGAATGATGTATTGGAGATATGTAATAAACGTAAGAATAAATTATTTTGGTTTATTTTCTATAAAATAATATGTATTTTTGACTCTACGTCTAGTTCATATTAATCTTTAGCAGTTGTGTGAGAAAAGTCTAGTCGTAGAGAAGCTTAATGCTCGATATGAAATATAGTTTTCGTTAAATACTGCTGGTCGTGTTTGAGCCATTTCTTGATATAGTAAATAGATCTATTTAATTAAGTACAATGGAAAGTTATTTCCGATACTGGAGTGATTAGCTTAGCAATAGTAGAAGCGTATCAACAATAAACAAAAAACACGACCAAAGAAGTGTGTAAAATCTTAAAGAAAGCATTTGTAAAATATTTGTGGGCCTACGGCATAGAAAATAATTATACATTATTTTTTCCCCATTTTTATCAATCAAAGATGACAACAATTAGCATGTTAGAAGTTGCACCCTTCTTACATCAAACCTTTTATACGACCCATACCGACACAGTAGGTAGCGTTTTATCGATACACCATACATTATTCGATAATCGAACCTGTCACTGGCTTCCGATTGTGGGGAGGTGTAACAGCGTTAGAGCAGAGGTTACATCTTCGCTAAATATACAAGCACTTCATTATACCGTGTGTCTAGGACCTCCCATTTCTGTTGTTGTGAAGGTGCAGCGTACTCCTTTTTGCTGTTAATAATCAGCGTACCGACTAAGGTCTGCAGATTGAATATAACTCAATAGCACTTTACTATGGAAGACGTTCAAACGAGATAAAACATGGTTATTCAACTGTCTCCCAGCTGGAAACTATTGCTTCAAAATTTAGTTTCTGATCTTCTGTCTTAGATCTCTGGAACATCGCTTTTAAAGTATTATACGAAGAGCGGCGTCCTGGCGAGTGAAGACAGCTTAGAACTCGTACCGTAGCAATGCCGTATTCTTTTGACTTCTGGTCGCGGGGTAAGGCAGGGTGAAGTCCTTCCGCCCCTTAATCAAGCAGTTTAATTACGGTTACTACAGTATATAGCTAACTTTCGATATACGCGGAGTTTTTTAACTCTAATCTCCGCGTCTTTCGAAAACGAATAAAACGGGAAACTTAAAATGTCTATGTATTTTCTGAGTCACACACCATAAGAGGCATCAATATAATAATGAATAAAAGTGAAAGTTTATTAATTATAAACGAGATTTGTCTAGAAGTAAATATATATTATGACAGAAAACCCGAATCAAGAACAAAGTCTTCATGTATGGTGATGCTGTGATGATCAAAGAAATTATTCAGTGTCTTATAATTTGTAATGAGGTATAGTACCTAATCCGTTAAAGCTGAAAAATATTAAAACAAGTGTGGCTGTATTTGAACTGGTGTAGACAGATTACAGACGTTCACACCCAGCTTAAATTCCCCTTCTCGTCCTATATCATAAGTTCGTCCTCGTACTCCCAACTTGGAGTACATCTGTACTCTTATAGCACTGCATTCATCTGATTGTATCTCTCAGAGTTTAAGTGGTTACGCTTGTCAACACAGTGCACACATTTAGCGTCTTAATTTAAATATACTAAGTAGTCCATTGTAATACTGGTTTTGTAATTTAAAGATCGTATGTACTCTTTCAGATACGTCGTGATTTTCAGCACAGATTATTTCGTGCAGCTCCTGTATAGTATGTTTGTTTCAGCGATGTTGAACCTTTGGACTTTTATACCACCGTTTGTTAGTTAACAATTTATATTAAAGTGTTCTTTTACAATTAATTTAATCTAAAGATATTTAAAAATACATTTCCAACTTCAGATATTATCAATCTGGTACTCGGAAAATAAAGGCTTAAGACAAATCAAATTCTAATTGACCTAAGGTCTTTTACTCAGCAGCAAAATGATATAACGAAATATGTGTGTGGAAGATTATCATGAATTGTGGATTTTGGAAGGAAGAGGACGTGATGTTTCATGGTGCCTCTGGAGAGACCGAAGAAACCCACGCAAAGCTCTAACCAAAATTTACAGCAAATCGGATGAAATTAGATCGTGGTACCTCTCGCTTACCTTACACGGTGATCTAGCGGTTAGAACGCTGGCCTTGTAATCCTGGGGTCTCGGGTTCGATTCCCGACGGTGCCCGAATTTATAACTTGTGTTGGGCAAGGCCGTGGTCTAGGCAACACGGAGTTTTCCTCCGTGGCATCCCAACAATTACTCCATTCACACACAGAAGAAGGCAATGGCAAACCACTTCTGGATCATCTGCCAAGAACGTATATGAACAGGTCCCAGTCCGAGAAAAGGATGGAAGGATCCTGTTCATATGGACCTGTCGTCAGACAGAACACTAAATAAATAATAAATAATACCTCTCGCGTAACAGTCTAGAACGTTACATTTGCACTAACACACTCGGTGGTTGTTTACGGTAAAATGGTAAATTAAACAATATGACCATACTTGAAAGAACTAATACACAATACTGAAAGGACTGTTGTTAACATTGACCCCAGAAACACTTCGTAGAATCCTATAAAACACTAAAAATGATAGATGTTTTCATTCGTTAAGATGGTAGACATTTTTAGCATCTGCCCTAAAGCTGTTCTGTAAATTTTTAATAATAAATAAAAACTTAAAAGCAACTATTTTCTTTTTATATTAATATCACCTGTACATGTAGAGATATTTATATATGTACGTATATGTGGTGAAATAAACTGATGAATTATTGTGTCCTGATGTGACGTATTATACACGATTTTATAGAACTGTGAGTGCTATTAATAACTTAAATATGCAACTCTTTGGAATCCTAAAATTCGTAACGCCGACAGCGAGCTATAGCGTTAGTGTATTTTCGAAAGTGGTCGGGATGGTTGCTTTAATGCCGAAGTACATAATGACAGCTATGAGCAGTTTCTGCCTCTGCCCACGGAGTGCAGACGTCTTATCTTTAAGTGCGATGGGCTTTGTTGCTGGTAAGACTTAATTTGCATCGTGTCTAAGAAGAATATCATGTAACGTTTTTAAATCGGTCTGGAACCATTTACCGCAGATAATGCAAGTTGAAACTTTAGATAGTCGTGAATTTATTTACGACTTAATGCAGTATACGTGTCTAAACAAATCCGGATATAAACCCAATCCTTCACTCACCACAGATCAGTCAGACGAAAGGCTTAATGGCGAAACATGCATGGAATTGTCACTCGCAATTGCTAACCTGACAAGCATCAATGCATTTAATTTAAACAAATTGAAGTACGATGAAAGAGTCACTAGATCACGTCTTTAAATACGTCAATCTTTGACGCTCTTTGCAATGGACCTGTATCCTTGTTAACCTCGTGAAACTGCAAACTGATCCGCAGTATAACGAAGAATTGAATTTGTACTATTTAAACATTTCTTTATTAGTCTGAATTCTTTACTGTTTGCCTGTAAAATAAAATGGGTTTATTATATCCGCCTGTCAGTATCTCTCTAAAATGTTTGAACCAACTGACGGATCTTCGTGAAATTTTGTATGAACGTCATCCCATCTTTGAAAGTTTTTGAATTTCTGATAATTATGTATCAACACGGCGCGAAACTAACACACATCAGTCTCTTTGTTACATCTACAGTCTCTTTGTTAGATCTTATAATTCTTTACGGGGACTAAAGGCTGGGGAAAACCTCTTAAATCTCTTAAATCTTGAAGTAATGCCAACTCATGTTAAAGTGGTTCAGCCCATGTTTACAAAGGAGGCTCTGAGCAGCGAATCTTCGTGAAGTAATTCACTTTGTGATATTTCAGGTCCTTCTGGAGGCTGGTATTAAGGTAACTGTCTTCTGCGATGATGTGGCGTGTAGTTTGGTAGAAATTAACCGACGTTTCGGAGTCTCTTGTTGCTCCCATCATCATTCCTGCCGCCTTGATAACATGAAATCTAACTTAGTAACTCTCTATGTCAAATATAATATGTGCTTTCGCAGATTAGAAGCCCTTGAAATCAAGAAACTCACGCGAATTTAATACTCTGATGTTCACTATAATTAGGTTCAATAACAACCAGTTCAGTTACATTAATTCTAAACTTTTTAGCTAACTCTGTGGAAGAGAGTTCTTGGAAAATTAATCGTCTCGTAACCAGTCAAGAAGTTTCTCTTCTGTATGGAACACGGAGCTGTATTACCTTGTTTACAAGAGGCATTCAATGGCTCGTATTCTGAGCCAGATTAATAATATACATTTTAATATTATCCTGTGATCTACGATTGGGTCTCTCAAATGGTCTCTTCCCTACGACAAAAATGCTGTATGCTTCTTCTATATGTTACGCCGTGCTCATCTCACCCTCCTTGATCTCATTGCCATTCTTATCTTATAATATTAATATTTAAGTTTCATTACTAATCAATGATAGGCGTATAAGTCACTCCACTCTTCGGCTGCTAATAATTTCTCATGCATTCACGTTTTACTAAGATTTTGCCGCGTATGTACATATTATATCTTAATTTGAAAGTGCAGAAGTCTATTTTAGTTTCGGAAGCAACCTTAAGCATGGTCAATTTTGAATGTCCTTTTCTTTTTAAGTATTCTTTTACTGGAACGTGTAATATCCCGCCCATGTAAGAAGGCTGCTGCTTCAGGGCGGTCAAGGACGATTCTAAACTGCCCAAGGTTCGCTGCGTGCAACAACGTAATAAAGACACAGTTGCTCACTTCGCTTCCATTCATTTGCACGGCAGTAATTATGATTTCGGAGATCCGTTCTGAAGAAACCATAAACATGCGTCTTCTTTGGAAGGTCTTTGACTGTGCCCCCTCTTATTCAAGCACAAACATCTATATGACAGCCGGTTTAGTTCAGTCAATGACTAGGCTACGGGTTATGCGACTGGGGTTTGATTCCCGGCAGTGCACGATTTTTAATCTTTGCAAATACGTCCAAACCGGCTCTAGGTCCCACCCAGCCTCCTGTCCAATTAACACTGGGATTATTTCCTAGGGAGCCGGGGAGTGAAACTAACACTCTATCATCCGTTGAATGTGGAGGTTAGAAATACGTGAAGCTATATCACCACTCCTTCATACGTCTGCATGAAATGCTGTTTATTTAAGAACCAAGAGCAATTTTACCTTCACCTTTACACACTCAATGACGGACAGATTTGAAAGAGCGACAAAGCTTACCCTAACTGAATTTCGTCCGGCTTATCTCTTAATCTCGATGAGAATTTAGTTTTTCTCGGTTCTTCCATACCTTTACTTCTGTTTATGATTATATTCAAATCTAATCAAATGCTATATACTATCACAGCACTTGATATAGCGTCTTTAAACAATTGACAGTCAGTGAGAACATCGTGTCAAAGGAGACTGCTTTTTGGTACCTTTTATATTATCGACATAATTAAAATGGCTGCTGTGCGATTTTTTTAAACATTAGCGCAATTCAATGTATAATTTACAGTGACATAACCTAGAAATTAGTGAGATTTTTTATGAAAGTATATGTAAAGTAGCGAATTGACTATCACGTGAATTGTTTCGTTTTAATGAAGGTAAGTGTAATTCAATTGTAGGTACCATGAGAACATATGAAGTTTAGTTTTTCAGAGCCCTACATTGCAAAATGCCAAAGTAAATGCTTTGAATATTCGTTTACTTCCTGGGTATTGAATTAATGTATTCTGATTTCCGAGCTTAAAATTTGTGCTTCACAGTATAACTCAAAGAAAATTGATTGCAAAAAATGTCCTCTAGGAACATACTGCTTCCATCTTCAGGGACTTCAACATCTGTACTTTCTACTGTTCCTATGCAACGTTCTGTTACGCGGTTGTCATAAGAAACAACAACAATGTCCTAAGTGACAGCATGTGAGTTATACGTGTAGGCCATTTAATAACGATGTTATCAAGCACAGAGTTTATTTAGCTAAGTATGACATGACAGGAACACATAGATCTGCAGTGAATCAAAGGAGGGTAAGGAAGCAGTTGTGGCCTATTTTGAGGGTTAGTACCCCTATATTCGCATAGACTTTGAAAAAAACAATGTAAATTTTCGGCAAATTAATCGGCGCTGTGTGGAAGACTTGATTGTGGTACCTCCGAATACAAGTCAGTTGCGATGACGCCAAACCAGCGTTCTTGAGTTTCGCTTTCGGATGGTCCGAGGTTTAGTTAAATCGTGGAACGAGCTTTCACGTAGTTCCTTCGCCGTTCTGAGTCAACAGTTCTGAGCCTGTAAGTTGCCGAGGATACGCCTACGTCTTCGAAAGTAGTCATTAATCATTTCTAGACAGGCAATGCAAGCTATTTATGTTCTTGCTATTAGTTACGTTATCACATAAACTCTCGAGTCGCCGCCGTATGAAATATGCTACGTTGAGTCACCTGTACCTTCCTCACCTTCCATATCCCTTCCAATTCATCCCCATCAATGTCACTCAATGTCATCATACAAATGACGTCACAATAATATTTTTATTTGTGAGATTTGATGTTCACACGAAGTGAGGTTGAAATTATGTTATTTTCTTTTTTCGTCATGTAGATGCCAACGTTTCGGAGAAAGAATGTTTCTATCTTCAGGGCTGAAATGGCGATACTGGAAAGTTGAGGGATTTATATAGGGTTTGAAGGAGTGAGTCAATCAGGGATTAGAAAACTGAGTTAAAAGGCTGTGTGAACACTCTTGCAATAATTATTCTTAATAAATCTAAATTTTCGCTAAATAACCTCAGCATCACTCATAGTGCAATTAACAAATCGCCAACAGTGAATAAAGAAGATACGTGACCTCAGCAGAACAAAATCATGCACAGAATAAGAATTGTATGCAAACTATTCAGACGCATTGCTTCATTTTCTTTGTATCGCAGATCTAATCAAAATGTGTAGCTTTAGAGGCCCGAATGTCATTCATCATTTCGCCACCTGCGTCAAGACGCTGTGATCGATTATGCTGCCTCGGAGTCGCAACACAATCTCCAAAGGAACGAATGACACTTTGTTTTCGGGTGATCGCTGTTACGTCAAAATGATAAATGCAATGAGTCGTCCCGGGTTTGGTGATTGTCTTTCTAGCTGGAATATTGTTTCCTTTAATTGTATTAGATTTATGACGAATGTAATTCTGTATGTTCTGACTGAGCTCAGTAAAGTAACTCGTGGAATTTTGGGTCGTGAATAATAAATTATGTGGAATCATCTAGGACAATATCTGCAAAGAAATACTTCAGTCCTTATAGAGACCTACACAATGACGTCAGCTGACGTTTTATTATTCTTAACAGTATTTATCGATTGCGAATGGGTATTCTTGTCTGTTTCAATTCAGAGTTGAATTTTGAAACTCTGAATCGTTTTTAAATGTCTGATTGGACTCCTTTGACGATAGCCGACCCCCCATAACGAGGTCTCTACGTACACAGGGCAGCCCAACACAGAGAAACACGTGCATACATCTGAACTTTGAACGCGATCACGCGATCAGCTATGATCGACGCATGTTATTTTGTGATATTAACATGAAAACTCTATTTAATGTCGTTATAGAAAGTGATTTAATATTTCATTTTATAAATCTGAACAACTAAAGAATACAAATACACATTGGTCTGGAAACGTATCTGTTTTGATTTATACCCATTTAAATTTAACTTGTTGCAAATTTCTTGTGTCGTACAGAATTCACATGCACGTAAACATGTCTGCCTTCGATGTAGCCATCTTCCGTACAAAGAAAGTGAAGGGTAGGTACTGTTTGGTGGCGATTATTAGGGGGTTACTCAACTATGCGACAAAAGAATTATTACATATTTCTGAACCACAGCTATTATAACGTCAGAAGACTCCATTGGGAGCTGTTGATTCGTCCGCTCAAACGAATGCCTTAGGCTTCACTTCCAGTGACAGCTAATTGTTTTTGAACATTTCGATACATCGCCCCGTGTCAAGGTGGTGATTGATGACTTGGATGTTGACAGTGACATCGTTGCTAAGATAAAAAGACAACAAAGCCGGTTAACGCGAGGTTGTAACTCTTCAGATATTTTTTTCGATCATTATAATTTATGCTTTTCCAATATACAATCTTAGATGTGATTGGTTTCCTGCACTTTCTAAACATGGCAGTTTTTGTTTCATTTCGCAGTTGGATTTGTTATATGCGTAGCGAAAGAATAAGGAAAACTGGTTTATGCGTGATAAAATTTTGCGTAAATGGTCTTACTCTCGAATCCCACTTGGGTAAGATTCTTTTATTGTTCCTTGGAATAATAAGTATGTCCAGAAAGCTTTGTTACTAAACAGACTTTGAAGAACTTCTTAATTGAGTGCAGTACGTTTAATTTTTGGACGTAACCTCAAAGTTTCGCACATTCGCCATGTTTATTTTTTTACTTATAATATATCGTACATATTTTGCAGGCACGTCACCTGTACCAGATTCCTCACACCCTCGCTTCACTCTTTTGTTAGTTATGTCTGTCAAAGTGTACGCCAAAGAAAACTTTTTACACGAACACCTTAATGGTTATTTTACTTTTATAAGAAAGAAAAACTACCATAGCAATGCATATTTTTTAAACATTTATTTGCCTACGAAAAGCCTATATCATTTCAGAATCCTGTAGTACGCTCTGTATCGCTAGTGCTACTGTCGACTCTCAGTTTCGCTCCTCCGCCATATTTTAATTACTGGCAATAGTTAATTAAATAGTAAGAAGTTCGATTGATTATAAATAATTTGAATATACGACACTGTGTGGTTTACAGTTTCATAACGTTCATACTAAGTTTCGTGAAATGCTGTTTCTTACACCAGGGAAAGGATGTAACTATTATATATATAGATTACCATTATTTTAATAGACCTCCTCATTACTGGGGTACTAATCTTTTATAAGAAAATCGGCAAGTTGTTGAAGAGTTCTTAGGAAAGTTTAGTACTCCAGTAATGAGGCGAATTAATTAAAGTTTTGATAGCTGCAGATCGAAAGTAATGTTCTTACCGTGGAGTATCAACTGGCAAAACGTTCTTTAGGAAATGAAAAGCGTTACGGTAATTGCGTTATTGATCTGGACCGGTTTAGCCCAACAGAATCTATCTGCGACAATAAAATGATCTTTGAGCCTCTAACAGGACTTGTACTGCCCACACCCTCACCGTCTTGACATTTTTTTGGTGATCAGCCAGCACAGAAGTGGGAGCCATGCAAGGTCCGTAGATCTTTCCACCTAGTGCTGAACCGACGTCAGCAAATCATATCTGGAGAGAAGCAAATGACAACTACTTTATTTTATTTGAGGTTTTCACTGCGGCGAGAACTATCCTCTGTTGTGACATGTAGTCTGGTAGAAGTTTGCCGACGTTTCGGAGGTCCTTGCTGCCTCCATCATCAAAACTCACCTTCCCCGGAGACGCAGCTTCACTTCTGGTTGACTTAAAGCGCTGGAGGAGGATCGTCTCTGAGTTCCTCGGTTTCTCCCCGCTAATCACCATTCCACCATAGCTCCATACTCATCTATCACCGCCCCATGAAGTGTGCGATAACCCTGACCAAGCAGCAAATCATCACACCCATGGTCCTAAGTTAGGGGCTTCGTCTCTGACCCGGGACTTGAATGATCCTGGAGTAAAGTTGGTTAACTTTTAGTGTCGATTCCATTTCAGAAGTCTGCGCACCCGCCATGTTTGTATCATCGATTGTAGGAAATTAATAATTACAAATAAAGTTCTGTGGCATGTAGTGGAATAGTTTTCATATCAAATATCGTGAAACTCCGATAGCTGGTCCGAATGTTATTAAGAGGGGGCTAACACGCGGAATGATACCATAAACCTGTCTCTCCATATTAGGCGCGAAGGCAATGCCATTCTTATGATTCAGTGCCGCCCCGTGCACAGGCAGTGAACGTCGATGGAGGTCCTCATATATTCCAAAGCCTCGGAGGGAAACAACGCATTTTGGGAGTTCTTTAGGCGTGTGACTTACAAGTAGCTCCAAACAACTTGCTCCTCGACTGAAGAAGAGACTAATGCAAACCGAAAGCTTGTTATTGTCGTCACACATTACTCACTGTTCTTATCCAATGTACGTTTAACACAGACCACATATTTCAGTCTGTTTCTCTAAGAAGTATTTAGCATTGTCCTCATACCTTCCCTTACATTTTCCAAATGGTCTTACCTCGAGGATCCATAAATAAAAATGTTATATGCATTTTTACTACACGTCTCTCATGTTACAATTCACTTGGTTTAATCAATATAACAATAAGATAACAGAAACACGAAAGATTGATCTTCTCGTCGCATAATTATTATATTACTGAGCAAAGTAGTGAGAAATTAGCTCATAATTTTATATGTTCATATATTCACGCCTGTTTGTGGTTTACATAGCGTGCTGTCAACAGCTCAGATTATACAGCGTTGGATGATTAATGGATAATTAATTGGGACAGATATGAAAGTGTGAGATATTTACCTATTTAATGTGAGATAAGCGTTGAAGTTTTGTAATTATGAGTTTATTATCTGTGCGAGTGTCTTCGTAGAAACGGGAAAACTAAAATGACAGATAATAGACCTAGTAAGGTATTCTAAAATGTCTTGCTGCGTTTATATTATTAATTTAAATGTTGCTGTTTCGTGGCCTTCTTAACCACCTTTATCGACTCCTCTAAGTTGAATATGAAATTTTGTGTATTTTGTAATCTATGCTATAACAAATTAATCCCTAGTGAAGAAAACAGCTTCTTTGAAACGAAGAGACGATAAAATTGAATTGCGATGGCGTGGTGTAACGTAAGAAATTTTTGTGTTGTTTTTAAAGATTGAAGAAAGAAGTATTTTGGAGAGATTTCAGGTTCTCACGAACATGAAGCTCTAATGATGGAGTCAGTAAACTCCTCTGAAACGTCTGTTAATATTTACCACGGCGCAACATCACAGAAGAATATTTCGGAATTTCTGCATTACAAAATACTACACAGGAATTATTTCCCTTCTGTTGCTCATCACCCTTTTCTTTTGAGAACTCTGAAATTGACCCCATAAAATTCAGCTCCCAGGGACTCGCACGCACGCGCACACACACACAACTTAATCAAGGTTATTGTGGCTGTCATTGTTGTGAGGTGCGAGAATGACCGACCTATGTGTCAAATGTAGCTTTATGCTGAAGATTTCTGTCTTCTGGGTTGTTGCGCTGTGTAGTCTGGTAGATGTTAACCAACGTTTCAGAGGTCATACTGCCTCCATCATCAGGGCGATAAGTATGAAGATTTCTGTCTTCTGGGTTGTTGCGCTGTGTAGTCTGGTCGATGTTTACCAACGTTTCAGAGGTCATACTGGCTCCATAATCAAGGCGATGAGTATGAAGATTTCTGTCTTCTGGGTTGTTGCGCTGTGTAGTCTGGTCGATGTTAACCAACGTTTCAGAGGTCATACTGCCTCCATAATCAAGGCGATGAGTATGAAGATTTCTGTCTTCTGGGTTGTTGCGCTGTGTAGTCTGGTCGATGTTTACCAACGTTTCAGAGGTCATACTGCCTCCATCATCAGAGTATGAAGATTTCTGTCTTTTGGGTTGTTGCGCTGTGTAGTCTGGTCGATGTTAACCAACGTTTCAGAGGTCATACTGCCTCCGTCATCAGGGCGATTCATCGCAACAACCCAGAAGACAGAAATCTTCATACTCACAGCTGTGAAAACCTCAAATCTTAAATAGTTTCATACTCTTACCTGGTCTCAATTTTGCTCGCTCTGTGAAAGTATCGTCCATAAATTTGTGCAATGCATCTTCGTTTGCAAAAACTTATTTATGCGTTTCTACGTTATAACAAGGAACGTCATCATTCTTCCGAATCGACGCTATTTGATTCAGTTGGGAAATTTCAGGTTCTCAAGGCTGCGCTTATGAAGACAGCTGTATTTTGGGATATTTCGCCGTGTAGTCTAATAGATATTGACAGACGTTTCATGGGTCCTTGCTGCCTCCATCATCAAAATGGTTCAGTATTCTGGAAGACAGTCATATTTTAACTGGGAAAGTTTTCTTAAATGAAATCTAATGACGTCCATTAACCGGCGCTAAATAACGCCACTGTCTGCTCCAGTGCTGCGAAGTAATTTACATTCTTTTATCCCTTTCTCATTGTATCGCTTTATTAACCCTTCAAAGCTGAAGCTCATCTAAATAGCATTTTAAACATACAATTCGTACCGCAAAGAAAACGCAACGCATTTCCATTACAAAGATCACATGGTTAACGCTGCTTAAGGAAATAATCGCAGATTATTCCCAGAATCTTATGAAACGTGTAAATAGAAAAAGCCGAGTTACCGAATTTAATGCATATAGATACCACTTGGCTTTAAATGGTTTATTTTAAATTCAGCATACCTATATCTTAGGACAGCGTTAATGCTTCTGAGAGATACTCGGCTCAAGCCTGCCCGTAATTTTATATAATTTTTTTGAAGTCTTCATTTCTTTTAAGCGGTCTTGTGTTTATTTTTTAGCCTTAAATAATATGGAAGGAAAGATATTTGTATTTGACTTCTAAACTCTACTTTACATAAAGTTTTAATTGGTCATTATTTCGCTTAAAAATGGTGGATATAAAATCTATTCTTTTATTTGTGACTCTCCACTGTTTCTCTATATTTAGTTATTTTGCCAAAGAATGTAAATTCTTGTGTTAAACTGTTACAATATAACGTCGTTCGAAGACATAAACACAAGACTTCTTTTCGAGACAGAATTCTTTGCGCAGAATAGGCCATAAATGTCACCTCAAAGGATTGCCGCATCGAACTCAATCTTGTGTCACTCTTGCTCTCTGTATAAGTGTCATTATTGTCTTGTTCCTTCCGAACGTAAAGAAAGAACGGTCTTGGAAGATTTCGCCTTAATGGGTTTCTTGGATAAATGAAAAATCCCCGCAAAACATAAAAAGACTCGCTGGTTCAACACAGAATAAAAACAAGGACAACACACATGAAGGATGCGTCATGTCGGGTTTCTCAACATGGATGTAGACCTAAAAGAAGTAAACATAAAAAGTTTGCAAGTTTGCGCGAAGAATTTCGACAGAGTAGAAACAAAAAAAAAAAAAATGTTTGATGAAATCGGTACAAGGTAAAGTTTTATTTTATTTACGAATTTCTTGTCTTTGGAACCTTGCGGTTAGAGTTAAGACCATGATCGGAAGCCACTTTAGTCCACTTCACATTTTTTCTTACCTGTTTATTTTCTTAAGTTTTTAATTTTAATCTTTTATTAAATTCTTATTTCCTCTCTTCAAATTGGTCGTCCTTGGAGAGATCTTGCCACTAAAATCCCGTACGCACTTCTTGTTTCCCCAGTCTAGTTACATGCAGAGGTCATTAGACAAAGCAACACGCTTCGCCTTCAAAATTTTCCTGCTTTTTAAGCTGAAGTTTTAAAGCCAAGACTTGCTTCGCCTGGTAGCCTGCAGCCGTCTATGTTTGGCTAACATAACATTAAATGAGCTTTATAAAAATTCATTATCGTGTATAGAATATCCTTCCATCCTCACCTATCAGTAGCCTACAATTCACGAACTTTTCATTAATTTTAGTAATTGCAGATTAAGTTTTGAATAATAATGGAACATGGTCTTGTCTGGTGAGTGGGCAACGTCTCTCAAAAAAGTTGATCACCCACGCCTTCAAAGTAAACACTCACTATTCTTGAAAAGTACACAGTTCTCACAGAATGCGACCGTTGTGTCAGCAGATAAGAGGAAATGACAGATTTTGGCCATGGAAGACAAGTGCTTGCTTTACCACATGGCAAACACAGCGGTAATGTTCCCGACTTGTATCCATCTCGAATCTTGGCCTGAACTAACTAATTAACTCTTGGAGGAGTCTCTCAACTATACAAAATTTCAAGCCTGTTATTGAAACCGAAGTTTCATCATCATGTTTCCTTTCATTTTAATCATGTTATATTTGTAATTTTTACGGTGCAATTTATAACTAATACAGCAGTTTAGAAGATGAAGTTCCAGGAATTAAAACGAGAAACGAGAAGCTGAGAATAGGGAAAACTGGAGAGCTTTTTTTGGGCAGAGCAATGGACCTGTCGTAAGACAGAACACTGAATAATAATAATAATAATACAGCAGTTTCTTCCCAATGCTACCAACAAACATGCCTTCATAATTTCTCTAATAGAAATACGCGGGAACTCGATTTTACGTTCCGGCCGCTTTATTCCTTAGTACCTATTGTGTAGGAAGCTGCGTGGATCCATACCCGAACTTGTCGCTGAATACATTTACTATTGTTTTCATTTATGTTTTACATAGTTAGTCCCTGTCTGCGGAAATCGATTGGGCTGAACCGAGATATGATCGATTTTTTAATTTTTCTATATTCAGAACTTTGAGATAGAAAATTTGACAATTTTGTAGTGGTGAATATTTATATTTTGAAATGATTCGGATTTTACGTGAGAATTAAGACATATCCCAGTTTCCGAAACATCGTCTTTTAATTAAATTAAGACCTTGGTTAATGTCGAAGAAGTTTGTTATATTGATAACACACCATCGTCACATACCTTTAGATTTAATTAGTTATTAAGTTACTTAAGACACTCGGTTGACCATCCTAAATTATGCAGCAAGTCATCGCTCATGCTCCAAGACTCCCAGCACACGTGGTTGTTTTCTGTTACAGATGGAGACGTTTCCCGCAGTCTCAGCTCTTGTCATGTTCTCGATTTGTGATGCTGTTTGCCTTGCCTCTGATCTTCACCTGCGTTCTGCACACAGCTAGCGCTCGTGAGTATCCGCTTCTTCATTAAACTATGCAATCATTATCGAGCCTCGAGCGATATGCCACAGATACCCAGAGGTCGGGGTCACCACTCATTGTGGTGTGGTGCAGGTAAGGTCAGTGCCTCGGCTGCAAGGACACTGTTCTTTCTGTTCATTGTTAATTTATTTAACAACACTTTATCGTTTATAAATGTATGTGTGAAACTTGTTCTTTGTGAAGGACATAGTGAGGATGTTTGAGAACAAAGCACAGACGAAAGAATGCTTAGACCTAAGAACAAGGAAGTGTCAAACAACGAAAAACATTACATAATGAGGATCTTTATGATTTGTACACCATCTAATATACTTAAAGTTATAGACATGAGGAGTGTGACGGGCGGGGTATGTAGCACGCATGGAGGAAATGAGGATTCACTATGCAGTTTTGGTCTGAAACCTCAAGGGAGACATTTTTTTTACATAAACAGGATGTGAAGTTGTATATTGTATTTAGCTTTCTGAGGTTAGGTTCAAATATCGGACTTCCGTGAATACTGTTTCCTAACAACTTAATATTTCTCTGATTATTGTGTTGATGTAATGTAAATTACAGGGTGTGTGGGAAGTAAGTAGGCATTCCCACTTAAAAAGGTACAAATAAAAATTATTTTCATTATTTCTTATTGGAAATATAGAGGTTACAACCATTTTTGAATGCCTACTTACTTCCAACCCACCCTCTACATAGAGAACTGTACGAATTTGAGTGACATTGCAGACAACACTTAGAGGTCATGGATATGTCAAGGTCATGTATAGGTTGCAATATATACTCAGTGCCTACATTGTGTTGGGTTATATTACGTTAGATTGGGATGCGTTAGGTTAGGTTGGGTGAGGTTAGGTTGGGTGAGGTTAGGTTATGTTAAGTTAGGTTTGGTTGTTAGGTTAGGTAGGTTACGTTAGGTTCGGTTAGGTTAATTTAGGTTAGGTTAAGTTAAGTTAGGTTAGGTTAGGTAAGGGTAGGTAGGGTTATGTTACTGTATGTTACGGTGCTTTCGGTTAAGTTGGATTAGATTAGATAAGTTTAGTTTACATCAGGTCAGATCAGTGTGTTCGTTTAGATTAGATTATGTGCCAGAGAGAGGTCTTGAAAATTCTCAAGGTCATACATTTTGACGCTTATTTCTGCCAAACCTTAAATACCTGGTTGACCACACTCATGTCAAAATGATACCATGTATAGTTCAAGGTGATATGGAAGTCTCGACGAAATCGGCCCACTAGTTTCCCAGATTCGGGTCTTTAAAATTCTCAAGGTCATATATTTTCTTCCTTATATCTGCCAAACGATAAATAGCTGGTTAACCATACTCGTGTCAAAATGAGGCCATGTATAGGTCAAGGTGATATGGAAGTCTCGACGAAATCGGCCCACAAGTTTCCCAGATACGGGTATTTAAAATTCTCAAGGTCATATATTTTCATGCTTATATCTGCCAAACGATAAATATCTGGGTAACCATACTCGTGTCAAAATGAGACCATGTATAGGTCAAGGTGATATGGAAGTCTTGACAAAATCCCCCCACTAGTTTCCCAGATAAGGGTCTTTAAAATTCTCAAGGTCATATATTTTCATGCTTATAACTGCCAAACGATAAATATCTGGTTAGCCATACTCATGTCAAAATGAGGCCATGTATAGGTCAAGGTGATATGGAAGTCTCGACAAGATCGGCACACTAGTTTCCCAGATACGGGTATTTAAAATTCTCAAGGTCATATATTTTCATGCTTATATCTGCCAAACGATAAATATCTGGTTAACCATGCTCATGTCAAAATGAGGCCATGTATAGGTCAAGGTGATATGGAAGTCTTGACAAAATCGTCCCGCTAGTTTCCCAGATACGGGTTTTTAAAATTCTCAAGGTCATATATTTCCATACTTATATCTGCCAAACGTTAAATATCTGGTTAGCTATACTCATGTCAAAATGAGGCCGTGTATAGGCCAAGGTGATATGGAAGTCTCGAAAAAATCGGCCCACTAATTTCCGAGATACGGGTCTTTAAAATTTTCAAGGTCATATAATTTCATGCTTATATCTGCCAAACGATAAATGGGTGGTTAACCATACTCATGTCAAAATGAGGCCATGTATAGGTCAAGGTGATATGGAAGTCTCGACGAAATCGGCCCACTGCTTTCCCAGATACGGGTCTTTAAAATTCTCAATGTCATATATTTTCATGCTTATATCTGCCAAACGATAAATAGCTGGTTAACCATACTCGTGTCAAAATGAGGCCATGTATAGGTCAAGGTGATACGGAAGTCTCGACGAAATCGGCCCACTAGTTTCCTAGATACAGGTCTTTAAAATTCTCAATGTCATATATTTTCATGCTTATATCTGCCAAACGATAAATAGGTGGTTAACCATACTCATGTCAAAATGAGGCCATGTATAGGTCAAGGTGATATGGAAGTCTCGACAAAATCGTCGCACTAGTTTCCCAGATACGGGTCTTTAAAATTCTCAAGGCCATATATTTTCATGCTTATATCTGCCAAACGTTAAATACCTGCTTAGCTATACTCATGTCAAAATGAGGTCATGTAGAGGCCAAGGTGATATGGAAGTCTCGACAAAATCGGCCCACTAGTTTCCCGGATACGGGTCTTTAAAATTCTCAAGGTCATATATTTTCATGCTTATATCTTCCAAACGTTAAATATCTGGTTAGCTATACTCATGTCAAAATGAGGCCGTGTATAGGCCAAGGAGATATGGAAGTCTCGACAAGATCGGCACATTAGTTTCCCAGATACGGGTCTTTAAAATTCTCAAGGTCATATATTTTCATGCTTATATCTTCCAAACGATAAATAGCTGGTTAACCATACTCATGTCAAAATGAGGCCATGTATAGGTCAAGGTGATATGGAAGTCTCGACGAAATCGGCCCACTAGTTTCCCAGATACGGGTCTTTAAAATTCTAAAGGTCATATATTTTGATGCTTATATCTGCCAAACGATAAATAGGTGGTTAACCATACTCATGTCAAAATGAGGCCATGTATAGTTCAAGGTGATATGGAAGTCTCGACGAAATCGGCCCACTAGTTTCCCAGATACGGGTCTTTAAAATTCTCAAGGTCATATATTTTCATGCGTATATCTGCCAAACGATAAATAGCTGGTTAACCATACTCGTGTCAAAATGAGGCCATGTATAGTTCAAGGTGATATGGAAGTCTTGACAAAATCGCCCCACTAGTTTTCCAGATAAGGGTCCTTAAAATTCTCAAGGTCATATATTTTTATGCTTATAACTGCCAAACGATAAATATCTGGTTAGCCATACTCATGTCAAAATGAGGACATGTATAGGTCAAGGTGATATGGAAGTCTCGACAAGATCGGCACACTAGTTTCCCAGATACGGGTCTTTAAAATTCTCAAGGTCATATATTTTCATGCTTAAATCTTTCAAACGATAAATAGCTGGTTAACAATACTCATGTCAAAATGAGGCTATGTATAGGTCAAGGTGACATGAAAGTCTCGACAAAATCGACCCACTAGCTACCCAGATACGGGTCTTTAAAATTCTCAAGGTCATATATTTTCATGCTTATATCTGCAAAACGATAAATATCTGGTTAACCATGCTCATGTCAAAATGAGGCCATGTATAGGTCAAGGTGATATGGAAGTCTTGACAAAATCGCCCCACTAGTTTCCCAGATAAGGGTCTTTAAAATTCTCAAGGTCATATATTTTCATGCTTATATCTGCCAAACGATAAATATCTGGTTAACCATGCTCATGTCAAAATGAGGCCATGTATAGGTCAAGGTGATATGGAAGTCTCGACAAAATCGTCGCACTAGTTTCCCAGATACGGGTCTTTAAAATTCTCAAGGTCATATATTTTTATGCTTATAACTGCCAAACGATAAATATCTGGTTAGCCATACTCATGTCAAAATGAGGACATGTATAGGTCAAGGTGATATGGAAGTCTCGACAAGATCGGCACACTAGTTTCCCAGATACGGGTCTTTAAAATTCTCAAGGTCATATATTTTCATGCTTATATCTTTCAAACGATAAATAGGTGGTTAACCATACTCATGTCAAAATGAGGCCATGTATAGTTCAAGGTGATATGGAAGTCTCGACGAAATCGGCCCACTAGTTTCCCAGATACGGGTCCTTAAAATTCTCAATGTCATATATTTTCATGCTTATATCTGCCAAACGTTAAATATCTGGTTAGCTATACTCATGTCAAAATGAGGTCATGTATAGGCCAAGGTGATACGGAAGTCTCGACGAAATCGGCACACTAGTTTCCCAGATACAGGTCTTTAAAATTCTCAATGTCATATATTTTCATGTTTATATCTGCCAAACGATAAATATGTGGTTAACCATACTCATGTCTAAATGAGGCCATGTATAGGTCAAGGTGATATGGAAGTCTCGACAAAATCGTCGCACTAGTTTCCCAGATACGGGTCTTTAAAATTCTCAAGGTCATATATTTTCATGCTTATATCTTCCAAACGATAAATAGCTGGTTAACCATACTCATGTCAAAATAAGGCCATGTATAGGTCAAGGTGATATGGAAGTCTCGACAAAATCGGCCCACTAGTTTCCCAGATACGGGTCTTTCAAATTCTCAAGGTCATATATTTTCATGCTTATATCTGCCAAACGATAAATAGCTGGTTAACAATACTCATGTCAAAATGAGGCTATGTATAGGTCAAGGTGACATGAAAGTCTCGACAAAATCGACCCACTAGCTTCCCAGATACGGGTCTTTAAATTCTCAAGGTCATATATTTTCATGCTTATATCTGCCAAACGATAAATATCTGGTTAACCATGCTCATGTCAAAATGAGGCCATGTATAGGTCAAGGTGATATGGAAGTCTTGACAAAATCGCCCCACTAGTTTCCCAGATAAGGGTCTTTAAAATTCTCAAGGTCATATATTTTCATGCTTATATCTGCCAAACGATAAATATCTGGTTAACCATGCTCATGTCAAAATGAGGCCATGTATAGGTGAAGGTGATATGGAAGTCTTGACAAAATCGGCCCACTAATTTCCGAGATACGGGTCTTTAAAATTTTCAAGGTCATATATTTTCATGCTTATATCTGCCAAACGTTAAATATCTGGTTAGCTATACTCATGTCAAAATGAGGCCATGTATAGGCCAAGGTGATATGGAAGTCTCGACAAGATCGGCACACTAGTTTCCCAGATAGGGGTCTTTAAAATTCTCAAGGTCATATATTTTCATGCTTATATCTTCCAAACGATAAATAGCTGGTTAACCATACTCATGTCAAAATGAGGCCATGTATAGGTCAAGGTGATATGGAAGTCTCGACGAAATCGGCCCACTTGTTTTCCAGATACGGGTCTTTATATTCTCAAGGTCATATATTTTTATGCTTATATCTGCCAAACGATAAATAGGTGGTTAACCATACTCATGTCAAAATGAGGCCATGTATAGGTCAATTTGATATGGAAGTCTCGACGAAATCGGCCCACTAGTTTCCCAGATACGGGTCTTTAAAATTCTCAAGGTCATATATTTTCATGCTTATATCTGCCAAACGATAAATAGCTGGTTAACCATGCTCGTGTCAAAATGAGGCCATGTATAGTTCAAGGTGATATGGAAGTCTTGACAAAATCGCCCCACTAGTTTCCCAGATAAGGGTCCTTAAAATTCTCAAGGTCATATATTTTCATGCTTATAACTGCCAAACGATAAATATCTGGTTAGCCATACTCATGTCAAAATGAGGCCATGTATAGGTCAAGGTGATATGGAAGTCTCGACAAGATCGGCACACTAGTTTCCCAGATACGGGTCTTTAAAATTCTCAAGGTCATATATTTTCATGCTTATATCTTCCAAACGATAAATAGCTGGTTAACAATACTCATGTCAAAATGAGGCTATGTATAGGTCAAGGTGACATGAAAGTCTTGACAAAATCGCCCCACTAGTTTCCCAGATACGGGTCTTTAAAATTCTCAAGGTCATATAATTTTATGCTTATATCTGCCAAACGATAAATAGGTGGTTAGTTATACTCATGTCAAAATGAGGCCATGTATAGGTCAAGGTGATATGGAAGTCTCGACGAAATCGGCCCACTGCTTTCCCAGATACGGGTCTTTAAAATTCTCAATGTCATATATATTCATGCTTATATCTGCCAAACGATAAATAGGTGGTTAACCATACTCATGTCAAAATGAGGCCATGTATAGGTCAAGGTGATATGGAAGTCTTGACAAAATCTTCCCAATAGTTTCCCAGATACGGGTCTTTAAAATTCTCAAGGTCATATATTTTTATGCTTATATCTGCCAAACGTTAAATATCTGGTTAGCTATACACATGTCAAAATGAGGCCATGTATAGGCCAAGGTGATATCGAAGTCTCGACAAAATCGGCCCACTGGTTTCCCAGATACGGGTCTTTAAAATTCTCAAAGTCATATATTTTCATGCTTATATCTGCCAAACGTTAAATATCTGGTTAGCTATACTCATGTCAAAATGAGGCCGTGTATAGGCCAAGGTGATATGGAAGTCTCGACAAAATCGGCCCACTAATTTCCGAGATACGGGTCTTTAAAATTCTCAAGGTCATATAATTTCATGCTTATATCTGCCAAACGATAAATAGGTGGTTAACCATACTCATGTCAAAATGATGCCATGTATAGGTCAAGGTGATATGGAAGTCTCAACGAAATCGGCCCACTAGTTTCCCAGATACGGGTCTTTAAAATTCTCAAGGTCATATATTTTCATGCTTATATCTGCCAAACGATAAATAGCCGGTTAACCATACTCGTGTCAAAATGAGGACATGTATAGGTCAAGGTGATATGGAAGTCTTGACAAAATCGCCCCACTAGTTTCCCAGATAAGGGTATTTAAAATTCTCACGGTCATATATTTTCATGCTTATAACTGCCAAACGATAAATATCTGGTTAGCCATACTCATGTCAAAATGAGGCCATGTATAGGCCAAGGTGATATGGAAGTCTCGACGAAATCGGCCCACTGCTTTCCCAGATACGGGTCTTTAAAATTCTCAATGTCATATATTTTCATGCTTATATCTGCCAAACGATAAATAGGTGGTTAACCATACTCGTGTCAAAATGAGGCCATGTATAGGCCAAGGTGATATGGAAGTCTCGACAAAATCGGCCCACTGCTTTCCCAGATACGGGTCTTTAAAATTCTCAAGGTCATATATTTTCATGCTTATATCTGCCAAACGATAAATAGCTGGTTAACCATACTCGTGTCAAAATGAGGCCATGTATAGGTCAAGGTGATACGGAAATCTCGACGAAATCGGCCCACTAGTTTCCCAGATACAGGTCTTTAAAATTCTCAATGTCATATATTTTCATGCTTATATCTGCCAAACGATAAATAGGTGGTTAACCATACTCATGTCAAAATGAGGCCATGTATAGGTCAAGGTGATATGGAAGTCTCGACAAAATCGTCGCACTAGTTTCCCAGATACGGGTCTTTAAAATTCTCAAGGTCATATATTTTCATGCTTATATCTCCCAAACGTTAAATACCTGGTTAGCTATACTCATGTCAAAATGAGGTCATGTATAGGCCAAGGTGATATGGAAGTCTCGACAAAATCGGCCCACTAGTTTCCCGGATACGGGTCTTTAAAATTCTCAAGGTCATATATTTTCATGCTTATATCTTCCAAACGTTAAATATCTGGTTAACTATACTCATGTCAAAATGAGGCCGTGTATAGGCCAAGGTGATATGGAAGTCTCGACAAGATCGGCACACTAGTTTCCCAGATACGGGTCTTTAAAATTCTCAAGGTCTTATATTTTCATGCTTATATCTTCCAAACGATAAATAGCTGGTTAACCATACTCATGTCAAAATGAGGCCATGTATAGATCAAGGTGATATGGAAGTCTCGACGAAATCGGCCCACTAGTTTCACAGATACGGGTCTTTAAAATTCTCAGGGTCATGTATTTTCATGCTTATATCTGCCAAACGATAAATAGATGGTTAACCATACTCGTGTCAAAATGAGGCCATGTATAGGTCAAGGTGATATGGAAGTCTGGACGAAATCGGCCCACTAGTTTCCCAGATAAGGGTCTTTAAAATTCTCAAGGTCATATATTTTCATGCTTATAACTGCCAAACGATAAATATCTGGTTAGCCATACTCATGTCAAAATGAGGCCATGTATAGGTCAAGGTGATATGGAAGTCTCGACAAGATCGGCACACTAGTTTCCCAGATACGAGTCTTTAAAATTCTCAAGGTCATATATTTTCATGCTTATATCTTCCAAACGATAAATAGCTGGTTAACAATACTCATGTCAAAATGAGGCTATGTATAGGTCAAGGTGACATGAAAGTCTCGACAAAATCGACCCACTAGCTTCCCAGATACGGGTCTTTAAAATTCTCAAGGTCATATATTTTCATGCTTATATCTGCCAAACGATAAATATCTGGTTAACCATGCTCATTTCAAAATGAGGCCATGTATAGGTCAAGGTGATATGGAAGTCTTGACAAAATCGTCCCACTAGTTTCCCAGATACGGGTCTTTAAAATTCTCAAGGTCATATATTTCCATGCTTATATCTGCCAAACGTTAAATATCTGGTTAGCTATACTCATGTCAAAATGAGGTCATGTATTGTCCAAGGTGATACGGAAGTCTCGACGAAATCGGCCAACTAGTTTCCCAGATACAGGTCTTTAAAATTCTCAATGTCATATATTTTCATGCTTATATCTGCCAAACGATAAATATGTGGTTAACCATACTCATGTCAAAATGAGGCCATGTATAGGTCAAAGTGATATGGAAGTCTTGACAAAATCGCCCCACTAGTTTCCCAGATAAGGGTCTTTAAAATTCTCAAGGTCATATATTTTCATGCTTATATCTGCCAAACGATAAATATCTAGTTAACCATGCTCATGTTAAAATGAGGCCATGTATAGGTGAAGGTGATATGGAAGTCTTGACAAAATCGCCCCACTAGTTTCCCAGATACGGGTCTTTAAAATTCTCAAGGTTATATATTTTCATTCTTATATCTGCCAAACGTTAAATATCTGGTTGGCTATACTCATGTCAAAATGAGGCCATGTATAGGTCAAGGTGATATGGAAGTCTCGACAAAATCGGCACACTAATTTCCCAAATACGGGTCTTTAAAATTCTCAAGGTCATATATTTTCATGCTTATATCTGCCAAACGATAAATATCTGGTTTACCATACTCATGTCAAAATGAGGCCATGTATAGTTCAAGGTGATATGGAAGTCTCGACGAAATCGGCCCACTGCTTTCCCAGATACGGGTCTTTAAAATTCTCAAGGTCATATATTTTCATGCTTATATCTGCCAAACGATAAATAGGTTGTTAACCATACTCATGTCAAAATGAGGCCATGTATAGGTCAAGGTGATATGGAAGTCTCGACAAGATCGGCACACTAGTTTCCCAGATACGGGTCCTTAAAATTCTCAAGGTCATAAATTTTCATCCTTATATCTTCCAAACGATAAATAGCTGGTTAACAATACTCATGTCAAAATGAGGCTATGTATAGGTCAAGGTGACGTGAAAGTCTCGACAAAATCGACCCACTAGCTTCCCAGATACGGGTCTTTAAAATTCTCAAGGTCATATATTTTCATGCTTATATCTGCCAAACGATAAATAGCTGGTTAACCATACTCGTGTCAAAATGAGGCCATGTATAGGTCAAGGTGATATGGAAGTCTTGACAACATCGCCCTACTAGTTTCCCAGATAAGGGTCTTTAAAATTCTCAAGGTCATATATTTTCATGCTTATAACTGCCAAACGATAAATATCTGGTTAGCCATACTCATGTCAAAATGAGGCCATGTATAGGTCAAGGTAATATGGAAGTCTCGACAAGATCGGCACACTAGTTTCCCAGATACGGGTCTTTAAAATTCTCAAGGTCATATATTTTCATCCTTATATCTTCCAAACGATAAATAGCTGGTTTTCAATACTCATGTCAAAATGAGGCTATGTATAGGTCAAGGTGACATGAAAGTCTCGACAAAACCGACCCACTAGATTCCGAGATACGGGTATTTAAAATTCTCAAGGTCATATATTTTCATGCTTATATCTGCCAAACGATAAATATCTGGTTAACCATGCTAATGTCAAAATGAGGCCATGTATAGGTCAAGGTGATATGGAAGTCTTGACAAAATCGCCCCACTAGTTTCCCAGATACGGGTCTTTAAAATTCTCAAGGTCATATATTCTCATGCTTATATCTGCCAAACGTTAAATATCTGGTTAGCTATACTCATGTCAAAATGAGGCCATGTATAGGTCAAGGTGATATGGAAGTCTCGACAATATCGGCCCACTAGTTTCCCAGATCAGGTCTTTAAAATTCTCAAGGTCATATATTTTCATGCTTATATCTGCCAAACGTTAAATATCTGGTTAGCTATACTCATGTCAAAATGAGGCCATGTATAGGCCAAGGTGATATGGAAGTCTCGACAAAATCGGCCCACTGCTTTCCAAGATACGGGTCTTTAAAATTCTCAAAGTCATATATTTTCATGCTTATATCTGCCAAACGATAAATAGCTGGTTAACCATACTCGTGTCAAAATGAGGCCATGTATAGGTCAAGGTGATACGGAAGTCTCGACGAAATCGGCCCACTAGTTTCCTAGATACAGGTCTTTAAAATTCTCAATGTCATATATTTTCATGCTTATATCTGCCAAACGATAAATAGGTGGTTAACCATACTCATGTCAAAATGAGGCCATGTATAGGTCAAGGTGATATGGAAGTCTCGACAAAATCGTCGCACTAGTTTCCCAGATACGGGTCTTTAAAATTCTCAAGGCCATATATTTTCATGCTTATATCTGCCAAACGTTAAATACCTGCTTAGCTATACTCATGTCAAAATGAGGCCATGTATAGGCCAAGGTGATATGGAAGTCTCGACAAAATCGGCCCACTAGTTTCCCGGATACGCGTCTTTAAAATTCTCAAGGTCATATATTTTCATGCATATATCTTCCAAACGTTAAATATCTGGTTAGCTATACTCATGTCAAAATGAGGCCGTGTATAGGCCAAGGTGATATGGAAGTCTCGACAAGATCGGCAAATTAGATTCCCAAATACGGGTCTTTAAAATTCTCAAGGTCATATATTTTCATGCTTATATCTTCCAAACGATAAGTAGCTGGTTAACCATACTCATGTCAAAATGAGGCCATGTATAGGTCAAGGTGATATGGAAGTCTCGACGAAATCGGCCCACTAGTTTCCCAGATACGGGTCTTTAAAATTCTAAAGGTCATATATTTTGATGCTTATATCTGCCAAACGATAAATAGGTGGTTAACCATACTCATGTCAAAATGAGGCCATGTATAGGTCAAGGTGATATGGAAGTCTCGACGAAATCGGCACACTAGTTTCCCAGATACAGGTCTTTAAAATTCTCAATGTCATATATTTTCATGTTTATATCTGCCAAACGATAAATATGTGGTTAACCATACTCATGTCAAAATGAGGCCATGTATAGTTCAAGGTAATATGGAAGTCTCGACAAAATCGTCGCACTATTTTCCCAGATACGGGTCTTTAAAATTCTCAAGGTCATATATTTTCATGCTTATATCTGCCAAACGATAAATAGGTGGTTAACCATACTCATGTCAAAATGAGGCCATGTATAGGTCAAGGTGATATGGAAGTCTCGACGAAATCGGCACACTAGTTTCCCAGATACAGGTCTTTAAAATTCTCAATGTCATATATTTTCATGTTTATATCTGCCAAACGATAAATATGTGGTTAACCATACTCATGTCAAAATGAGGCCATGTATAGTTCAAGGTAATATGGAAGTCTCGACAAAATCGTCGCACTATTTTCCCAGATACGGGTCTTTAAAATTCTCAAGGTCATATATTTTCATGCTTATATCTTCCAAACGATAAATAGCTGGTTAACCATACTCATGTCAAAATAAGGCCATGTATAGGTCAAGGTGATATGGAAGTCTCGACGAAATCGGCCCACTAGTTTCCCAGATACGGGTCTTTAAAATTCTCAAGGTCATATATTTTCATGCTTATATCTGCCAAACGATAAATAGCTGGTTAACAATACTCATGTCAAAATGAGGCTATGTATAGGTCAAGGTGACATGAAAGTCTCGACAAAATCGACCCACTAGCTTCCCAGATACGGGTCTTTAAAATTCTCAAGGTCATATATTTTCATGCTTATATCTGCCAAACGATAAATATCTGGTTAACCATGCTCATGTCAAAATGAGGCCATGTATAGGTCAAGGTGATATGGAAGTCTTGACAAATCGCCCCACTAGTTTCCCAGATAAGGGTCTTTAAAATTCTCAAGGTCATATATTTTCATGCTTATATCTGCCAAACGATAAATATCTGGTTAACCATGCTCATGTCAAAATGAGGCCATGTATAGGTGAAGGTGATATGGAAGTCTTGACAAAATCGGCCCACTAATTTCCGAGATACGGGTCTTTAAAATTTTCAAGGTCATATATTTTCATGCTTATATCTGCCAAACGTTAAATATCTGGTTAGCTATACTCATGTCAAAATGAGGCCATGTATAGGCCAAGGTGATATGGAAGTCTCGACAAGATCGGCACACTAGTTTCCCAGATAGGGGTCTTTAAAATTCTCAAGGTCATATATTTTCATGCTTATATCTTCCAAACGATAAATAGCTGGTTAACCATACTCATGTCAAAATGAGGCCATGTATAGGTCAAGGTGATATGGAAGTCTCGACGAAATCGGCCCACTTGTTTCCCAGATACGGGTCTTTATATTCTCAAGGTCATATATTTTTATGCTTATATCTGCCAAACGATAAATAGGTGGTTAACCATACTCATGTCAAAATGAGGCCATGTATAGGTCAATTTGATATGGAAGTCTCGACGAAATCGGCCCACTAGTTTCCCAGATACGGGTCTTTAAAATTCTCAAGGTCATATATTTTCATGCTTATATCTGCCAAACGATAAATAGCTGGTTAACCATGCTCGTGTCGAAATGAGGCCATGTATAGTTCAAGGTGATATGGAAGTCTTGACAAAATCGCCCCACTAGTTTCCCAGATAAGGGTCTTTAAAATTCTCAAGGTCATATATTTTCATGCTTATAACTGCCAAACGATAAATATCTGGTTAGCCATACTCATGTCAAAATGAGGCCA
Source organism: Zootermopsis nevadensis (assembly GCF_977971745.1). Classification (NCBI taxonomy): domain Eukaryota; kingdom Metazoa; phylum Arthropoda; class Insecta; order Blattodea; family Termopsidae; genus Zootermopsis; species Zootermopsis nevadensis. Next base: position 3,790,865 of record NW_028259136.1, read on the forward strand.
TGTATAAGTCAAGGTGATATGGAAGTCTCGACAAGATCGGCACACTAGTTTCCCAGATACGGGTCTTTAAAATTCTCAAGGTCATATATTTTCATGCTTATATCTTCCAAACGATAAATAGCTGGTTAACAATACTCATGTCAAAATGAGGCTATGTATAGGTCAAGGTGACATGAAAGTCTTGACAAAATCGCCCCACTAGTTTCCCAGATACGGGTCTTTAAAATTCTCAAGGTCATATAATTTTATGCTTATATCTGCCAAACGATAAATAGGTGGTTAGTTATACTCATGTCAAAATGAGGCCATGTATAGGTCAAGGTGATATGGAAGTCTCGACGAAATCGGCCCACTGCTTTCCCAGATACGGGTCTTTAAAATTCTCAATGTCATATATTTTCATGCTTATATCTGCCAAACGATAAATAGGTGGTTAAACATACTCATGTCAAAATGAGGCCATGTATAGGTCAAGGTGATATGGAAGTCTTGACAAAATCTTCCCAATAGTTTCCCAGATACGGGTCTTTAAAATTCTCAAGGTCATATATTTTTATGCTTATATCTGCCAAACGTTAAATATCTGGTTAGCTATACACATGTCAAATTGAGGCCATGTATAGGCCAAGGTGATATCGAAGTCTCGACAAAATCGGCCCACTGGTTTCCCAGATACGGGTCTTTAAAATTCTCAAGGTCATATATTTTCATGCTTATATCTGCCAAACGTTAAATATCTGGTTAGCTATACTCATGTCAAAATGAGGCCGTGTATAGGCCAAGGTGATATGGAAGTCTCGACAAAATCGGCCCACTAATTTCCGAGATACGGGTCTTTAAAATTCTCAAGGTTATATAATTTCATGCTTATATCTGCCAAACGATTAATAGGTGGTTAACCATACTCATGTCAAAATGATGCCATGTATAGGTCAAGGTGATATGGAAGTCTCGACGAAATCGGCCCACTAGTTTCCCAGATACGGGTCTTTAAAATTCTCAAGGTCATATATTTTCATGCTTATATCTGCCAAACGAGAAATAGCCGGTTAACCATACTCGTGTCAAAATGAGGCCATGTATAGTTCAAGGTGATATGGAAGTCTTGACAAAATCGCCCCACTAGTTTCCCAGATAAGGGTCTTTAAAATTCTCAAGGTCATATATTTTCATGCTTATAACTGCCAAACGATAAATATCTGGTTAGCCATACTCATGTCAAAATGAGGCCATGTATAGGCCAAGGTGATAAGGAAGTCTCGACAAAATCGGCCCACTAGTTTCCCAGATACGGGTCTTTAAAATTCTCAATGTCATATATTTTCATGCTTATATCTGCCAAACGTTAAATACCTGGTTGACCACACTCATGTCAAAATGACACCATGTATAGTTCAAGGTGATATGGACGTCTCGACAAAATCGGCCCACTGCTTTCCCAGATACGGGTCTTTAAAATTCTCAAGGTCATATATTTTCATGCTTATATCTGTCAAACGATAAATAGGTGGTTAACCATACTCATGTCAAAATGAGGCCATGTATAGGTCAAGGTGATATGGAAGTCTCGACGAAATCGGCCCACTGCTTTCCCAGATACGGGTCTTTAAAATTCTCAATGTCATATATTTTCATGCTTATATCTGCCAAACGATAAATAGGTGGTTAACCATACTCGTGTCAAAATGAGGCCATGTATAGGCCAAGGTGATATGGAAGTCTCGACAAAATCGGCCCACTGCTTTCCCAGATACGGGTCTTTAAAATTCTCAAGGTCATATATTTTCATGCTTATATCTGCCAAACGATAAATAGCTGGTTAACCATACTCGTGTCAAAATGAGGCCATGTATAGGTCAAGGTGATACGGAAATCTCGACGAAATCGGCCCACTAGTTTCCCAGATACAGGTCTTTAAAATTCTCAATGTCATATATTTTCATGCTTATATCTGCCAAACGATAAATAGCTGGTTAACTATACTCATGTCAAAATGAGGCCATGTATAGGTCAAGGTGATATGGAAGTCTCGACAAAATCGTCGCACTATTTTCCCAGATACGGGTCTTTAAAATTCTCAAGGTCATATATTTTCATGCCTATATCTGCCAAACGTTAAATACCTGGTTAGCTATACTCATGTCAAAATGAGGTCATGTATAGGCCAAGGTGATATGGAAGTCTCGACAAAATCGGCCCACTAGTTTCCCCGATACGGGTCTTTAAAATTCTCAAGGTCATATATTTTCATGCTTATATCTTCCAAACGTTAAATATCTGGTTAGCTATACTCATGTCAAAATGAGGCCGTGTATAGGCCAAGGTGATATGGAAGTCTCGACAAGATCGGCACACTAGTTTCCCAGATACGGGTCTTTAAAATTCTCAAGGTCATATATTTTCATGCTTATATCTTCCAAACGATAAATAGCTGGTTAACCATACTCATGTCAAAATGAGGCCATGTATAGATCAAGGTGATATGGAAGTCTCGACGAAATCGTCCCACTAGTTTCACAGATACGGGTCTTTAAAATTCTCAGGGTCATGTATTTTCATGCTTATATCTGCCAAACGATAAATATATGGTTAACCATACTCGTGTCAAAATGAGGCCATGTATAGGTCAAGGTGATATGGAAGTCTCGACAAGATCGGCACACTAGTTTCCCAGATACGGGTCTTTAAAATTCTCAAGGTCATATATTTTCATGCTTATATCTGCCAAACGATAAATAGCTGGTTAACAATACTCATGTCAAAATGAGGCTATGTATAGGTCAAGGTGACATGAAAGTCTCGACAAAATCGACCAACTAGCTTCCCAGATACGGGTCTTTAAAATTCTCAAGGTCATATATTTCCATGCTTATATCTGCCAAACGTTAAATATCTGGTTAGCCTTACTCATGTCAAAATGAGGTCATGTATAGACCAAGGTGATACGGAAGTCTCGACGAAATCGACACACTAGTTTCCCAGATACAGGTCTTTAAAATTCTCAATGTCATATATTTTCATGTTTATATCTGCCAAACGATAAATATGTGGTTAACCATACTCATGTCAAAATGAGGCCATGTATAGGTCAAGGTGATATAGAAGTCTCGACAAAATCGTCGCACTAGTTTCCCAGATACGGGTCTTTAAAATTCTCAAGGTCATATATTTTCATGCTTATATCTTCCAAACGATAAATAGCTGGTTAACCATACTCATGTCAAAATAAGGCCATGTATAGGTCAAGGTGATATGGAAGTCTCGACGAAATCGGCCCACTAGTTTCCCAGATACGGGTCTTTCAAATTCTCAAGGTCATATATTTTCATGCTTATATCTGCCAAACGATAAATAGCTGGTTAACAATACTCATGTCAAAATGAGGCTATGTATAGGTCAAGGTGACATGAAAGTCTCGACAAAATCGACCAACTAGCTTCCCAGATACGGGTCTTTAAAATTCTCAAGGTCATATATTTTCATGCTTATATCTGCCAAACGATAAATATCTGGTTAACCATGCTCATGTCAAAATGAGGCCATGTATAGGTCAAGGTGATATGGAAGTCTTGACAAAATCGCCCCACTAGTTTCCCAGATAAGGGTCTTTAAAATTCTCAAGGTCATATATTTTCATGCTTATATCTGCCAAACGATAAATATCTGGTTAACCATGCTCATGTCAAAATGAGGCCATGTATAGGTGAAGGTGATATGGAAGTCTTGACAAAATCGGCCCACTAATTTCCGAGATACGGGTCTTTAAAATTTTCAAGGTCATATATTTTCATGCTTATATCTGCCAAACGTTAAATATCTGGTTAGCTATACTCATGTCAAAATGAGGCCATGTATAGGCCAAGGTGATATGGAAGTCTCGACAAGATCGGCACACTAGTTTCCCAGATACAGGTCTTTAAAATTCTCAATGTCATATATTTTCATGTTTATATCTGCCAAACGATAAATATGTGGTTAACCATACTCATGTCAAAATGAGGCCATGTATAGGTCAAGGTGATATGGAAGTCTCGACAAAATCGTCGCACTAGTTTCCCAGATACGGGTCTTTAAAATTCTCAAGGTCATATATTTTCATGCTTATATCTTCCAAACGATAAATAGCTGGTTAACCATACTCATGTCAAAATAAGGCCATGTATAGGTCAAGGTGATATGGAAGTCTCGACGAAATCGGCCCACTAGTTTCCCAGATACGGGTCTTTCAAATTCTCAAGGTCATATATTTTCATGCTTATATCTGCCAAACGATAAATAGCTGGTTAACAATACTCATGTCAAAATGAGGCTATGTATAGGTCAAGGTGACATGAAAGTCTCGACAAAATCGACCCACTAGCTTCCCAGATACGGGTCTTTAAAATTCTCAAGGTCATATATTTTCATGCTTATATCTGCCAAACGATAAATATCTGGTTAACCATGCTCATGTCAAAATGAGGCCATGTATAGTTCAAGGTGATATGGAAGTCTTGACAAAATCGCCCCACTAGTTTCCCAGATAAGGGTCTTTAAAATTCTCAAGGTCATATATTTTCATGCTTATATCTGCCAAACGATAAATATCTGGTTAACCATGCTCATGTCAAAATGAGGCCATGTATAGGTGAAGGTGATATGGAAGTCTTGACAAAATCGGCCCACTAATTTCCGAGATACGGGTCTTTAAAAGTTTCAAGGTCATATATTTTCATGCTTATATCTGCCAAACGTTAAATATCTGGTTAGCTATACTCATGTCAAAATGAGGCCATGTATAGGCCAAGGTGATATGGAAGTCTCGACAAGATCGGCACACTAGTTTCCCAGATAGGGGTCTTTAAAATTCTCAAGGTCATATATTTTCATGCTTATATCTTCCAAACGATAAATAGCTGGTTAACAATACTCATGTCAAAATGAGGCTATGTATAGGTCAAGGTGACATGAAAGTCTTGACAAAATCGCCCCACTAGTTTCCCAGATACGGGTCTTTAAAATTCTCAAGGTCATATAATTTTATGCTTATATCTGCCAAACGATAAATAGGTGGTTAGTTATACTCATGTCAAAATGAGGCCATGTATAGGTCAAGGTGATATGGAAGTCTCGACGAAATCGGCCCACTGCTTTCCCAGATACGGGTCTTTAAAATTCTCAATGTCATATATTTTCATGCTTATATCTGCCAAACGATAAATAGCTGGTTAACCATACTCGTGTCAAAATGAGGCCATGTATAGGTCAAGGTGATACGGAAATCTCGACGAAATCGGCCCACTAGTTTCCCAGATACAGGTCTTTAAAATTCTCAAGGTCATATATTTTCATGCTTATATCTGCCAAACGTTAAATACCTGGTTAGCTATACTCATGTCAAAATGAGGTCATGTATAGGCCAAGGTGATATGGAAGTCTCGACAAAATCGGCCCACTAGTTTCCCGGATACGGGTCTTTAAAATTCTCAAGGTCATATATTTTCATGCTTATATCTTCCAAACGTTAAATATCTGGTTAGCTATACTCATGTCAAAATGAGGCCGTGTATAGGCCAAGGTGATATGGAAGTCTCGACAAGATCGGCACACTAGTTTCCCAGATACGGGTCTTTAAAATTCTCAAGGTCATATATTTTCATGCTTATATCTTCCAAACGATAAATAGCTGGTTAACCATACTCATGTCAAAATGAGGCCATGTATAGATCAAGGTGATATGGAAGTCTCGACGAAATCGGCCCACTAGTTTCACAGATACGGGTCTTTAAAATTCTCAGGGTCATATATTTTCATGCTTATAACTGCCAAACGATAAATATCTGGTTAGCCATACTCATGTCAAAATGAGGCCATGTATAGGTCAAGGTGATATGGAAGTCTCGACAAGATCGGCACACTAGTTTCCCAGATACGAGTCTTTAAAATTCTCAAGGTCATATATTTTCATGCTTATATCTTCCAAACGATAAATAGCTGGTTAACATTACTCATGTCAAAATGAGGCTATGTATAGGTTAAGGTGACATGAAAGTCTCGACGAAATCGACCCACTAGCTTCCCAGATACGGGTCTTTAAAATTCTCAAGGTCATATATTTTCATGCTTATATCTGCCAAACGATAAATATCTGGTTAACCATGCTCATTTCAAAATGAGGCCATGTATAGGTCAAGGTGATATGGAAGTCTTGACAAAATCGTCCCACTAGTTTCCCAGATACGGGTCTTTAAAATTCTCAAGGTCATATATTTCCATGCTTATATCTGCCAAACGTTAAATATCTGGTTAGCTATACTCATGTCAAAATGAGGTCATGTATTGTCCAAGGTGATACGGAAGTCTCGACGAAATCGGCCAACCAGTTTCCCAGATAAGGTCTTTAAAATTCTCAAGGTCATATATTTTCATGCTTATATCTGCCAAACGATAAATATCTACTTAACCATGCTCATGTTAAAATGAGGCCATGTATAGGTGAAGGTGATATGGAAGTCTTGACAAAATCGCCCCACTAGTTTCCCAGATACGGGTCTTTAAAATTCTCAAGGTTATATATTTTCATGCTTATATCTGCCAAACGTTAAATATCTGGTTGGCTATACTCATGTCAAAATGAGGCTATGTATAGGCCAAGGTGATATGGAAGTCTCGACAAAATCGGCACACTAATTTCCCAAATACGGGTCTTTAAAATTCTCAAGGTCATATATTTTCATGCTTATATCTGCCAAACGATAAATATCTGGTTTACCATACTCATGTCAAAATGAGGCCATGTATAGTTCAAGGTGATATGGAAGTCTCGACGAAATCGGCCCACTGCTTTCCCAGATACGGGTCTTTAAAATTCTCAAGGTCATATATTTTCATGCTTATATCTGCCAAACGATAAATATGTGGTTAACCATACTCATGTCAAAATGAGGCCATGTATAGGTCAAGGTGATATGGAAGTCTCGACAAGATCGGCACACTAGTTTCCCAGATACGGGTCTTTAAAATTGTCAAGGTCATAAATTTTCATCCTTATATCTTCCAAACGATAAATAGCTGGTTAACAATACTCATGTCAAAATGAGGCTATGTATAGGTCAAGGTGACGTGAAAGTCTCGACAAAATCGACCCACTAGCTTCCCAGATACGGGTCTTTAAAATTCTCAAGGTCATATATTTTCATGCTTATATCTGCCAAACGATAAATAGCTGGTTAACCATACTCGTGTCAAAATGAGGCCATGTATAGGTCAAGGTGATATGGAAGTCTTGACAAAATCGCCCCACTAGTTTCCCAGATAAGGGTCTTTAAAATTCTCAAGGTCATATATTTTCATGCTTATAACTGCCAAACGATAAATATCTGGTTAGCCATACTCATGTCAAAATGAGGCCATGTATAGGTCAAGGTGATATGGAAGTCTCGACAAGATCGGCACACTAGTTTCCCAGATACGGGTCTTTAAAATTCTCAAGGTCATATATTTTCATGCTTATATCTGCCAAACGTTAAATATCTGGTTAGCTATACTCATGTCAAAATGAGGCCATGTATAGGCCAAGGTGATATGGAAGTCTCGACAAAATCGGCCCACTAGTTTCCCAGATACGGGTCTTTAAAGTTCTCAAGGTCATATATTTTCATGCTTATATCTGCCAAACGTTAAATATCTGGTTAGCTATACTCATGTCAAAATGAGGCCATGTATAGGCCAAGGTGATATGGAAGTCTCGACAAAATCGGCCCACTGCTTTACCAGATACGGGTCTTTAAAATTCTCAATGTCATATATTTTCATGCTTATATCTGCCAAACGATAAATTTGTGGTTAACCATACTCATGTCAAAATGAGGTTATGTATAGGTCAAGGTGATATGGAAGTCTTGACAAAATCGCCCCACTAGTTTCCCAGATAAGGGTCTTTAAAATTCTCAAGGTCATATATTTTCATGCTTATATCTGCCAAACGATAAATATCTGGTTAACCATACTCATGTCAAAATGAGGCCAGGTATAGGCCAAGGTGATATGGAAGTCTCGACAAAATCGGCCCACTGCTTTCACAGATACGGGTCTTTAAATTTCTCAATGTCATATATTTTCATGCTTATATCTGCCAAACGTTAAATATCTGGTTGGCTATACTCATGTCAAAATGAGGCCATGTATAGGTCAAGGTGATATGGAAGTCTTGTCAAAATCGCCCCACTAGTTTCCCAGATAAGGGTCTTTAAAATTCTCAAGGTCATATATTTTCATGCTTATATCTGCCAAACGTTAAATATCTGGTTAGCTATACTCATGTCAAAATGAGGCCATGTATAGGCCAAGGTGATATGGAAGTCTCGACAAAATCGTCGCCTAGTTTCCCAGATACGGGTCTTTAAAATTCTCAAGGCCATATATTTTCATGCTTATATCTGCCAAACGTTAAATACCTGCTTAGCTATACTCATGTCAAAATGAGGTCATGTATAGGCCAAGGTGATATGGAAGTCTCGACAAAATCGGCCCACTAGTTTCCCGGATGCGGGTCTTTAAAATTCTGAAGGTCATATATTTTCATGCATATATCTTCCAAACGTTAAATATCTGGTTAGCTATACTCATGTCAAAATGAGGCCGTGTATAGGCCAAGGTGATATGGAAGTCTCGACAAGATCGGCACATTAGATTCCCAAATACGGGTCTTTAAAATTCTCAAGGTCATATATTTTCATGCTTATATCTTCCAAACGATAAATAGCTGGTTAACCATACTCATGTCAAAATGAGGCCATGTATAGGTCAAGGTGATATGGAAGTCTCGACGAAATCGGCCCACTAGTTTCCCGGATACGGGTCTTTAAAATTCTAAAGGTCATATATTTTGATGCTTATATCTGCCAAACGATAGATAGGTGGTTAACCATACTCATGTCAAAATGAGGCCATGTATAGGTCAAGGTGATATGGAAGTCTCGACGAAATCGGCCCACTAGTTTCCCAGATACGGGTCTTTAAAATTCTCAAGGTCATATATTTTCATGCGTATATCTGCCAAACGATAAATAGCTGGTTAACCATACTCGTGTCAAAATGAGGCCATGTATAGTTCAATGTGATATGGAAGTCTTGACAAAATCGGCCCACTGCTTTCCCAGATAAGGGTCCTTAAAATTCTCAAGGTCATATATTTTTATGCTTATAACTGCCAAACGATAAATATCTGGTTAGCCATACTCATGTCAAAATGAGGCCATGTATAGGTCAAGGTGATATGGAAGTCTCGACAAGATCGGCACACTAGTTTCCCAGATACGGGTCTATAAAATTCTCAAGGTCATATATTTTCATGCTTATATCTTTCAAACGATAAATAACTGGTTAACAATACTCATGTCAAAATGAGGCTATGTATAGGTCAAGGTGACATGAAAGTCTCGACAAAATCGACCCACTAGCTTTCCAGATACGGGTCTTTAAAATTCTCAAGGTCATATATTTTCATGCTTATATCTGCAAAACGATAAATATCTGGTTAACCATGCTCATGTCAAAATGAGGCCATGTATAGGTCAAGGTGATATGGAAGTCTTGACAAAATCGTCCCATTAGTTTCCCAGATACGGGTCCTTAAAATTGTCAAGGTCATATATTTCCATGCTTATATCTGCCAAACGTTAAATATCTGGTTAGCTATACTCATGTCAAAATGAGGTCATGTATAGACCAAGGTGATACGGAAGTCTCGACGAAATCGGCACACTAGTTTCCCAGATACAGGTCTTTAAAATTCTCAATGTCATATATTTTCATGTTTATATCTGCCAAACGATAAATATGTGGTTAACCATACTCATGTCAAAATGAGGCCATGTAGAGGTCAAGGTGATATGGAAGTCTCGACAAAATCGTCGCACTAGTTTCCCAGATACGGGTCTTTAAAATTCTCAAGGTCATATATTTTCATGCTTATATCTTCCAAACGATAAATAGCTGGTTAACCATACTCATGTCAAAATAAGGCCATGTATAGGTCAAGGTGATATGGAAGTCTCGACGAAATCGGCCCACTAGTTTCCCAGATACGGATCTTTCAAATTCTCAAGGTCATATATTTTCATGCTTATATCTGCCAAACGATAAATAGCTGGTTAACAATACTCATGTCAAAATGAGGCTATGTATAGGTCAAGGTGACATGAAAGTCTCGACAAAATCGACCCACTAGCTTCCCAGATACGGGTCTTTAAAATTCTCAAGGTCATATATTTTCATGCTTATATCTGCCAAACGATAAATATCTGGTTAGCTATACTCATGTCAAAATGAGGCCATGTATAGGCCAAGGTGATAAGGAAGTCTCTACAAGATCGGCACACTAGTTTTCCAGATAGGGGTCTTTAAAATTCTCAAGGTCATATATTTTCATGCTTATATCTTACAAACGATAAATAGCTGGTTAACAATACTCATGTCAAACTGAGGCTATGTATAGGTCAAGGTGATATGGAAGTCTTGACAAAATCGCCCCACTAGTTTCCCAGATAAGGGTCTTTAAAATTCTCAAGGTCATATATTTTCATGCTTATATCTGCCAAACGATAAATATCTGGTTAACCATGCTCATGTCAAAATGAGGCCGTGTATAGGCCAAGGTGATATGGAAGTCTCGACAAAATCGGCCCACTAATTTCCGAGATACGGGTCTTTAAAATTCTCAAGGTCATATAATTTCATGCTTATATCTGCCAAACGATAAATAGGTGGTTAACCATACTCATGTCAAAATGATGCCATGTATAGGTCAAGGTGATATGGAAGTCTTGACGAAATCGGCCCACTAGTTTCCCAGATACGGGTCTTTAAAATTCTCAAGGTCATATGTTTTCATGCTTATATCTGCCAAACGATAAATAGCCGGTTAACCATACTCGTGTCAAAATGAGGCCATGTATAGGTCAAGGTGATATGGAAGTCTTGACAAAATCGCCCCACTAGTTTCCCAGATAAGGGTCTTTAAAATTCTCAAGGTCATATATTTTCATGCTTATAACTGCCAAACGATAAATATCTGGTTAGCCATACTCATGTCAAAATGAGGCCATGTATAGGTCAAGGTGATATGGAAGTCTCGACAAGATCGGTACACTAGTTTCCCAGATACGGGTCTTTAAAATTCTCAAGGTCATATATTTTCATGCTTATATCTTCCAAACGATAAATAGCTGGTTAACAATACTCATGTCAAAATGAGGCTATGTATAGTTCAAGGTGACATGAAAGTTTCGACAAAATCGACCCACTAGCTTCCCAGATACGGGTTTTTAAAATTCTCAAAGTCATATATTTTCATGCTTATATCTGCCAAACGAAAAACATCTGGTTAACCATGCTCTTGTCAAAATGAGGCCATGTATAGGTCAAGGTAATATGGAAGTCTTGACAAAATCGCCCCACTAGTTTCCCAGATACGGGTCTTTAAAATTCTCAAGGTCATATATTTTCATGCTTATATCTGCCAAACGTTAAATATCTGGTTAGCTATACTCATGTCAAAATGAGGCCATGTATAGGCCAAGGTGATATGGAAGTCTCGACAAAATCGGCCCACTAGTTTCCCAGATACGGGTCTTTAAAGTTCTCAAGGTCATATATTTTCATGCTTATATCTGCCAAACGTTAAATATCTGGTTAGCTATACTCATGTCAAAATGAGGCCATGTATAGGCCAAGGTGATATGGAAGTCTCGACAAAATCGGCCCACTGCTTTACCAGATACGGGTCTTTAAAATTCTCAATGTCATATATTTTCATGCTTATATCTGCCAAACGATAAATTTGTGGTTAACCATACTCATGTCAAAATGAGGCCATGTATAGGTCAAGGTGATATGGAAGTCTTGACAAAATCGCCCCACTAGTTTCCCAGATAAGGGTCTTTAAAATTCTCAAGGTCATATATTTTCATGCTTATATCTGCCAAACGATAAATATCTGGTTAACCATACTCATGTCAAAATGAGGCCATGTATAGGCCAAGGTGATATGGAAGTCTCGACAAAATCGGCCCACTGCTTTCACAGATACGGGTCTTTAAATTTCTCAATGTCATATATTTTCATGCTTATATCTGCCAAACGTTAAATATCTGGTTGGCTATACTCATGTCAAAATGAGGCCATGTATAGGTCAAGGTGATATGGAAGTCTTGTCAAAATCGCCCCACTAGTTTCCCAGATAAGGGTCTTTAAAATTCTCAAGGTCATATATTTTCATGCTTATATCTGCCAAACGTTAAATATCTGGTTAGCTATACTCATGTCAAAATGAGGCCATGTATAGGCCAAGGTGATATGGAAGTCTCGACAAAATCGGCCCACTAATTTCCGAGATACTGGTCTTTAAAATTCTCAAGGTCATATAATTTCATGCTTATATCTGCCAAACGATAAATAGGTGGTTAACCATACTCATGTCAAAATGAGGCCATGTAAAGGTCAAGGTGATAAGGAAGTCTCGACGAAATCGGCCCACTAGTTTCCCAGATACGGGTCTTTAAAATTCTCAAGGTCATATATTTTCATGCTTATATCTGCCAAACGATAAATAGGTGGTTAACCATACTCATGTCAAAATGAGGCCATGTATAGGTCAAGGTGATATGGAAATCTCGACGAAATCGGCCCACTGGTTTCCCAGATACGGGTCTTTAAAATTCTCAATGTCATATATTTTCATGCTTATATCTGCCAAACGATAAATATCTGGTTAACCATACTCGTGTCAAAATGAGGCCATGTATAGGTCAAGGTGATATGGAAGTCTTGACAAAATCGCCCCACTAGTTTCTTAGATAAGGGTCTTTAAAATTCTCAAGGTCATATATTTTCATGCTTATATCTGCCAAACGATAAATATCTGGTTAACCATGCTCATGTCAAAATGAGGCCATGTATAGGTCAAGGTGATATGGAAGTCTCGACAAGATCGGCACACTAGTTTCCCAGATACGGGTTTTTAAAATTCTCAAGGTCATATATTTTCATGCTTATATCTTCCAAACGATAAATAGCTGGTTAACAATACTCATGTCAAAATGAGGCTATGTATAGGTCAAGGTGACATATAAGTTTCGACAAAATCGACCCACTAGCTTCCCAGATACGGGTCTTTAAAATTCTCAAGGTCATATATTTTCATGCTTATATCTACCAAACGTTTAATATCTGGTTAGCTATACTCATGTCAAAATGAGGCCATGTATAGGCGAAGGTGATATGGAAGTCTCGACAAAATCGGCCCACTAGTTTCCCAGATACGGGTCTTTAAAATTCTCAAGGTCATATATTTTCATGCTTATATCTGCCAAAAGATAAATAGGTGGTTAACCATGCTCATGTCAAAATGAGGCCATGTATAGATTAAGGTGATATGGAAATGTTAACAAAATCGCTCCACTAGTTTCCCAGATACGGGTCTTTAAAATTCTCAAGGTCATATATTTTCATGCTTATATCTGCCAAACGTTAAATATCTGGTTAGCTATACTCATGTCAAAATGAGGCCATGTATAGGCCAAGGTGATATGGAAGTCTCGACAAAATCGGCCCACTAGTTTCCGAGATACGGGTCTTTAAAATTCTCAATGTCATATATTTTCATGCTTATATCTGCCAAACGTTAAATATCTGGTTAGCTGTACTCATGTCAAAATGAGGCCATGTATAGGCCAAGGTGATATGGAAGTCTCGACAAAATCGGCCCACTGCTTTCCCAGATACGGGTCTTCAAAATTCTCAATGTCATATATTTTCATGCTTATATCTGCCAAACGATAAATAGCTGGTTAACCATACTCGTGTCAAAATGAGGCCATGTTTAGGTCAAGGTGATACGGAAGTCTTGACAAAATTGCCCCACTAGTTTCCCAGTTAAGGGTCTTTAAAATTCTCAAGGTCATATATTTTCATGCTTATAATTGCCAAACGATAAATATCTGGTTAGCCATACTCATGTCAAAATGAGGCCATGTATAAGTCAAGGTGATATGGAAGTCTCGACAAGATCGGCACACTAGTTTCTCAGATACGGGTCTTTAAAATTCTCAAGGTCATATATTTTCATCCTTATATCTACCAAACGTTAAATATCTGGTTACCTATACTCATGTCAAAATGAGGCCGTGTATAGGCCAAGGTGATATGGAAGTCTCGACAAAATTGGCCCACTACTTTCCAGAATACGGGTCTTTAAAATTCTCAAGGTCATATAATTCCATGCTTATATCTGCCAAACGATAAATAGGTGGTTAACCATACTCATGTCAAAATGAGGCCATGTATAGGTCAAGGTGATATGGAAGTCTCGACGAAATCGGCCCACTAGTTTCCCAGATAAGGGTCTTTAAAATTCTCAAGATCATATATTTTCATGCTTATATCTGCCAAACGATAAATAGGTGGTTAACCATACTCATGTCAAAATGAGTCCATGTATAGCTCAAGGTGATATGGAATTCTCGACGAATTCGGCCCACTGGTTTCCCAGATACGGGTCTTTAAAATTCTCAATGTCATATATTTTCATGCTTATATCTGCCAAACGATATTAGGTGGTTAACCATACTCATGTCAAAATGAGGCCATGTATAGTTCAAGGTGATATGGAAGTCTTGACAAAATCGCCCCACTAGTTTCCCAGATAAGGGTCTTTAAAATTCTCAAGGTCATATATTTTCATGCTTATATCTGCCAAACGATAAATATCTGGTTAACCATGCTCATGTCAAAATGAGGCCATGTATAGGTGAAGGTGATATGGAAGTCTTGACAAAATCGGCCCACTAATTTCTGAGATACGGGTCTTTAAAATTTTCAAGGTCATATATTTTCATGCTTATATCTGCCAAACGTTAAATATCTGGTTAGCTATACTCATGTCAAAATGAGGCCATGTATAGGCCAAGGTGATATGGAAGACTCGACAAGATCGGCACATTAGTTTCCCAGATAGGGGTCTTTAAAATTCTCAAGGTCATATATTTTCATGCTTATATCTTCCAAACGATAAATAGCTGGTTAACCATACTCATGTCAAAATAAGGCCATGTATAGGTCAAGGTGATATGGAAGTCTCGACGAAATCGGCCCACTTGTTTCCCAGATACGGGTCTTTATATTCTCAAGGTCATATATTTTCATTCTTATATCTGCCAAACGATAAATAGCTGGTTAACCATGCTCGTGTCAAAATGAGGCCATGTATAGGTCAAGGTGATATGGAAGTCTTGACAAAATCGCCCCACTAGTTTCCCAGATAAGGGTCTTTAAAATTCTCAAGGTCATATATTTTCATGCTTATAACTGCCAAACGATAAATATCTGGTTAGCCATACTCATGTCAAAATGAGGCCATGTATAGGTCAAGGTGATATGGAAGTCTCGACAAGATCGGCACACTAGTTTCCCAGATACGGGTCTTTAAAATTCTCAAGGTCATATATTTTCATGCTTATATCTTCCAAACGATAAATAGCTGGTTAACAATACTCATGTCAAAATGAGGCTATGTATAGGTCAAGGTGACATGAAAGTCTTGACAAAATCGCCCCACTAGTTTCGCAGATACGGGTCTTTAAAATTCTCAAGGTCATATAATTTTATGCTTATATCTGCCAAACGATAAATAGGTGGTTAGTTATACTCAAGTCAAAATGAGGCCATGTATAGGTCAAGGTGATATGGAAGTCTCGACGAAATCGGCCCACTGCTTTCCCAGATACGGGTCTTTAAAATTCTCAATGTTATATATTTTCATGCTTATATCTGCCAAACAATAAATAGGTGGTTAGTTATACTCATGTCAAAATGAGGCCATGTATAGGTCAAGGTGATATGGAAGTCTCGACAAAATCGTCGCACTAGTTTCCCAGATACGGGTCTTTAAAATTCTCAAGGTCATATATTTTCATGCTTATATCTTCCAAACGATAAATAGCTGGTTAACCATACTCATGTCAAAATAAGGCCATGTATAGGTCAAGGTGATATGGAAGTCTCGACGAAATCGGCCCACTAGTTTCCCAGATACGGGTCTTTCAAATTCTCAAGGTCATATATTTTCATGCTTATATCTGCCAAACGATAAATAGCTGGTTAACAATACTCATGTCAAAATGAGGCTATGTATAGGTCAAGGTGACATGAAAGTCTCGACAAAATCGACCCACTAGCTTCCCAGATACGGGTCTTTAAAATTCTCAAGGTCATATATTTTCATGCTTATATCTGCCAAACGATAAATATCTGGTTAACCATGCTCATGTCAAAATGAGGCCATGTATAGTTCAAGGTGATATGGAAGTCTTGACAAAATCGCCCCACTAGTTTCCCAGATAAGGGTCTTTAAAATTCTCAAGGTCATATATTTTCATGCTTATATCTGCCAAACGATAAATATCTGGTTAACCATGCTCATGTCAAAATGAGGCCATGTATAGGTGAAGGTGATATGGAAGTCTTGACAAAATCGGCCCACTAATTTCCGAGATACGGGTCTTTAAAAGTTTCAAGGTCATATATTTTCATGCTTATATCTGCCAAACGTTAAATATCTGGTTAGCTATACTCATGTCAAAATGAGGCCATGTATAGGCCAAGGTGATATGGAAGTCTCGACAAGATCGGCACACTAGTTTCCCAGATAGGGGTCTTTAAAATTCTCAAGGTCATATATTTTCATGCTTATATCTTCCAAACGATAAATAGCTGGTTAACAATACTCATGTCAAAATGAGGCTATGTATAGGTCAAGGTGACATGAAAGTCTTGACAAAATCGCCCCACTAGTTTCCCAGATACGGGTCTTTAAAATTCTCAAGGTCATATAATTTTATGCTTATATCTGCCAAACGATAAATAGGTGGTTAGTTATACTCATGTCAAAATGAGGCCATGTATAGGTCAAGGTGATATGGAAGTCTCGACGAAATCGGCCCACTGCTTTCCCAGATACGGGTCTTTAAAATTCTCAATGTCATATATTTTCATGCTTATATCTGCCAAACGATAAATAGCTGGTTAACCATACTCGTGTCAAAATGAGGCCATGTATAGGTCAAGGTGATACGGAAATCTCGACGAAATCGGCCCACTAGTTTCCCAGATACAGGTCTTTAAAATTCTCAAGGTCATATATTTTCATGCTTATATCTGCCAAACGTTAAATACCTGGTTAGCTATACTCATGTCAAAATGAGGTCATGTATAGGCCAAGGTGATATGGAAGTCTCGACAAAATCGGCCCACTAGTTTCCCGGATACGGGTCTTTAAAATTCTCAAGGTCATATATTTTCATGCTTATATCTTCCAAACGTTAAATATCTGGTTAGCTATACTCATGTCAAAATGAGGCCGTGTATAGGCCAAGGTGATATGGAAGTCTCGACAAGATCGGCACACTAGTTTCCCAGATACGGGTCTTTAAAATTCTCAAGGTCATATATTTTCATGCTTATATCTTCCAAACGATAAATAGCTGGTTAACCATACTCATGTCAAAATGAGGCCATGTATAGATCAAGGTGATATGGAAGTCTCGACGAAATCGGCCCACTAGTTTCACAGATACGGGTCTTTAAAATTCTCAGGGTCATATATTTTCATGCTTATAACTGCCAAACGATAAATATCTGGTTAGCCATACTCATGTCAAAATGAGGCCATGTATAGGTCAAGGTGATATGGAAGTCTCGACAAGATCGGCACACTAGTTTCCCAGATACGAGTCTTTAAAATTCTCAAGGTCATATATTTTCATGCTTATATCTTCCAAACGATAAATAGCTGGTTAACATTACTCATGTCAAAATGAGGCTATGTATAGGTTAAGGTGACATGAAAGTCTCGACGAAATCGACCCACTAGCTTCCCAGATACGGGTCTTTAAAATTCTCAAGGTCATATATTTTCATGCTTATATCTGCCAAACGATAAATATCTGGTTAACCATGCTCATTTCAAAATGAGGCCATGTATAGGTCAAGGTGATATGGAAGTCTTGACAAAATCGTCCCACTAGTTTCCCAGATACGGGTCTTTAAAATTCTCAAGGTCATATATTTCCATGCTTATATCTGCCAAACGTTAAATATCTGGTTAGCTATACTCATGTCAAAATGAGGTCATGTATTGTCCAAGGTGATACGGAAGTCTCGACGAAATCGGCCAACCAGTTTCCCAGATAAGGTCTTTAAAATTCTCAAGGTCATATATTTTCATGCTTATATCTGCCAAACGATAAATATCTACTTAACCATGCTCATGTTAAAATGAGGCCATGTATAGGTGAAGGTGATATGGAAGTCTTGACAAAATCGCCCCACTAGTTTCCCAGATACGGGTCTTTAAAATTCTCAAGGTTATATATTTTCATGCTTATATCTGCCAAACGTTAAATATCTGGTTGGCTATACTCATGTCAAAATGAGGCTATGTATAGGCCAAGGTGATATGGAAGTCTCGACAAAATCGGCACACTAATTTCCCAAATACGGGTCTTTAAAATTCTCAAGGTCATATATTTTCATGCTTATATCTGCCAAACGATAAATATCTGGTTTACCATACTCATGTCAAAATGAGGCCATGTATAGTTCAAGGTGATATGGAAGTCTCGACGAAATCGGCCCACTGCTTTCCCAGATACGGGTCTTTAAAATTCTCAAGGTCATATATTTTCATGCTTATATCTGCCAAACGATAAATATGTGGTTAACCATACTCATGTCAAAATGAGGCCATGTATAGGTCAAGGTGATATGGAAGTCTCGACAAGATCGGCACACTAGTTTCCCAGATACGGGTCTTTAAAATTGTCAAGGTCATAAATTTTCATCCTTATATCTTCCAAACGATAAATAGCTGGTTAACAATACTCATGTCAAAATGAGGCTATGTATAGGTCAAGGTGACGTGAAAGTCTCGACAAAATCGACCCACTAGCTTCCCAGATACGGGTCTTTAAAATTCTCAAGGTCATATATTTTCATGCTTATATCTGCCAAACGATAAATAGCTGGTTAACCATACTCGTGTCAAAATGAGGCCATGTATAGGTCAAGGTGATATGGAAGTCTTGACAAAATCGCCCCACTAGTTTCCCAGATAAGGGTCTTTAAAATTCTCAAGGTCATATATTTTCATGCTTATAACTGCCAAACGATAAATATCTGGTTAGCCATACTCATGTCAAAATGAGGCCATGTATAGGTCAAGGTGATATGGAAGTCTCGACAAGATCGGCACACTAGTTTCCCAGATACGGGTCTTTAAAATTCTCAAGGTCATATATTTTCATGCTTATATCTGCCAAACGTTAAATATCTGGTTAGCTATACTCATGTCAAAATGAGGCCATGTATAGGCCAAGGTGATATGGAAGTCTCGACAAAATCGGCCCACTAGTTTCCCAGATACGGGTCTTTAAAGTTCTCAAGGTCATATATTTTCATGCTTATATCTGCCAAACGTTAAATATCTGGTTAGCTATACTCATGTCAAAATGAGGCCATGTATAGGCCAAGGTGATATGGAAGTCTCGACAAAATCGGCCCACTGCTTTACCAGATACGGGTCTTTAAAATTCTCAATGTCATATATTTTCATGCTTATATCTGCCAAACGATAAATTTGTGGTTAACCATACTCATGTCAAAATGAGGTTATGTATAGGTCAAGGTGATATGGAAGTCTTGACAAAATCGCCCCACTAGTTTCCCAGATAAGGGTCTTTAAAATTCTCAAGGTCATATATTTTCATGCTTATATCTGCCAAACGATAAATATCTGGTTAACCATACTCATGTCAAAATGAGGCCAGGTATAGGCCAAGGTGATATGGAAGTCTCGACAAAATCGGCCCACTGCTTTCACAGATACGGGTCTTTAAATTTCTCAATGTCATATATTTTCATGCTTATATCTGCCAAACGTTAAATATCTGGTTGGCTATACTCATGTCAAAATGAGGCCATGTATAGGTCAAGGTGATATGGAAGTCTTGTCAAAATCGCCCCACTAGTTTCCCAGATAAGGGTCTTTAAAATTCTCAAGGTCATATATTTTCATGCTTATATCTGCCAAACGTTAAATATCTGGTTAGCTATACTCATGTCAAAATGAGGCCATGTATAGGCCAAGGTGATATGGAAGTCTCGACAAAATCGTCGCCTAGTTTCCCAGATACGGGTCTTTAAAATTCTCAAGGCCATATATTTTCATGCTTATATCTGCCAAACGTTAAATACCTGCTTAGCTATACTCATGTCAAAATGAGGTCATGTATAGGCCAAGGTGATATGGAAGTCTCGACAAAATCGGCCCACTAGTTTCCCGGATGCGGGTCTTTAAAATTCTGAAGGTCATATATTTTCATGCATATATCTTCCAAACGTTAAATATCTGGTTAGCTATACTCATGTCAAAATGAGGCCGTGTATAGGCCAAGGTGATATGGAAGTCTCGACAAGATCGGCACATTAGATTCCCAAATACGGGTCTTTAAAATTCTCAAGGTCATATATTTTCATGCTTATATCTTCCAAACGATAAATAGCTGGTTAACCATACTCATGTCAAAATGAGGCCATGTATAGGTCAAGGTGATATGGAAGTCTCGACGAAATCGGCCCACTAGTTTCCCGGATACGGGTCTTTAAAATTCTAAAGGTCATATATTTTGATGCTTATATCTGCCAAACGATAGATAGGTGGTTAACCATACTCATGTCAAAATGAGGCCATGTATAGGTCAAGGTGATATGGAAGTCTCGACGAAATCGGCCCACTAGTTTCCCAGATACGGGTCTTTAAAATTCTCAAGGTCATATATTTTCATGCGTATATCTGCCAAACGATAAATAGCTGGTTAACCATACTCGTGTCAAAATGAGGCCATGTATAGTTCAATGTGATATGGAAGTCTTGACAAAATCGGCCCACTGCTTTCCCAGATAAGGGTCCTTAAAATTCTCAAGGTCATATATTTTTATGCTTATAACTGCCAAACGATAAATATCTGGTTAGCCATACTCATGTCAAAATGAGGCCATGTATAGGTCAAGGTGATATGGAAGTCTCGACAAGATCGGCACACTAGTTTCCCAGATACGGGTCTATAAAATTCTCAAGGTCATATATTTTCATGCTTATATCTTTCAAACGATAAATAACTGGTTAACAATACTCATGTCAAAATGAGGCTATGTATAGGTCAAGGTGACATGAAAGTCTCGACAAAATCGACCCACTAGCTTTCCAGATACGGGTCTTTAAAATTCTCAAGGTCATATATTTTCATGCTTATATCTGCAAAACGATAAATATCTGGTTAACCATGCTCATGTCAAAATGAGGCCATGTATAGGTCAAGGTGATATGGAAGTCTTGACAAAATCGTCCCATTAGTTTCCCAGATACGGGTCCTTAAAATTGTCAAGGTCATATATTTCCATGCTTATATCTGCCAAACGTTAAATATCTGGTTAGCTATACTCATGTCAAAATGAGGTCATGTATAGACCAAGGTGATACGGAAGTCTCGACGAAATCGGCACACTAGTTTCCCAGATACAGGTCTTTAAAATTCTCAATGTCATATATTTTCATGTTTATATCTGCCAAACGATAAATATGTGGTTAACCATACTCATGTCAAAATGAGGCCATGTAGAGGTCAAGGTGATATGGAAGTCTCGACAAAATCGTCGCACTAGTTTCCCAGATACGGGTCTTTAAAATTCTCAAGGTCATATATTTTCATGCTTATATCTTCCAAACGATAAATAGCTGGTTAACCATACTCATGTCAAAATAAGGCCATGTATAGGTCAAGGTGATATGGAAGTCTCGACGAAATCGGCCCACTAGTTTCCCAGATACGGATCTTTCAAATTCTCAAGGTCATATATTTTCATGCTTATATCTGCCAAACGATAAATAGCTGGTTAACAATACTCATGTCAAAATGAGGCTATGTATAGGTCAAGGTGACATGAAAGTCTCGACAAAATCGACCCACTAGCTTCCCAGATACGGGTCTTTAAAATTCTCAAGGTCATATATTTTCATGCTTATATCTGCCAAACGATAAATATCTGGTTAGCTATACTCATGTCAAAATGAGGCCATGTATAGGCCAAGGTGATAAGGAAGTCTCTACAAGATCGGCACACTAGTTTTCCAGATAGGGGTCTTTAAAATTCTCAAGGTCATATATTTTCATGCTTATATCTTACAAACGATAAATAGCTGGTTAACAATACTCATGTCAAACTGAGGCTATGTATAGGTCAAGGTGATATGGAAGTCTTGACAAAATCGCCCCACTAGTTTCCCAGATAAGGGTCTTTAAAATTCTCAAGGTCATATATTTTCATGCTTATATCTGCCAAACGATAAATATCTGGTTAACCATGCTCATGTCAAAATGAGGCCGTGTATAGGCCAAGGTGATATGGAAGTCTCGACAAAATCGGCCCACTAATTTCCGAGATACGGGTCTTTAAAATTCTCAAGGTCATATAATTTCATGCTTATATCTGCCAAACGATAAATAGGTGGTTAACCATACTCATGTCAAAATGATGCCATGTATAGGTCAAGGTGATATGGAAGTCTTGACGAAATCGGCCCACTAGTTTCCCAGATACGGGTCTTTAAAATTCTCAAGGTCATATGTTTTCATGCTTATATCTGCCAAACGATAAATAGCCGGTTAACCATACTCGTGTCAAAATGAGGCCATGTATAGGTCAAGGTGATATGGAAGTCTTGACAAAATCGCCCCACTAGTTTCCCAGATAAGGGTCTTTAAAATTCTCAAGGTCATATATTTTCATGCTTATAACTGCCAAACGATAAATATCTGGTTAGCCATACTCATGTCAAAATGAGGCCATGTATAGGTCAAGGTGATATGGAAGTCTCGACAAGATCGGTACACTAGTTTCCCAGATACGGGTCTTTAAAATTCTCAAGGTCATATATTTTCATGCTTATATCTTCCAAACGATAAATAGCTGGTTAACAATACTCATGTCAAAATGAGGCTATGTATAGTTCAAGGTGACATGAAAGTTTCGACAAAATCGACCCACTAGCTTCCCAGATACGGGTTTTTAAAATTCTCAAAGTCATATATTTTCATGCTTATATCTGCCAAACGAAAAACATCTGGTTAACCATGCTCTTGTCAAAATGAGGCCATGTATAGGTCAAGGTAATATGGAAGTCTTGACAAAATCGCCCCACTAGTTTCCCAGATACGGGTCTTTAAAATTCTCAAGGTCATATATTTTCATGCTTATATCTGCCAAACGTTAAATATCTGGTTAGCTATACTCATGTCAAAATGAGGCCATGTATAGGCCAAGGTGATATGGAAGTCTCGACAAAATCGGCCCACTAGTTTCCCAGATACGGGTCTTTAAAGTTCTCAAGGTCATATATTTTCATGCTTATATCTGCCAAACGTTAAATATCTGGTTAGCTATACTCATGTCAAAATGAGGCCATGTATAGGCCAAGGTGATATGGAAGTCTCGACAAAATCGGCCCACTGCTTTACCAGATACGGGTCTTTAAAATTCTCAATGTCATATATTTTCATGCTTATATCTGCCAAACGATAAATTTGTGGTTAACCATACTCATGTCAAAATGAGGCCATGTATAGGTCAAGGTGATATGGAAGTCTTGACAAAATCGCCCCACTAGTTTCCCAGATAAGGGTCTTTAAAATTCTCAAGGTCATATATTTTCATGCTTATATCTGCCAAACGATAAATATCTGGTTAACCATACTCATGTCAAAATGAGGCCATGTATAGGCCAAGGTGATATGGAAGTCTCGACAAAATCGGCCCACTGCTTTCACAGATACGGGTCTTTAAATTTCTCAATGTCATATATTTTCATGCTTATATCTGCCAAACGTTAAATATCTGGTTGGCTATACTCATGTCAAAATGAGGCCATGTATAGGTCAAGGTGATATGGAAGTCTTGTCAAAATCGCCCCACTAGTTTCCCAGATAAGGGTCTTTAAAATTCTCAAGGTCATATATTTTCATGCTTATATCTGCCAAACGTTAAATATCTGGTTAGCTATACTCATGTCAAAATGAGGCCATGTATAGGCCAAGGTGATATGGAAGTCTCGACAAAATCGGCCCACTAATTTCCGAGATACTGGTCTTTAAAATTCTCAAGGTCATATAATTTCATGCTTATATCTGCCAAACGATAAATAGGTGGTTAACCATACTCATGTCAAAATGAGGCCATGTAAAGGTCAAGGTGATAAGGAAGTCTCGACGAAATCGGCCCACTAGTTTCCCAGATACGGGTCTTTAAAATTCTCAAGGTCATATATTTTCATGCTTATATCTGCCAAACGATAAATAGGTGGTTAACCATACTCATGTCAAAATGAGGCCATGTATAGGTCAAGGTGATATGGAAATCTCGACGAAATCGGCCCACTGGTTTCCCAGATACGGGTCTTTAAAATTCTCAATGTCATATATTTTCATGCTTATATCTGCCAAACGATAAATATCTGGTTAACCATACTCGTGTCAAAATGAGGCCATGTATAGGTCAAGGTGATATGGAAGTCTTGACAAAATCGCCCCACTAGTTTCTTAGATAAGGGTCTTTAAAATTCTCAAGGTCATATATTTTCATGCTTATATCTGCCAAACGATAAATATCTGGTTAACCATGCTCATGTCAAAATGAGGCCATGTATAGGTCAAGGTGATATGGAAGTCTCGACAAGATCGGCACACTAGTTTCCCAGATACGGGTTTTTAAAATTCTCAAGGTCATATATTTTCATGCTTATATCTTCCAAACGATAAATAGCTGGTTAACAATACTCATGTCAAAATGAGGCTATGTATAGGTCAAGGTGACATATAAGTTTCGACAAAATCGACCCACTAGCTTCCCAGATACGGGTCTTTAAAATTCTCAAGGTCATATATTTTCATGCTTATATCTACCAAACGTTTAATATCTGGTTAGCTATACTCATGTCAAAATGAGGCCATGTATAGGCGAAGGTGATATGGAAGTCTCGACAAAATCGGCCCACTAGTTTCCCAGATACGGGTCTTTAAAATTCTCAAGGTCATATATTTTCATGCTTATATCTGCCAAAAGATAAATAGGTGGTTAACCATGCTCATGTCAAAATGAGGCCATGTATAGATTAAGGTGATATGGAAATGTTAACAAAATCGCTCCACTAGTTTCCCAGATACGGGTCTTTAAAATTCTCAAGGTCATATATTTTCATGCTTATATCTGCCAAACGTTAAATATCTGGTTAGCTATACTCATGTCAAAATGAGGCCATGTATAGGCCAAGGTGATATGGAAGTCTCGACAAAATCGGCCCACTAGTTTCCGAGATACGGGTCTTTAAAATTCTCAATGTCATATATTTTCATGCTTATATCTGCCAAACGTTAAATATCTGGTTAGCTGTACTCATGTCAAAATGAGGCCATGTATAGGCCAAGGTGATATGGAAGTCTCGACAAAATCGGCCCACTGCTTTCCCAGATACGGGTCTTCAAAATTCTCAATGTCATATATTTTCATGCTTATATCTGCCAAACGATAAATAGCTGGTTAACCATACTCGTGTCAAAATGAGGCCATGTTTAGGTCAAGGTGATACGGAAGTCTTGACAAAATTGCCCCACTAGTTTCCCAGTTAAGGGTCTTTAAAATTCTCAAGGTCATATATTTTCATGCTTATAATTGCCAAACGATAAATATCTGGTTAGCCATACTCATGTCAAAATGAGGCCATGTATAAGTCAAGGTGATATGGAAGTCTCGACAAGATCGGCACACTAGTTTCTCAGATACGGGTCTTTAAAATTCTCAAGGTCATATATTTTCATCCTTATATCTACCAAACGTTAAATATCTGGTTACCTATACTCATGTCAAAATGAGGCCGTGTATAGGCCAAGGTGATATGGAAGTCTCGACAAAATTGGCCCACTACTTTCCAGAATACGGGTCTTTAAAATTCTCAAGGTCATATAATTCCATGCTTATATCTGCCAAACGATAAATAGGTGGTTAACCATACTCATGTCAAAATGAGGCCATGTATAGGTCAAGGTGATATGGAAGTCTCGACGAAATCGGCCCACTAGTTTCCCAGATAAGGGTCTTTAAAATTCTCAAGATCATATATTTTCATGCTTATATCTGCCAAACGATAAATAGGTGGTTAACCATACTCATGTCAAAATGAGTCCATGTATAGCTCAAGGTGATATGGAATTCTCGACGAATTCGGCCCACTGGTTTCCCAGATACGGGTCTTTAAAATTCTCAATGTCATATATTTTCATGCTTATATCTGCCAAACGATATTAGGTGGTTAACCATACTCATGTCAAAATGAGGCCATGTATAGTTCAAGGTGATATGGAAGTCTTGACAAAATCGCCCCACTAGTTTCCCAGATAAGGGTCTTTAAAATTCTCAAGGTCATATATTTTCATGCTTATATCTGCCAAACGATAAATATCTGGTTAACCATGCTCATGTCAAAATGAGGCCATGTATAGGTGAAGGTGATATGGAAGTCTTGACAAAATCGGCCCACTAATTTCTGAGATACGGGTCTTTAAAATTTTCAAGGTCATATATTTTCATGCTTATATCTGCCAAACGTTAAATATCTGGTTAGCTATACTCATGTCAAAATGAGGCCATGTATAGGCCAAGGTGATATGGAAGACTCGACAAGATCGGCACATTAGTTTCCCAGATAGGGGTCTTTAAAATTCTCAAGGTCATATATTTTCATGCTTATATCTTCCAAACGATAAATAGCTGGTTAACCATACTCATGTCAAAATAAGGCCATGTATAGGTCAAGGTGATATGGAAGTCTCGACGAAATCGGCCCACTTGTTTCCCAGATACGGGTCTTTATATTCTCAAGGTCATATATTTTCATTCTTATATCTGCCAAACGATAAATAGCTGGTTAACCATGCTCGTGTCAAAATGAGGCCATGTATAGGTCAAGGTGATATGGAAGTCTTGACAAAATCGCCCCACTAGTTTCCCAGATAAGGGTCTTTAAAATTCTCAAGGTCATATATTTTCATGCTTATAACTGCCAAACGATAAATATCTGGTTAGCCATACTCATGTCAAAATGAGGCCATGTATAGGTCAAGGTGATATGGAAGTCTCGACAAGATCGGCACACTAGTTTCCCAGATACGGGTCTTTAAAATTCTCAAGGTCATATATTTTCATGCTTATATCTTCCAAACGATAAATAGCTGGTTAACAATACTCATGTCAAAATGAGGCTATGTATAGGTCAAGGTGACATGAAAGTCTTGACAAAATCGCCCCACTAGTTTCGCAGATACGGGTCTTTAAAATTCTCAAGGTCATATAATTTTATGCTTATATCTGCCAAACGATAAATAGGTGGTTAGTTATACTCAAGTCAAAATGAGGCCATGTATAGGTCAAGGTGATATGGAAGTCTCGACGAAATCGGCCCACTGCTTTCCCAGATACGGGTCTTTAAAATTCTCAATGTTATATATTTTCATGCTTATATCTGCCAAACAATAAATAGGTGGTTAACCATACTCATGTCAAAATGAGGCCATGTATAGGTCAAGGTGATATGGAAGTCTTGACAAAATCTTCCCACTAGTTTCCCAGATACGGTTCTTTAAAATTCTTAAGGTCATATATTTTTATGCTTATATCTGCCAAGCGTTAAATATCTGGTTAGCTATACACATGTCAAAATGAGGCCATGTATAGGCCAAGGTGATATCGAAGTCTCGACAAAATCGGCCCACTAGTTTCCCAGATACGGGTCTTTAAAATTCTCAAGGTCATATATTTTCATGCTTATATCTGCCAAACGTTAAATATCTGGTTAGCTATACTCATGTCAAAATGAGGCCGTGTATAGGCCAAGGTGATATGGAAGTCTTGACAAAATCGGCCCACTAATTTCCGAGATACGGGTCTTTAAAATTCTCAAGGTCATATAATTTCATGCTTATATCTGCCAAACGATAAATAGGTGGTTAACCATACTCATGTCAAAATGAGGCCATGTATAGGTCAAGGTGATATGGAAGTCTCGACGAAATCGGCCCACTAGTTTCCCAGATACGGGTCTTTAAAATTCTCAAGGTCATATATTTTCATGCTTATATCTGCCAAACGATAAATAGCCGGTTAACCATACTCGTGTCAAAATGAGGCCATGTATAGGTCAAGGTGATATGAAAGTCTTGACAAAATCGCCCCACTAGTTTCCCAGATAAGGGTCTTTAAAATTCTCAAGGTCATATATTTTCATGCTTATAACTGCCAAACGATAAATATCTGGTTAGCCATACTCATGTCAAAATGAGGCCATGTATAGGTCAAGGTGATATGGAAGTCTCGACAAGATCGGCACACTAGTTTCCCAGATACGGGTCTTTAAAATTCTCAAGGTCATATATTTTCATGCTTATATCTTCCAAACGATAAATAGCTGGTTAACAATACTCATGTCAAAATGAGGCTATGTATAGTTCAAGGTGACATGAAAGTTTCGACAAAATCGACCCACTAGCTTCCCAGATACGGGTTTTTAAAATTCTCAAGGTCATATGTTTTCATGCTTATATCTGCCAAACGAAAAATATCTGGTTAACCATGCTCATGTCAAAATGAGGCCATGTATAGGTCAAGGTAATATGGAAGTCTTGACAAAATCGCCCCACTAGTTTCCCAGATACGGGTCTTTAAAATTCTAAAGGTCATATATTTTGATGCTTATATCTGCCAAACGATAGATAGGTGGTTAACCATACTCATGTCAAAATGAGGCCATGTATAGGTCAAGGTGATATGGAAGTCTCGACGAAATCGGCCCACTAGTTTCCCAGATACGGGTCTTTAAAATTCTCAAGGTCATATATTTTCATGCGTATATCTGCCAAACGATAAATAGCTGGTTAACCATACTCGTGTCAAAATGAGGCCATGTATAGTTCAATGTGATATGGAAGTCTTGACAAAATCGGCCCACTGCTTTCCCAGATAAGGGTCCTTAAAATTCTCAAGGTCATATATTTTTATGCTTATAACTGCCAAACGATAAATATCTGGTTAGCCATACTCATGTCAAAATGAGGCCATGTATAGGTCAAGGTGATATGGAAGTCTCGACAAGATCGGCACACTAGTTTCCCAGATACGGGTCTATAAAATTCTCAAGGTCATATATTTTCATGCTTATATCTTTCAAACGATAAATAACTGGTTAACAATACTCATGTCAAAATGAGGCTATGTATAGGTCAAGGTGACATGAAAGTCTCGACAAAATCGACCCACTAGCTTTCCAGATACGGGTCTTTAAAATTCTCAAGGTCATATATTTTCATGCTTATATCTGCAAAACGATAAATATCTGGTTAACCATGCTCATGTCAAAATGAGGCCATGTATAGGTCAAGGTGATATGGAAGTCTTGACAAAATCGTCCCATTAGTTTCCCAGATACGGGTCCTTAAAATTGTCAAGGTCATATATTTCCATGCTTATATCTGCCAAACGTTAAATATCTGGTTAGCTATACTCATGTCAAAATGAGGTCATGTATAGACCAAGGTGATACGGAAGTCTCGACGAAATCGGCACACTAGTTTCCCAGATACAGGTCTTTAAAATTCTCAATGTCATATATTTTCATGTTTATATCTGCCAAACGATAAATATGTGGTTAACCATACTCATGTCAAAATGAGGCCATGTAGAGGTCAAGGTGATATGGAAGTCTCGACAAAATCGTCGCACTAGTTTCCCAGATACGGGTCTTTAAAATTCTCAAGGTCATATATTTTCATGCTTATATCTTCCAAACGATAAATAGCTGGTTAACCATACTCATGTCAAAATAAGGCCATGTATAGGTCAAGGTGATATGGAAGTCTCGACGAAATCGGCCCACTAGTTTCCCAGATACGGATCTTTCAAATTCTCAAGGTCATATATTTTCATGCTTATATCTGCCAAACGATAAATAGCTGGTTAACAATACTCATGTCAAAATGAGGCTATGTATAGGTCAAGGTGACATGAAAGTCTCGACAAAATCGACCCACTAGCTTCCCAGATACGGGTCTTTAAAATTCTCAAGGTCATATATTTTCATGCTTATATCTGCCAAACGATAAATATCTGGTTAGCTATACTCATGTCAAAATGAGGCCATGTATAGGCCAAGGTGATAAGGAAGTCTCTACAAGATCGGCACACTAGTTTTCCAGATAGGGGTCTTTAAAATTCTCAAGGTCATATATTTTCATGCTTATATCTTACAAACGATAAATAGCTGGTTAACAATACTCATGTCAAACTGAGGCTATGTATAGGTCAAGGTGATATGGAAGTCTTGACAAAATCGCCCCACTAGTTTCCCAGATAAGGGTCTTTAAAATTCTCAAGGTCATATATTTTCATGCTTATATCTGCCAAACGATAAATATCTGGTTAACCATGCTCATGTCAAAATGAGGCCGTGTATAGGCCAAGGTGATATGGAAGTCTCGACAAAATCGGCCCACTAATTTCCGAGATACGGGTCTTTAAAATTCTCAAGGTCATATAATTTCATGCTTATATCTGCCAAACGATAAATAGGTGGTTAACCATACTCATGTCAAAATGATGCCATGTATAGGTCAAGGTGATATGGAAGTCTTGACGAAATCGGCCCACTAGTTTCCCAGATACGGGTCTTTAAAATTCTCAAGGTCATATGTTTTCATGCTTATATCTGCCAAACGATAAATAGCCGGTTAACCATACTCGTGTCAAAATGAGGCCATGTATAGGTCAAGGTGATATGGAAGTCTTGACAAAATCGCCCCACTAGTTTCCCAGATAAGGGTCTTTAAAATTCTCAAGGTCATATATTTTCATGCTTATAACTGCCAAACGATAAATATGTGGTTAGCCATACTCATGTCAAAATGAGGCCATGTATAGGTCAAGGTGATATGGAAGTCTCGACAAGATCGGTACACTAGTTTCCCAGATACGGGTCTTTAAAATTCTCAAGGTCATATATTTTCATGCTTATATCTTCCAAACGATAAATAGCTGGTTAACAATACTCATGTCAAAATGAGGCTATGTATAGTTCAAGGTGACATGAAAGTTTCGACAAAATCGACCCACTAGCTTCCCAGATACGGGTTTTTAAAATTCTCAAAGTCATATATTTTCATGCTTATATCTGCCAAACGAAAAACATCTGGTTAACCATGCTCTTGTCAAAATGAGGCCATGTATAGGTCAAGGTAATATGGAAGTCTTGACAAAATCGCCCCACTAGTTTCCCAGATACGGGTCTTTAAAATTCTCAAGGTCATATATTTTCATGCTTATATCTGCCAAACGTTAAATATCTGGTTAGCTATACTCATGTCAAAATGAGGCCATGTATAGGCCAAGGTGATATGGAAGTCTCGACAAAATCGGCCCACTAGTTTCCCAGATACGGGTCTTTAAAGTTCTCAAGGTCATATATTTTCATGCTTATATCTGCCAAACGTTAAATATCTGGTTAGCTATACTCATGTCAAAATGAGGCCATGTATAGGCCAAGGTGATATGGAAGTCTCGACAAAATCGGCCCACTGCTTTACCAGATACGGGTCTTTAAAATTCTCAATGTCATATATTTTCATGCTTATATCTGCCAAACGATAAATTTGTGGTTAACCATACTCATGTCAAAATGAGGCCATGTATAGGTCAAGGTGATATGGAAGTCTTGACAAAATCGCCCCACTAGTTTCCCAGATAAGGGTCTTTAAAATTCTCAAGGTCATATATTTTCATGCTTATATCTGCCAAACGATAAATATCTGGTTAACCATACTCATGTCAAAATGAGGCCATGTATAGGCCAAGGTGATATGGAAGTCTCGACAAAATCGGCCCACTGCTTTCACAGATACGGGTCTTTAAATTTCTCAATGTCATATATTTTCATGCTTATATCTGCCAAACGTTAAATATCTGGTTGGCTATACTCATGTCAAAATGAGGCCATGTATAGGTCAAGGTGATATGGAAGTCTTGTCAAAATCGCCCCACTAGTTTCCCAGATAAGGGTCTTTAAAATTCTCAAGGTCATATATTTTCATGCTTATATCTGCCAAACGTTAAATATCTGGTTAGCTATACTCATGTCAAAATGAGGCCATGTATAGGCCAAGGTGATATGGAAGTCTCGACAAAATCGGCCCACTAATTTCCGAGATACTGGTCTTTAAAATTCTCAAGGTCATATAATTTCATGCTTATATCTGCCAAACGATAAATAGGTGGTTAACCATACTCATGTCAAAATGAGGCCATGTAAAGGTCAAGGTGATAAGGAAGTCTCGACGAAATCGGCCCACTAGTTTCCCAGATACGGGTCTTTAAAATTCTCAAGGTCATATATTTTCATGCTTATATCTGCCAAACGATAAATAGGTGGTTAACCATACTCATGTCAAAATGAGGCCATGTATAGGTCAAGGTGATATGGAAATCTCGACGAAATCGGCCCACTGGTTTCCCAGATACGGGTCTTTAAAATTCTCAATGTCATATATTTTCATGCTTATATCTGCCAAACGATAAATATCTGGTTAACCATACTCGTGTCAAAATGAGGCCATGTATAGGTCAAGGTGATATGGAAGTCTTGACAAAATCGCCCCACTAGTTTCTTAGATAAGGGTCTTTAAAATTCTCAAGGTCATATATTTTCATGCTTATATCTGCCAAACGATAAATATCTGGTTAACCATGCTCATGTCAAAATGAGGCCATGTATAGGTCAAGGTGATATGGAAGTCTCGACAAGATCGGCACACTAGTTTCCCAGATACGGGTTTTTAAAATTCTCAAGGTCATATATTTTCATGCTTATATCTTCCAAACGATAAATAGCTGGTTAACAATACTCATGTCAAAATGAGGCTATGTATAGGTCAAGGTGACATATAAGTTTCGACAAAATCGACCCACTAGCTTCCCAGATACGGGTCTTTAAAATTCTCAAGGTCATATATTTTCATGCTTATATCTACCAAACGTTTAATATCTGGTTAGCTATACTCATGTCAAAATGAGGCCATGTATAGGCGAAGGTGATATGGAAGTCTCGACAAAATCGGCCCACTAGTTTCCCAGATACGGGTCTTTAAAATTCTCAAGGTCATATATTTTCATGCTTATATCTGCCAAAAGATAAATAGGTGGTTAACCATGCTCATGTCAAAATGAGGCCATGTATAGATTAAGGTGATATGGAAATGTTAACAAAATCGCTCCACTAGTTTCCCAGATACGGGTCTTTAAAATTCTCAAGGTCATATATTTTCATGCTTATATCTGCCAAACGTTAAATATCTGGTTAGCTATACTCATGTCAAAATGAGGCCATGTATAGGCCAAGGTGATATGGAAGTCTCGACAAAATCGGCCCACTAGTTTCCGAGATACGGGTCTTTAAAATTCTCAATGTCATATATTTTCATGCTTATATCTGCCAAACGTTAAATATCTGGTTAGCTGTACTCATGTCAAAATGAGGCCATGTATAGGCCAAGGTGATATGGAAGTCTCGACAAAATCGGCCCACTGCTTTCCCAGATACGGGTCTTCAAAATTCTCAATGTCATATATTTTCATGCTTATATCTGCCAAACGATAAATAGCTGGTTAACCATACTCGTGTCAAAATGAGGCCATGTTTAGGTCAAGGTGATACGGAAGTCTTGACAAAATTGCCCCACTAGTTTCCCAGTTAAGGGTCTTTAAAATTCTCAAGGTCATATATTTTCATGCTTATAATTGCCAAACGATAAATATCTGGTTAGCCATACTCATGTCAAAATGAGGCCATGTATAAGTCAAGGTGATATGGAAGTCTCGACAAGATCGGCACACTAGTTTCTCAGATACGGGTCTTTAAAATTCTCAAGGTCATATATTTTCATCCTTATATCTACCAAACGTTAAATATCTGGTTACCTATACTCATGTCAAAATGAGGCCGTGTATAGGCCAAGGTGATATGGAAGTCTCGACAAAATTGGCCCACTACTTTCCAGAATACGGGTCTTTAAAATTCTCAAGGTCATATAATTCCATGCTTATATCTGCCAAACGATAAATAGGTGGTTAACCATACTCATGTCAAAATGAGGCCATGTATAGGTCAAGGTGATATGGAAGTCTCGACGAAATCGGCCCACTAGTTTCCCAGATAAGGGTCTTTAAAATTCTCAAGATCATATATTTTCATGCTTATATCTGCCAAACGATAAATAGGTGGTTAACCATACTCATGTCAAAATGAGTCCATGTATAGCTCAAGGTGATATGGAATTCTCGACGAATTCGGCCCACTGGTTTCCCAGATACGGGTCTTTAAAATTCTCAATGTCATATATTTTCATGCTTATATCTGCCAAACGATATTAGGTGGTTAACCATACTCATGTCAAAATGAGGCCATGTATAGTTCAAGGTGATATGGAAGTCTTGACAAAATCGCCCCACTAGTTTCCCAGATAAGGGTCTTTAAAATTCTCAAGGTCATATATTTTCATGCTTATATCTGCCAAACGATAAATATCTGGTTAACCATGCTCATGTCAAAATGAGGCCATGTATAGGTGAAGGTGATATGGAAGTCTTGACAAAATCGGCCCACTAATTTCTGAGATACGGGTCTTTAAAATTTTCAAGGTCATATATTTTCATGCTTATATCTGCCAAACGTTAAATATCTGGTTAGCTATACTCATGTCAAAATGAGGCCATGTATAGGCCAAGGTGATATGGAAGACTCGACAAGATCGGCACATTAGTTTCCCAGATAGGGGTCTTTAAAATTCTCAAGGTCATATATTTTCATGCTTATATCTTCCAAACGATAAATAGCTGGTTAACCATACTCATGTCAAAATAAGGCCATGTATAGGTCAAGGTGATATGGAAGTCTCGACGAAATCGGCCCACTTGTTTCCCAGATACGGGTCTTTATATTCTCAAGGTCATATATTTTCATTCTTATATCTGCCAAACGATAAATAGCTGGTTAACCATGCTCGTGTCAAAATGAGGCCATGTATAGGTCAAGGTGATATGGAAGTCTTGACAAAATCGCCCCACTAGTTTCCCAGATAAGGGTCTTTAAAATTCTCAAGGTCATATATTTTCATGCTTATAACTGCCAAACGATAAATATCTGGTTAGCCATACTCATGTCAAAATGAGGCCATGTATAGGTCAAGGTGATATGGAAGTCTCGACAAGATCGGCACACTAGTTTCCCAGATACGGGTCTTTAAAATTCTCAAGGTCATATATTTTCATGCTTATATCTTCCAAACGATAAATAGCTGGTTAACAATACTCATGTCAAAATGAGGCTATGTATAGGTCAAGGTGACATGAAAGTCTTGACAAAATCGCCCCACTAGTTTCGCAGATACGGGTCTTTAAAATTCTCAAGGTCATATAATTTTATGCTTATATCTGCCAAACGATAAATAGGTGGTTAGTTATACTCAAGTCAAAATGAGGCCATGTATAGGTCAAGGTGATATGGAAGTCTCGACGAAATCGGCCCACTAGTTTCCCAGATAAGGGTCTTTAAAATTCTCAAGATCATATATTTTCATGCTTATATCTGCCAAACGATAAATAGGTGGTTAACCATACTCATGTCAAAATGAGTCCATGTATAGCTCAAGGTGATATGGAATTCTCGACGAATTCGGCCCACTGGTTTCCCAGATACGGGTCTTTAAAATTCTCAATGTCATATATTTTCATGCTTATATCTGCCAAACGATATTAGGTGGTTAACCATACTCATGTCAAAATGAGGCCATGTATAGTTCAAGGTGATATGGAAGTCTTGACAAAATCGCCCCACTAGTTTCCCAGATAAGGGTCTTTAAAATTCTCAAGGTCATATATTTTCATGCTTATATCTGCCAAACGATAAATATCTGGTTAACCATGCTCATGTCAAAATGAGGCCATGTATAGGTGAAGGTGATATGGAAGTCTTGACAAAATCGGCCCACTAATTTCTGAGATACGGGTCTTTAAAATTTTCAAGGTCATATATTTTCATGCTTATATCTGCCAAACGTTAAACATCTGGTTAGCTATACTCATGTCAAAATGAGGCCATGTATAGGCCAAGGTGATATGGAAGACTCGACAAGATCGGCACATTAGTTTCCCAGATAGGGGTCTTTAAAATTCTCAAGGTCATATATTTTCATGCTTATATCTTCCAAACGATAAATAGCTGGTTAACCATACTCATGTCAAAATAAGGCCATGTATAGGTCAAGGTGATATGGAAGTCTCGACGAAATCGGCCCACTTGTTTCCCAGATACGGGTCTTTATATTCTCAAGGTCATATATTTTCATTCTTATATCTGCCAAACGATAAATAGCTGGTTAACCATGCTCGTGTCAAAATGAGGCCATGTATAGGTCAAGGTGATATGGAAGTCTTGACAAAATCGCCCCACTAGTTTCCCAGATAAGGGTCTTTAAAATTCTCAAGGTCATATATTTTCATGCTTATAACTGCCAAACGATAAATATCTGGTTAGCCATACTCATGTCAAAATGAGGCCATGTATAGGTCAAGGTGATATGGAAGTCTCGACAAGATCGGCACACTAGTTTCCCAGATACGGGTCTTTAAAATTCTCAAGGTCATATATTTTCATGCTTATATCTTCCAAACGATAAATAGCTGGTTAACAATACTCATGTCAAAATGAGGCTATGTATAGGTCAAGGTGACATGAAAGTCTTGACAAAATCGCCCCACTAGTTTCGCAGATACGGGTCTTTAAAATTCTCAAGGTCATATAATTTTATGCTTATATCTGCCAAACGATAAATAGGTGGTTAGTTATACTCAAGTCAAAATGAGGCCATGTATAGGTCAAGGTGATATGGAAGTCTCGACGAAATCGGCCCACTGCTTTCCCAGATACGGGTCTTTAAAATTCTCAATGTTATATATTTTCATGCTTATATCTGCCAAACAATAAATAGGTGGTTAACCATACTCATGTCAAAATGAGGCCATGTATAGGTCAAGGTGATATGGAAGTCTTGACAAAATCTTCCCACTAGTTTCCCAGATACGGTTCTTTAAAATTCTTAAGGTCATATATTTTTATGCTTATATCTGCCAAGCGTTAAATATCTGGTTAGCTATACACATGTCAAAATGAGGCCATGTATAGGCCAAGGTGATATCGAAGTCTCGACAAAATCGGCCCACTAGTTTCCCAGATACGGGTCTTTAAAATTCTCAAGGTCATATATTTTCATGCTTATATCTGCCAAACGTTAAATATCTGGTTAGCTATACTCATGTCAAAATGAGGCCGTGTATAGGCCAAGGTGATATGGAAGTCTTGACAAAATCGGCCCACTAATTTCCGAGATACGGGTCTTTAAAATTCTCAATGTCATATAATTTCATGCTTATATCTGCCAAACGATAAATAGGTGGTTAACCATACTCATGTCAAAATGAGGCCATGTATAGGTCAAGGTGATATGGAAGTCTCGACGAAATCGGCCCACTAGTTTCCCAGATACGGGTCTTTAAAATTCTCAAGGTCATATATTTTCATGCTTATATCTGCCAAACGATAAATAGCCGGTTAACCATACTCGTGTCAAAATGAGGCCATGTATAGGTCAAGGTGATATGAAAGTCTTGACAAAATCGCCCCACTAGTTTCCCAGATAAGGGTCTTTAAAATTCTCAAGGTCATATATTTTCATGCTTATAACTGCCAAACGATAAATATCTGGTTAGCCATACTCATGTCAAAATGAGGCCATGTATAGGTCAAGGTGATATGGAAGTCTCGACAAGATCGGCACACTAGTTTCCCAGATACGGGTCTTTAAAATTCTCAAGGTCATATATTTTCATGCTTATATCTTCCAAACGATAAATAGCTGGTTAACAATACTCATGTCAAAATGAGGCTATGTATAGTTCAAGGTGACATGAAAGTTTCGACAAAATCGACCCACTAGCTTCCCAGATACGGGTTTTTAAAATTCTCAAGGTCATATGTTTTCATGCTTATATCTGCCAAACGAAAAATATCTGGTTAACCATGCTCATGTCAAAATGAGGCCATGTATAGGTCAAGGTAATATGGAAGTCTTGACAAAATCGCCCCACTAGTTTCCCAGATACGGGTCTTTAAAATTCTCAAGGCCATATATTTTCATGCTTATATCTGCCAAACGTTAAATATCTTTTTAGCTATACTCATGTCAAAATAAGGCCATGTATAGGCCAAGGTGATATGGAAGTCTCGACAAAATCGGCCCACTAGTTTCCCAGATACGGGTCTTTAAAGTTCTCAAGGTCATATATGTTTATGCTTATATCTGCCAAACGTTAAATATCTGGTTAGCTATACTCATGTCAAAATGAGGCCATGTATAGGCCAAGGTGATATGGAAGTCTCGACAAAATCGGCCCACTGCTTTACCAGATACGGGTCTTTAAAATTCTCAATGTCATATATTTTCATGCTTATATCTGCCAAACGATAAATTTGTGGTTAACCATAATCATGTCAAAATGAGGCCATGTATAGGTCAAAGTGATATGGAAGTCTTGACAAAATCGCCCCACTAGTTTCCCAGATAAGGGTCCTTAAAATTCTCAAGGTCATATATTTTCATGCTTATATCTGCCAAACGATAAATATCTGGTTAACCATGCTCATGTCAAAATGAGGCCATGTATAGGCCAAGGTGATATGGAAGTCTCGACAAAATCGGCCCACTAGTTTCCCAGATTCGGGTCTTTAAAGTTCTCAGGTCATATATTTTCATGCTTATATCTGCCAAACGTTAAATATCTGGTTAGCTATACTCATGTCAAAATGAGGCCATGTATAGGCCAAGGTGATATGGAAGTCTCGACAAAATCGGCCCACTGCTTTCCCAGATACGGGTCTTTAAATTTCTCAATGTCATATATTTTCATGCTTATATCTGCCAAACGATAAATTTGTGGTTAACCATACTCATGTCAAAATGAGGCCATGTATAGGTCAACGTGATATGGAAGTCTTGTCAAAATCGCCCCACTAGTTTCCCAGATAAGGGTCTTTAAAATTCTCAAGGTCATATATTTTCATGCTTATATCTGCCAAACGTTAAATATCTGGTTAGCTATACTCATGTCAAAATGAGGCCATGTATAGGCAAAGGTGATATGGAAGTCTCGACAAAATCGGCCCACTAATTTCCGAGATACTGGTCTTTAAAATTCTCAAGGTCATATAATTTCATGCTTATAACTGCCAAACGATAAATATCTGGTTAGCCATACTCATGTCAAAATGAGGCCATGTATAGTTCAAGGTGATATAGAAGTCTCGACAAGATCGGCACACTAGTTTCCCAGATACGGGTCTTTAAAATTCTCAAGGTCATATATTTTCATGCTTATATCTTCCAAACCATAAATAGCTGGTTAACAATACTCATGTCAAAATGAGGCTATGTATAGGTCAAGGTGACATGAAAGTCTTGACAAAATCGCCCCACTAGTTTCCCAGATACGGGTCTTTAAAATTCTCAAGGTCATATAATTTTATGCTTATATCTGCCAAACGATAAATAGGTGGTTAGTTATACTCATGTCAAAATGAGGCCATGTATAGGTCAAGGTGATATGGAAGTCTCGACGAAATCGGCCCACTGCTTTCCCAGATACGGGTCTTTAAAATTCTCAATGTCATATATTTTCATGCTTATATCTGCCAAACGATAAATAGCCGGTTAACCATACTCGTGTCAAAATGAGGCAATGTATAGGTCAAGGTGATATGGAAGTCTTGACAAAATCGCCCCACTAGTTTCCCAGATACGGGTCTTTAAAATTCTCAAGGTCATATATTTTCATGCTTATATCTTCCAAACGATAAATAGCTGGTTAACAATACTCATGTCAAAATGAGTCTTTGTATAGGTCAAGGTGACATGAAAGTCTCGACAAAATCGACCCACTAGCTTCCGAGATACGGGTCTTTAAAATTCTCAAGGTCATATATTTTCATGCTTATATCTGCCAAACGATAAATATCTGGTTAACCATGCTCATGTCAAAATGAGGCCATGTATAGTTCAAGGTGATATGGAAGTCTTGAGAAAATCTTCCCACTAGTTTCCCAGATACGAGTCTTTAAAATTCTCAAGGTCATATATTTTCATGCTTATGTCTGCCAAACGTTAAATATCTGGTTAGCTATACACATGTCAAAATGAGGCCATGTATAGGCCAAGGTGATATGGAAGTCTCGACAAAATCGGCCCACTAGTTTCCCAGATACGGGTTTTTAAAATTCTCAAGGTCATATATTTTCATGCTTATATCTGCCAAACGTTAAATATCTGGTTAGCTATACTCAAGTCAAAATGAGGCCGTGTATAGGCCAAGGTGATATGTAAGTCTCGACAAAATCGGCCCACTAATTTCCGAGATACTGGTCTTTAAAATTCTCAAGGTCATATAATTTCATGCTTATATCTGCCAAACGATAAATAGGTGGTTAACCATACTCATGTCAAAATGAGGCCATGTATAGGTCAAGGTGATATGGAAGTCTCGACGAAATCGGCCCACTAGTTTCCCAGATACGGGTCTTTAAAATTCTCAAGGTCATATATTTTAATGCTTATATCTTCCAAACGATAAATAGCTGGTTAACAATACTCATGTCAAAATGAGGCTATGTATAGGTCAAGGTGACATGAAAGTTTCGACAAAATCGACCCACTAGCTTCCCAGATACGGGTTTTTAAAATTCTCAAGGTCATATTTTCATGCTTATATCTGCCAAACGATAAATATCTGGTTAACGATGCTCATGTCAAAATGAGGCCATGTATAGGCCAAGGTGATATGGAAGTCTCGACAAAATCGGCCCACTACTTTCCCAGATACGGGTCTTTAAATTTCTCAAGGTCATATATTTTAATGCTTATATCTGCCAAACGTTAAATATCTGGTTAGCTATACTCATGACAAAATGAGGCCATGTATAGGTCAAGGTGATATGGAAGTCTCGACAAAATCGGCCCACTAGTTTCCCAGATACGGGTCTTTGAAATTCTCAAGGTCATATATTTTCATGCTTATATCTTCCAAACGTTAAATATCTGGTTAGCTATACTCATGTCAAAATGAGGCCGTGTATAGGCCAAGGTGATATGGAAGTCTCGACAAAATCGGTCCACTAATTTAGCAGATACGAGTCTTTAAAATTCTCAAGGTCATATATTTTTATGCTTATATCTGCCAAACGATAAATAGGTGGTTAGTTATACTCATGTCAAAATGAGGCCATGTATAGGTCAAGGTGATATGGAAGTCTCGACGAAATTGGCCCACTGGTTTACCAGATACGGGTCTTTAAAATTCTCAATGTCATATATTTTCATGCTTATATCTGCCAAACGATAAATAGGTGGTTAACCATACTCATCTTAAAATGAGGCCATGTATAGGTCAAGGTGATATGGAAGTCTTGACAAAATCTTCCCACTAGTTTCCCAGATACGGGTCTTTAAAGTTCTCAAGGTCGTATAATTTTATGCTTATATCTGCCAAACGATGAATAGGTGGTTAACCATACTCATGTCAAAATGAGGCCATGTATAGGTCAAGGGGATATGGAAGTCTCGACGAAATCGGCCCACTAGTTTCCCAGATACGGGTCTTTAAAATTCTCAAGGTCATATATTTTCATGCTTATATCTGCCAAACGATAAATAGGTGGTTAACCATACTCATGTCAAAATGAGGCCATGTATAGGTCAAGGTGATATGGAAGTCTCGACGAAATCGGCCCACTGGTTTCCCAGATACGGGTCTTTAAAATTCTCAAGGTCATATATTTTCATGCTTATATCTGCCAAACGATAAATAGCTGGTTAACCATACTCGTGTCAAAATGAGGCCATGTATAGGTCAAGGTGATATGGAAGTCTTGACAAAATCGCCCCACTCGTTTCCCAGATAAGGGTCTTTAAAATTCTCAAGGTCATATATTTTCATGCTTATAACTGCCAAATGATAAATATCCGGTTAGAGATACTCATGTCAAAATGAGGCCATGTATAGGTCAAGGTGATATGGAAGTCTCGACAAGATCGGCACACTAGTTTCCCAGATACGGGTCTTTAAAATTCTCAAGGTCATATATTTTCATGCTTATATCTTCCAAACGATAAATAGCTGGTTAACAATACTCATGTCAAAATGAGTCTATGTATAGGTCAAGGTGACATAAAAGTTTCGACAAAATCGACCCACTAGCTTCCCAGATACGGGTTTTTAAAATTCTCAAGGTCATATATTTTCATGCTTATATCTACCAAACGTTAAATATCTGGTTAGCTATACTCATGTCAAAATGAGGTCATGTATAGGCCAAGGTGATATGGAAGTCTCGACAAAATCGGCCCACTGCTTTCCTAGATACGGGTCTTTAAAATTCTCAATGTCATATATTTTCATGCTTATATCTGCCAAACGATAAATAGCTGGTTAACCATACTCGTGTCAAAATGAGGCCATGTATAGGTCAAGGTGATACGGAAGTCTTGACAAAATCGCCCCACTAGTTTCCCAGATAAGGGTCTTTAAAATTCTCAAGGTCATATATTTTCATGCTTATAATTGCCAAACGATAAATATCTGGTTAGCCATACTCATGTCAAAATGAGGCCATGTATAGGTCAAGGTGATATGGAAGTCTCGACAAGATCGGCACACTAGTTTCCCATATACGGGTCTTTAAAATTCTCAAGGTCATATATTTTCATGCTTATATCTTCCAAACGATAAATAGCTGGTTAACAATACTCATGTCAAAATGAGGCTATGTATAGGTCAAGGTGACATTAAAGTCTCGACAAAATCGACCAACTAGCTTCCCAGATACGGGTCTTTAAAATTCTCAAGGTCATATATTTTCATGCTTATATCTTCCAAACGATAAATATCTGGTTAACCATGCTCATGTCAAAATGAGGTCATGTATAGATCAAGGTGATATTGAAGTCTTGACAAAATCGTCCCACTAGTTTCCCAGATACGGGTCTTTAAAATTCTCAAGGTCATATATTTTCATGCTTATATCTGCCAAAAGATAAATAGGTGGTTAACCATGCTCATGTCAAAATGAGGCCATGTATAGATCAAGGTGATATGGAAGTCTTGACAAAATCGCCCCACTAGTTTCCCAGATACGGGTCTTTAAAATTCTCAAGGTCATATATTTTCAAGCTTATATCTGCCAAACGTTAAATATCTGGTTAGCTATACTCATGTCAAAATGAGGCCATGTATAGGCCAAGGTGATATGGAAGTCTCGACAAAATCGGCCCACTAGTTTCCGAGATACGGGTCTTTAAAATTCTCAATGTCATATATTTTCATGCTTATATCTGCCAAACGTTAAATATCTGGTTAGCTATACTCATGTCAAAATGAGGCCATGTATAGGCCAAGGTGATATGGAAGTCTGGACAAAATCGGCCCACTGCTTTCCCAGATACGGGTTTTTAAAATTCTCAATGTCATATATTTTCATGCTTATATCTGCCAAACGATAAATAGCTGGTTAA
The DNA here is from genome assembly GCF_977971745.1 of Zootermopsis nevadensis. Classification (NCBI taxonomy): domain Eukaryota; kingdom Metazoa; phylum Arthropoda; class Insecta; order Blattodea; family Termopsidae; genus Zootermopsis; species Zootermopsis nevadensis. The sequence goes on from NW_028259136.1 coordinate 3,834,715, forward strand.
TTATACTCGTGTCAAAATGAGGCCATGTTTAGGTCAAGGTGATACGGAAGTCTTGACAAAATCGCCCCACTAGTTTCCCAGATAAGGGTCTTTAAAATTCTCAAGGTCATATATTTTCATGCTTATAATTGCCAAACGATAAATATCTGGTTAGCCATACTCATGTCAAAATGAGGCCATGTATAGGTCAAGGTGATATGGAAGTCTCGACAAGATCGGCACACTAGTTTCCCAGATACGGGTCTTTAAGATTCTCAAGGTCATATATTTTCATGCTTATATCTTCCAAACGATAAATAGCTGGTTAACAATACTCATGTCAAAATGAGTCTATGTATAGTTCAAGGTGACATGAAAGTCTCGACAAAATCGACCCACTAGCTTCCGAGATACGGGTCTTTAAATTTCTCAAGGTCATATATTTTCATGCTTATATCTGCCAAACGATAAATATCTGGTTAACCATGCTCATGTCAAAATGAGGCCAGGTATAGGTCAAGGTGATATGGAAGTCTTGAGTAAATCTTCCCACTAGTTTCCAGATACGGGTCTTTAAAATTCTCAAGGTCATATATTTTCATGCTTATGTCTGCCAAACGTTAAATATCTGGTTAGCTATACACATGTCAAAATGAGGCCATGTATAGGCCAAGGTGATATGGAAGTCTCGACAAAATCGGCCCACTAGTTTCCCAGATACGGGTCTTTAAAATTCTCAAGGTCATATAATTTCATGCTTATATCTGCCAAACGATAAATAGGTGGTTAACCATACTCATGTGAAAATGAGGCCATGTATAGGTCAAGGTGATATGGAAGTCTCGACGAAATCGGCCCACTAGTTTCCCAGATACGGGTCTTTAAAATTCTCAAGGTCATATATTTTCATGCTTATATCTGCCAAACGATAAATAGGTGGTTAACCATACTCATGTCAAAATGAGGCCATGTATAGGTCAAGGTGATATGGAAGTCTTGACAAAATCGCCGCACTAGTTTCCCAGATAAGGGTCTTTAAAATTCTCAAGGTCATATATTTTCATGCTTATATCTGCCAAACGATAAATATCTGGTTAACCATGCTCATGTCAAAATGAGGCCATGTATAGATCAAGGTGATATGTAAGTCTTGACAAAATCGTCCCACTGGTTTCCCAGATACGGGTCTTTAAATTTCTCAAGGTCATATATTTTCATGCTTATATCTGCCAAACGTTAAATATCTGGTTAGCTATACTCATGTCAAAATGAGGTCATGTATAGGCCAAGGTGATATGCAAGTCTCGACAAAATCGGCCCACTAGTTTCCCAGATACGGGTCTTTAAAATTCTCAAGGTCATATATTTTCATGCTTATATCTTCCAAACGTTAAATATCTGGTTAGCTATACTCATGTCAAAATGAGGCCGTGTATAGGCCAAGGTGATATGGAAGTCTCGACAAAATCGGCCCACTAATTTCCCAGATACGGGTCTTTAAAATTCTCAAGGTCATATAATTTTATGCTTATATCTGCCAAACGATAAATAGGTGGTTAGTTATACTCATGTCAAAATGAGGCCATGTATAGGTCAAGGTGATATGGAAGTCTTGACAAAATCTTCCAACTAGTTTCCGAGATACGGGTCTTTAAAATTCTCAAGGTCATATAATTTCATGCTTATATCTGCCAAACGATAAATAGGTGGTTAACAATACTCAAGTCAAAATGAGGCCATGTATAGGTCAAGGTGATATGGAAGTCTCGACGAAATCGGCCCACTAGTTTCCCAGATACGGGTCATTAAAATTCTCAAGGTCATATATTTTCATGCTTATATCTGCCAAACGATAAATAGGTAGTTAACCATACTCATGTCAAAATGAGGCCATGTATAGGTCAAGGTGATATGGAAGTCTCGACGAAATCGGCCCACTGGTTTCCCAGATACGGGTCTTTGAAATTCTCAATGTCATATATTTTCATGCTTATATCTGCCAAACGATAAATAGCTGGTTAACCATACTCGTGTCAAAATGAGGCCATGTATAGGTCAAGGTGATATGGAAGTCTTGACAAAATCGCCCCACTAGTTTCCCAGATAAGGGTCTTTAAAATTCTCAAGGTCATATATTTTCAGGCTTATAACTGCCAAACGATAAATATCTGGTTAGCCATACTCATGTCGAAATGAGGCCATGTATAGGTCAAGGTGATATGGAAGTCTCGACAAGATCGGCACACTAGTTTCCCAGATACGGGTTTTTAAAATTCTCAAGGTCATATATTTTCATGCTTATATCTTCCAAACGATAAATAGCTGGTTAACAATACTCATGTCAAAATGAGGCTATGTATAGGTCAAGGTGACATGAAAGTTTCGACAAAATCGTCCCACTAGCTTCCCAGATACGGATTTTTAAAATTCTCAAGGTCATATATTTTCATGCTTATATCTGCCAAACGATAAATATCTGGTTAACCATGCTCATGTCAAAATGAGGCCATGTATAGGCCAAGGTGATACGGAAGTCTCGACAAAATCGGCCCACTAGTTTCCCAGAAACGGGTCTTTAAAGTTCTCAAGGACATATATTTTCATGCTTATATCTGCCAAACGTTAATTATCTGGTTAGCTATACTCATGTCAAAATGAGGCCATGTATAGGCCAAGGTGATATGGAAGTCTCGACAAAATCGGCCCACTGCTTTCCCAGATACGGGTCTTTAAAATTCTCAATGTCATATATTTTCATGCTTATATCTGCCAAACGATAAATTTGTGGTTAACCATACTCATGTCAAAATGAGGCCATGTATAGGTCAAGGAGATATGGAAGTCTTGTCAAAATCGCCCCACTAGTTTCCCAGATAAGAGTCTTTAAAATTCTCAAGGTCATATATTTTCATGCTTATATCTGCCAAACGTTAAATATCTGGTTAGCTATACTCATGTCAAAATGAGGCCGTGTATAGGCCAAGGTGATATGGAAGTCTCGACAAAATCGGCCCACTAATTTCCGAGATACTGGTCTTTAAAATTCTCAAGGTCATATATTTTCATGCTTATATCTGCCAAACGATAAATAGGTGGTTAACCATACTCATGTCAAAATGAGGCCATGTATAGGTCAAGGTGATATGGAAGTCTCGACGAAATCGGCCCACTAGTTTCCCAGATACGGGTCTTTAAAATTCTCAAGGTCATATATTTTCATGCTTATATCTGCCAAACGATAAATAGGTGGTTAACCATACTCATGTCAAAATGAGGCCATGTATAGGTCAAGGTGATATGGAAGTCTCGACGAAATCGGCCCACTGGTTTCCCAGATACGGGTCTTTAAAATTCTCAATGTCATATATTTTCATGCTTATATCTGCCAAACGATAAATTTGTGGTTAACCATACTCGTGTCAAAATGAGGCCATGTATAGGCCAAGGTGATATGGAAGTCTTGACAAAATCGCCCCACTAGTTTCCCAGATAAGGGTCTTTAAAATTCTCAAGGTCATATATTTTCATGCTTATATCTGCCAAACGATAAATATCTGGTTAACCATGCTCATGTCAAAATGAGGCCATGTATAGATCAAGGTGATATGGAAGTCTTGACAAAATCGTCCCACTAGTTTCCCAGATACGGTTCTTTAAAATTCTCAATGTCATATATTTTCATGCTTATATCTGCCAAACGATAAATAGCTGGTTAATTATACTCGTGTCAAAATGAGGCCATGTTTAGGTCAAGGTGATACGGAAGTCTTGACAAAATCGCCCCACTAGTTTCCCAGATAAGGGTCTTTAAAATTCTCAAGGTCATATATTTTCATGCTTATAATTGCCAAACGATAAATATCTGGTTAGCCATACTCATGTCAAAATGAGGCCATGTATAGGTCAAGGTGATATGGAAGTCTCGACAAGATCGGCACACTAGTTTCCCAGATACGGGTCTTTAAGATTCTCAAGGTCATATATTTTCATGCTTATATCTTCCAAACGATAAATAGCTGGTTAACAATACTCATGTCAAAATGAGTCTATGTATAGTTCAAGGTGACATGAAAGTCTCGACAAAATCGACCCACAAGCTTCCGAGATACGGGTCTTTAAATTTCTCAAGGTCATATATTTTCATGCTTATATCTGCCAAACTATAAATATCTGGTTAACCATGCTCATGTCAAAATGAGGCCATGTATAGGTCAAGGTGATATGGAAGTCTTGAGTAAATCTTCCCACTAGTTTCCCAGATACGGGTCTTTAAAATTCTCAAGGTCATATATTTTCATGCTTATGTCTGCCAAACGTTAAATATCTGGTTAGCTATACACATGTCAAAATGAGGCCATGTATAGGCCAAGGTGATATGGAAGTCTCGACAAAATCGGCCCACTAGTTTCCCAGATACGGGTCTTTAAAATTCTCAAGGTCATATATTTTCATGCTTATATCTGCCAAACGTTAAATATCTGGTTAGCTATACTCATGTCAAAATGAGGCCGTGTATAGGCCAAGGTGATATGGAAGTCTCGACAAAATCGGCCCACTAATTTCCGAGATACGGGTCTTTAAAATTCTCAAGGTCATATAATTTCATGCTTATATCTGCCAAACGATAAATAGGTGGTTAACCATACTCATGTGAAAATGAGGCCATGTATAGGTCAAGGTGATATGGAAGTCTCGACGAAATCGGCCCACTAGTTTCCCAGATACGGGTCTTTAAAATTCTCAAGGTCATATATTTTCATGCTTATATCTGCCAAACGATAAATAGGTGGTTAACCATACTCATGTCAAAATGAGGCCATGTATAGGTCAAGGTGATATGGAAGTCTTGACAAAATCGCCGCACTAGTTTCCCAGATAAGGGTCTTTAAAATTCTCAAGGTCATATATTTTCATGCTTATATCTGCCAAACGATAAATATCTGGTTAACCATGCTCATGTCAAAATGAGGCCATGTATAGATCAAGGTGATATGGAAGTCTTGACAAAATCGTCCCACTAGTTTCCCAGATACGGGTCTTTAAATTTCTCAAGGTCATATATTTTTATGCTTATATCTGCCAAACGTTAAATATCTGGTTAGCTATACTCATGTCAAAATGAGGTCATGTATAGGCCAAGGTGATATGCAAGTCTCGACAAAATCGGCCCACTAGTTTCCCAGATACGGGTCTTTAAAATTCTCAAGGTCATATATTTTCATGCTTATATCTTCCAAACGTTAAATATCTGGTTAGCTATACTCATGTCAAAATGAGGCCGTGTATAGGCCAAGGTGATATGGAAGTCTCGACAAAATCGGCCCACTAATTTCCCAGATACGGGTCTTTAAAATTCTCAAGGTCATATAATTTTATGCTTATATCTGCCAAACGATAAATAGGTGGTTAGTTATACTCATGTCAAAATGAGGCCATGTATAGGTCAAGGTGATATGGAAGTCTTGACAAAATCTTCCAACTAGTTTCCGAGATACGGGTCTTTAAAATTCTCAAGGTCATATAATTTCATGCTTATATCTGCCAAACGATAAATAGGTGGTTAACAATACTCAAGTCAAAATGAGGCCATGTATAGGTCAAGGTGATATGGAAGTCTCGACGAAATCGGCCCACTAGTTTCCCAGATACGGGTCATTAAAATTCTCAAGGTCATATATTTTCATGCTTATATCTGCCAAACGATAAATAGGTAGTTAACCATACTCATGTCAAAATGAGGCCATGTATAGGTCAAGGTGATATGGAAGTCTCGACGAAATCGGCCCACTGGTTTCCCAGATACGGGTCTTTGAAATTCTCAATGTCATATATTTTCATGCTTATATCTGCCAAACGATAAATAGCTGGTTAACCATACTCGTGTCAAAATGAGGCCATGTATAGGTCAAGGTGATATGGAAGTCTTGACAAAATCGCCCCACTAGTTTCCCAGATAAGGGTCTTTAAAATTCTCAAGGTCATATATTTTCAGGCTTATAACTGCCAAACGATAAATATCTGGTTAGCCATACTCATGTCGAAATGAGGCCATGTATAGGTCAAGGTGATATGGAAGTCTCGACAAGATCGGCACACTAGTTTCCCAGATACGGGTTTTTAAAATTCTCAAGGTCATATATTTTCATGCTTATATCTTCCAAACGATAAATAGCTGGTTAACAATACTCATGTCAAAATGAGGCTATGTATAGGTCAAGGTGACATGAAAGTTTCGACAAAATCGTCCCACTAGCTTCCCAGATACGGGTTTTTAAAATTCTCAAGGTCATATATTTTCATGCTTATATCTGCCAAACGATAAATATCTGGTTAACCATGCTCATGTCAAAATGAGGCCATGTATAGGCCAAGGTGATACGGAAGTCTCGACAAAATCGGCCCACTAGTTTCCCAGATACGGGTCTTTAAAGTTCTCAAGGACATATATTTTCATGCTTATATCTGCCAAACGTTAAATATCTGGTTAGCTATACTCATGTCAAAATGAGGCCATGTATAGGCCAAGGTGATATGGAAGTCTCGACAAAATCGGCCCACTGCTTTCCCAGATACGGGTCTTTAAAATTCTCAATGTCATATATTTTCATGCTTATATCTGCCAAACGATAAATTTGTGGTTAACCATACTCATGTCAAAATGAGGCCATGTATAGGTCAAGGAGATATGGAAGTCTTGTCAAAATCGCCCCACTAGTTTCCCAGATAAGAGTCTTTAAAATTCTCAAGGTCATATATTTTCATGCTTATATCTGCCAAACGTTAAATATCTGGTTAGCTATACTCATGTCAAAATGAGGCCGTGTATAGGCCAAGGTGATATGGAAGTCTCGACAAAATCGGCCCACTAATTTCCGAGATACTGGTCTTTAAAATTCTCAAGGTCATATATTTTCATGCTTATATCTGCCAAACGATAAATAGGTGGTTAACCATACTCATGTCAAAATGAGGCCATGTATAGGTCAAGGTGATATGGAAGTCTCGACGAAATCGGCCAACTAGTTTCCCAGATACGGGTCTTTAAAATTCTCAAGGTCATATATTTTCATGCTTATATCTGCCAAACGATAAATAGGTGGTTAACCATACTCATGTCAAAATGAGGCCATGTATAGGTCAAGGTGATATGGAAGTCTCGACGAAATCGGCCCACTGGTTTCCCAGATACGGGTCTTTAAAATTCTCAATGTCATATATTTTCATGCTTATATCTGCCAAACGATAAATAGCTGGTTAACCATACTCGTGTCAAAATGAGGCCATGTATAGGCCAAGGTGATATGGAAGTCTTGACAAAATCGCCCCACTAGTTTCCCAGATAAGGGTCTTTAAAATTCTCAAGGTCATATATTTTCATGCTTATATCTGCCAAACGATAAATATCTGGTTAACCATGCTCATGTCAAAATGAGGCCATGTATAGATCAAGGTGATATGGAAGTCTTGACAAAATCGTCCCACTAGTTTCCCAGATACGGTTCTTTAAAATTCTCAAGGTCATATATTTTCATGCTTATATCTGCCAAACGTTAAATATCTGGTTAGCTATACTCATGTCAAAATGAGGTCATGTATAGGCCAAGGTGATATGGAAGTCTCGACAAAATCGGCCCACTAGTTTCCCAGATACGGGTCTTTAAAATTCTCAAGGTCATATATTTTCATGCTTATATCTTCCAAACGTTAAATATCTGGTTAGCTATACTCATGTCAAAATGAGGCCGTGTATAGGCCAAGGTGATATGGAAGTCTCGACAAAATCGGCCCACTAATTTCCCAGATACGGGTCTTTAAAATTCTCAAGGTCATATAATTTTATGCTTATATCTGCCAAACGATAAATAGGTGGTTAGTTATACTCATGTCAAAATGAGGCCATGTATAGGTCAAGGTGATATGGAAGTCTTGACAAAATCTTCCAACTAGTTTCCGAGATACGGGTCTTTAAAATTCTCAAGGTCATATAATTTCATGCTTATATCTGCCAAACGATAAATAGGTGGTTAACAATACTCAAGTCAAAATGAGGCCATGTATAGGTCAAGGTGATATGGAAGTCTCGACGAAATCGGCCCACTAGTTTCCCAGATACGGGTCATTAAAATTCTCAAGGTCATATATTTTCATGCTTATATCTGCCAAACGTTAAATATCTGGTTAGCTATACTCATGTCAAAATGAGGCCATGTATAGGCCAAGGTGATATGGAAGTCTCGACAAAATCGGCCCACTGCTTTCCCAGATACGGGTCTTTAAAATTCTCAATGTCATATATTTTCATGCTTATATCTGCCAAACGATAAATTTGTGGTTAACCATACTCATGTCAAAATGAGGCCATGTATAGGTCAAGGTGATATGGAAGTCTTGTCAAAATCGCCCCACTAGTTTCCCAGATAAGAGTCTTTAAAATTCTCAAGGTCATATATTTTCATGCTTATATCTGCCAAACGTTAAATATCTGGTTAGCTATACTCATGTCAAAATGAGGCCGTGTATAGGCCAAGGTGATATGGAAGTCTCGACAAAATCGGCCCACTAATTTCCGAGATACTGGTCTTTAAATTTCTCAAGGTCATATAATTTCATGCTTATATCTGCCAAACGATAAATAGGTGGTTAACCATACTCATGTCAAAATGAGGCCATGTATAGGTCAAGGTGATATGGAAGTCTCGACGAAATCGGCTCACTAGTTTCCCAGATACGGGTCTTTAAAATTCTCAAGGTCATATATTTTCATGCTTATATCTGCCAAACGATAAATAGGTGGTTAACCATACTCATGTCAAAATGAGGCCATGTATAGGTCAAGGTGATATGGAAGTCTCGACGAAATCGGCCCACTGGTTTCCCAGGTACGGGTCTTTAAAATTCTCAATGTCATATATTTTCATGCTTATATCTGCCAAACGATAAATAGCTGGTTAACCATACTCATGTCAAAATAAGGCCATGTATAGGTCAAGGTGATATGGAAGTCTTGACAAAATCGCGCCACTAGTTTCCCAGATAAGGGTCTTTAAAATTCTCAAGGTCATATATTTTCATGCTTATAACTGCCAAACGATAAATATCTGGTTAGCCATACTCATGTCAAAATGAGGCCATGTATAGGTCAAGGTGATATGGAAGTCTCGACAAGTTCGGCACACTAGTTTCCCAGATATGGGTCTTTAAAATTCTCAAGGTCATATATTTTCATGCTTATATCTTCCAAACGATAAATAGCTGGTTAACAATACTCATGTCAAAATGAGGCTATGTATAGGTCAAGGTGACATGAAAGTTTCGACAAAATCGTCCCACTAGCTTTCCAGATACGGGTCTTTAAAATTCTCAAGGTCATATATTTTCATGCTTATATCTGCCAAACGATAAATATCTGGTTAACCATGCTCATGTCAAAATGAGGCCATGTATAGGCCAAGGTGATATGGAAGTCTCGACAAAATCGGCCCACTAGTTTCCCAGATACGGGTCTTTAAAGTTCTCAAGGTCATATATTTTCATGCTTATATCTGCCAAACGTTAAATATCTGGTTAGCTATACTCATGTCAAAATGAGGCCATGTATAGGCCAAGGTGATATGGAAGTCTCGACAAAATCGGCCCACTGCTTTCCCAGATACGGGTCTTTAAAATTCTCAATGTCATATATTTTCATGCTTATATCTGCCAAACGATAAATTTGTGGTTAACCATACTCATGTCAAAATGAGGCCATGTATAGGTCAAGGTGACATGAAAGTGTCGACAAAATCGACCCACTAGCTTCCCAGATACGGGTCTTTAAAATTCTCAAGGTCATATATTTTTATGCTTATATCTGCCAAACGATAAATATCTGGTTAACCATGCTCATGTCAAAATGAGGCCATGTATAGATCAAGGTGATATGGAAGTCTTGACAAAATCGTCCCACTAGTTTCCCAGATACGGGTCTTTAAAATTCTCAAGGTCATATATTTTCATGCTTATATCTGCCAAACGTTAAATATCTGGTTAGCTATACTCATGTCAAAATGAGGTCATGTATAGGCCAAGGTGATATGGAAGTCTCGACAAAATCGGCCCACTAGTTTCCCAGATACGGGTCTTTAAAATTCTCAAGGTCATATATTTTCATGCTTATATCTTCCAAACGTTAAATATCTGGTTAGCTATACTCATGTCAAAATGAGGCCGTGTATAGGCCAAGGTGATATGGAAGTCTCGACAAAATCGGCCCACTAATTTCCCAGATACGGGTCTTTAAAATTCTCAAGGTCATATAATTTTATGCTTATATCTGCCAAACGATAAATAGGTGGTTAGTTATACTCATGTCAAAATGAGGCCATGTATAGGTCAAGGTGATATGGAAGTCTCGACGAAATCGGCCCACTGGTTTCCCAGATACGGGTCTTTAAAATTCTCAAGGTCATATATTTTCATGCTTATATCTGCCAAACGATAAATAGCTGGTTAACCATACTCGTGTCAAAATGAGGCCATGTATAGGACAAGGTAATATGGAAGTCTTGACAAAATCGCCCCACTAGTTTCCCAGATAAGGGTCTTTAAATTTCTCAAGGTCATATATTTTCATGCTTATATCTGCCAAACGATAGATATCTGGTTAACCATGCTCATGTTAAAATGAGGCCATGTATAGTTCAAGGTGATATGGAAGTCTCGACGAAATCGGCCCACTATTTTCCCAGATTCGGGTCTTTAAAATTCTCAAGGTCATATATTTTCATGCTTATATCTGCCAAACGATAAATAGGTGGTTAACCATACTCATGTCAAAATGAGGCCATGTATAGCTCAAGGTGATATGGAAGTCTCGACGAAATCGGCCAACTGGTTTCCCAGATATGGGTCTTTAAAATTCTCAAGGTCATATATTTTCATGCTTATATCTGCCAAACGATAAATAGCTGGTTAACCATACTCGTGTCAAAATGAGGCCATGTATAGGTCAAGGTGATATGGAAGTCTTGACAAAATCGCCCCACTAGTTTCCCAGATACAGATCTTTAAAATTCTCAAGGTCATATATTTTCATGCTTATATCTGCCAAACGATAAATATCTGGTTAACCATGCTCATGTCAAAATGAGGCCATATATAGGTCAAGGTGATATGGAAGTCTTGACAAAATCGCCCCACTAGTTTCCCAGATACGGGTCTTTAAAATTCTCAAGGTCATATATTTTCATGCTTATATCTGCCAAACGTTAAATATCTGGTTAGCTATACTCATGTCAAAATGAGGCCATGTATAGGCCAAGGTGATATGGAAGTCTCGACAAATTCGGCCCACTAGTTTCCGAGATACGGGTCTTTAAAATTCTCAAGGTCTTATATTTTTATGCTTATATCTGCCAAACGTTAAATATCTGGTTAGCTATACTCATGTCAAAATGAGGCCATGTATAGGCCAAGGTGATATGGAAGTCTCGACAAAATCGGCACACTAATTTCCCAGATACGGGTCTTTAAAATTTTCAAGGTCATATATTTTCATGCTTATATCTGCCAAACGTTAAATATCTGGTTAGCTATACTCATGTCAAAATGAGGCCATGTATAGGCTAAGGTGATATGGAAGTCTCGACAAAATCGGCACACTAATTTCCCAGATACGGGTCTTTAAAATTCTCAAGGTCATATATTCTCATGCTTATATCTGCCAAACGATAAATATCTGGTTAACCATACTCATGTCAAAATGAGGCCATGTATAGGTCAAGGTGATATGGAAGTCTCAATAAAATCGGCCCACTAGATTCCCAGATACGGGTCTTTAAAATTCTCAAGGTCATATAATTTCATGCTTATATCTGCCAAACGATAAATAGCTGGTTAACCATACTTATGTCAAAATGAGGCCATGTATAGGTCAAGGTGATATGGAAGTCTCGACAAAATCGGCCCACTAGTTTCCCAGATACAGATCTTTAAAATTCTCAAGGTCATATATTTTCATGCTTATATCTGCCAAACGGTAAATATCTGGTTAACCATACTCATGTCAAAATGAGGCCATATAGAGTTCAAGGTCATATGGTAGTCACAACAAGATCGGCCAAGTAGTTTGCGAGATACAGGTCTTCAAAAATCTCAAGGTCATATCTTTTCACGCTTATTTCCTCCAAACCGTAAATACCCGGTTGACTATATTCATGTTAAAATGAGGTCACGGATGGGTCAAGGACATGGCAACACCACGACAAAGATCACACATACTGTTTGAGAATAAGAGGCCTCAAACATTTTCAAGATCATTCGCAATACTATTTTCTCACGTATATACTACATAGAGAACTGTACGAATCTGAGTGACGTTGCAGACAACATTTACAGGTCATGCATGTGTCAAGGTCATGTATAAGTCGCAATATACTCAGTGCCTACATTGTGTTGGGTTAGATTACGTTAAGTTGTGTTAGGTTAGGTTAGCTTAGCTTAGGTTAAGTTAGGTTCCATCCTTACCTTTGCGTGACGTACTTTGTTTCATGAATGGGGTGCATTGTTTCCCCACATATTCCGTCCGTTGGTCATTCTTGATTTAGTATCTTAATTATATTAAATGATTAGTATACACTGTGAAGCTCCTCGCTGTGTAATTTTTGGCATTTCCTCTTTCAGAAACAGCGAGTCATACGTGTTTCAAACGCGCAGAATTTGATAAGGTTAACGTTCTTTCTCTGTAATTACATTTAAAGAAAATATATTTTTTGGCTTAAAATAATAATACATCTCGGTATATGGTACATTGCAAATTAAATACTGTCACAAGTACTCCACACCAAATTGTAATGGCGTTAGTATCTTTTAAGCAAAGTTGTAGCAGATGGAGTTATTCCATATATCAGCTGTTAAAATTTGTTACCAGAATTGTTTAACCCAGTTTTTCTCAACACACCTCTACCGCTGACTTTCTCTCTCTCTCTCTCTCTCTCTCTCTCTCTCTCTCTCTAAAAATTATCTTACAAATTTTAATTAAACAGACTTTAGACTAATTAAAGTATACAAACAACGTGTAGTATTCTACGTTTTTACTCCAGTGTTGAAGTGATAAAGTCTGAACTAACAGCAACACTAAATAATACAATAATAAAAGAATAGAATCTACTCAACTTGTCGACCCCGTAAGCACAACTTACGGGTCTCTGGTTGAGAAACACTGGTTTAAAAAACACGCCGAAACATATGATGTGGATAAGATGATATAGTTGCGTCATATTGTGAAATTTAATTAATTATTCGGTTGTTGTCCGTCTAATCACAGTTCATATATAAAATTTTACAATTAAGATAATTAAAATATCATTTTGTGTTCCTCATCGAACAATCGATTTACAATTGGAACATCTTTTTACAACATGTTTCGGTTTCTATATAAACCATCTTCAGGTGTAAAAATGTTGCATATCAGAAATTGTAATTAAGCTTTAAGTTTATAATTTTAATTTTTACACCTGAAGATGGTTTATATAGAAACCGAAACATGTTGTAAAAAGATGTTCCAATTGTAAATCGATTGTTCGATGAGGAACACAAAATGATATTTTAATTATCTTAATTATAAAATTGTATATATGAATTGTGATTAGACGGACAAAAACCGAATAATTAATATGATGTGGAGTACGACAGCAGAACGCCGAGGTTGAGAACCCACTGTTGTATTCTCTCCCGTGCAGAAAGTGGTTATATTTCCTTCTTCACCGACGACGATCTCGAAGACGATGAAGCAGATGTCCAGGATAATGGTACGCTGACACCGTATCTATAAGACGCATGTCATATGATAGAACGAGCACTAACCATATCATTAGAAGCCTCAAGCTCTCAGCAGACCCATCTGTTAAATTTGCACTACGATGTGTTGGAACTTTTGAATGGTGGTGTGCTAACGTTTCAGAGGGGCATGTCTTGAAGAAAGATAAAATAAAGGCAAACTTCGTTATTAAATGCTATATGTACTCGATTGTCAGACACTGACTCCATTTTGTATTGATGTGAGCCGGTAAGCATTAAGCTCCGGCCGTTTTACAAATAAGGAAACGTCGATATCCATTTGAATCGATTGTATGCAGTCGAGGATAATTGTATTCTGTACCAAATTCATCGTATTGCCGAAGACATAAACAGCTGTCTCTGAAATGTCTGCAGATCACCTAAACACAACACAAAAGCTCCATCACAAGTTTGTAGAAGCATGTTTGCTCATAAACACAGGTCAAGGATAGATCAATCTCAAAAGGTTGATTGTTTAATTTTTTGAACAGTTGTCTACTATTAACGACGACTTGCCTTGTAAAATATATACACACTCTTCGAAGTCTAATAGACCTGGATGCCAGTTTGTCAGAAATGGATTGAGTGTCTTATATTTGGTTTCTTACAGAGGTGAAAATGTTTGTTATGATCTCCTGGGACTTAACGTCTTGTAGTCTTGTAGTCTTGTAGATGGCTACCAACGTTTCGGTTGAACGTATTTCCTACATCTTCAGGGTTTCTGGCGTCACAACCCAGGAGACCAGAACTGATTATTGAATATCTTGTTGCTATCTGAGCTTGACTGTTGTAAATTAACGACTCGATGGGCTGTGAATTGATTCAGTAGCAATCTGCAACAGTGAAGTGTTAAAAACGGGATTTTTTATTTTACACAATTGAAAACATTTGCTTGCTTGTTTGCTTACTTATTTCAAGTAGTACCTACTTGGGATAATAATGTTATCGATGCAATTAAGAATGGAATATGTGTTAATAACAATTAATACATATTACATTATATAATTGTTATTATTATATTTATATATAACACTTTAACAGTAATTTATAATATTAATATATTATAATTAATATACGTATTTACATATATATTAATATATTTGGACTAACATGAGGACTGCCAAATATTTTAGTGTGATTCATATTATTATTAATTATGGATAAACTAAATATTATAAGATTAATATGAATTCGTTGTTGTCTCTTCAAAATTACGAGTGTAATGAGTTTGTGTGGTTCTGTGCTCTGAACAAAGTTAATACATTCTAAAGACTTGTGGACATGTGATATCCATCCAGCCATTCGCATGTCTCATCTCTCAAATCAAGTACCGTTTTTGATTTAATTTGATTTTGGGGGGTCTAGCGTACATCCTAATTATGAAGCTGAAACGGAATTGCATTAAAATTCCCAGAACGTATTATCACGCAAAGTATTCGTATTTGCCCCCTACGTTTATCTGAGACGTTTTCTAAAATATGATGCGTACTTAAAGACTGCAAGGAAAAATGAAGTTTCAGAAAGAACTTGGGAGCTTTCTCTCCTTTCGTGTGTTTGTATCTACAAAGAAAGAATGCCATAAGTTATAAATACAGATACATTAATAGAGAACATATACATATAGAGTGGTGCAAAATTCAGGACTCACTGTCCATTCCTCGAATATAATATCTTTGTCTCATCCATTTTGAATATTTAGAGTAAAGGTATTTGTAAGGGTAAACATAAAAAAGCAAATTAAATGCAAGTTCATAAGGCAAAAAAAATATTCATTGGGGTTTTAATTTGTAAGTGTGTTTTGACTTCTGCACCATTCTGCATAGTTACAAAACTTAGTGAGCTTTCCCCGTGCATAATTTACAGTGTTATACAGTTCTATAGATTTACACCAACCGGAAGTTTGTCAGCTAAAACGTAAAATGTTTGCTTTGTCATCATGTTTATAGTATGTAGCACATAAGGAAGTGAACTAGCTCTATACGAGATTTAATATGACTGGTTACAATCGTTTGCTATTTCTTGTCTTGATGCAGAACACATCTGCATGGCCACCATATTTTTAATTTACATTTTACAAAAACATCACCATAACATATAATTCGGGGACCAAAATTAAATCTGATAAATTAATTTCAGTAACACAAAACCAAGTGTCTTTAACTGCATAAACAGAGCGTTAAAATGCCGCTTTAAAGAACTAATTTTGATACGCTCATTTCATTATTTATTTTTGAGAAAAGTTCTGAAGCAATCAGGAATAAAGGTACAAAAACAGATACCTTAGTACCACGAAAATCTTTCGTTTGAAAAATTACAAATTCTTTCATCAAATATCATCAGCACAATACACCAAGGTGAGAAGTTTGAGACTTCTGCCACGTGATGGAAGACGACCTCTGGAAAGGCGAGTGCAAGATACCTTGGACACACTTTACAGATAGTTTGTATCTGCCGTCGTGTAAGCACAGGGAACAATAGGACAGTGCCAACTCTATTAAGGAGAAAAGATAATTTAAAAGATATCTTAATCGTTTTATTAAAGAACACTGTAAATGAATTGTAGCATAACTAAAAAAGAATTGAATTCATTTCCCTCGTTTTAATAAAGGATTTTTATCACGCATTCATGAATGTTGAATTAGTGATGAACTCATGGGATGAGAATGTATGAAAGTTCCTACAGAATATCATTTGCTTAACGCATAGCCTCACCTTAAAACTTCTCACTCCCAAAAAAAAGCGAAGCTACACCCTGTTGCAGTAAGAACTAGGTACAGGAAACAATAGACGAGAATATGCACCCGTCGCCTTAGCTACACCCACTCCACAACAGCACACCTTATCACCAATAATAATTATACGGTATTACAAAATGTGTGATGATGTGAATAATGAGCGTTGCTATGGAAGCAGCCAATACAAGGAGCCCGTGCGAACGTACATTGTACTCCAGAGGCATGTTCAGCTACCGGGCTCGTTCTATCTCAGAACGGACCATAAAAGATGCTAATTTCTTTGCGGTAACATTTTGTTAGCCCCCCTATGCCTGACTTACCCCCAATGAACATCCCCTGTCGCTAAATTACTTACAAACCATCCTCTCTCAGTATGTAGGGAGTGGTCGTCTGGTAATCAGTGTTTATGTAAGGCGGTGAGTCAGTTATTCAGACAGAAGCTGTTTTGACGCATTCCTAATCCCCACATTAAACATCCCATTGTGACAGATGAAGGAGTCTGCATTGTTGTAGCGAGGTCAGCAGGTTCTTGAACTTGAAGAATTATACGCCCAAAGTATGGGACCCACACCTCAGCCATCCACTTACTAATCAGGACCAGTACTATATCGGATTATCTGAAATAACAGAGCAGAGTTAAGTATTTTTGTTGTTTCAGTTCGCTCTGCATAAATGCCATTGGCCAGTCGGCCACTTCTGCACCGCGTGCTGCGATGTGATTAAGATGACGGAGACACTTGGCTTGTATGTGGTTACTTTTAGAGCGAACGTCATTCATTTCGTTTGTGAAACAACTTCTTGAATATGATTATGTGAATTTATCGGGTGAAAACATTTGCAATAAGTGGCATGGAGAAGAAAATAAAATGGGTTTTTTGGTACCAATCTTTCCCTTGCTAACCATAGCCTGCGTTCCGGTAATTCTAGTGGGAAAACAAAATAAAGACTAAAAATGTTTTGTTATACAAACAATTACGGCTTAGTGAACTCTATCAAGTGACTCTGGATGTTATTGCGTACAAAACATCTAATTGCCGGTGCTAGATGATATCTCAGTTCGTATCTCTGTGTTTTGCCATCCGTACCGAAAACCATCTGTGACTGGTATTATTCAAGAGAATTTATTAAGAATTCAAAACATGAAACTTGATCAACTCACGAAGTGAATAAACTTAAGTTAAATCAGTTGCCATAAGTGAAAAATTGTACAAATAATTTAAATCGAAGGGAAATTAAGGTAAGAAATTTGTATGTTATAAACCTTCATCAGCTTTATGTGTAAAGATTATTTCTTCATTGGACGTCTTTGCTCAGATTAATGTTGAAACAATGAATCCATTTCCATAGTTGACAAAATCTGTGTACGTTTGATATACACGACAATACAGCACATAAAATACGTGGATGCAGTTCGTGCCCCGATTGGTACTCGAACCCACAATCCCAGCGTTTAAACGGTCCAAGACGCATGAGCCTTGTTCCTCGCAGCTTCTGTCGTCGGCTAATAAATATGTTGTTAATAACGTTCTTGTCATAACATTGAACAAGATTATAAGTTCATGTACAGTGTAAAGTAAGCTCAACAGTTTCGTGTGATTTGAACCCATGTAAGTAAGATGGCACATTGCTGAAATCTGCAGAGCTAGGAGGTTCAGGGCACGTTTCTGCGTCCCTTATCTCTCTCTCTCTCTCTGCAATGTATAAAATCTGGACGTTTTGTAATGTTTATAAATAATCTGTAATGATGTGTGAAGTGTTACTATTTATAATTAAGCGTGACATTTCTTTTACCGTCGGATGTTTGCAATATGTAGGGGAGAAGGGGGCTTGTTCTTATAATTTTCAATTACGATTTTTTGTGCATTTATTCTTAAAATTTACAAAATTAACAATTACGGCTTCAGGTATTACTACTATTCGGCTATATTAATAACATTTTTTCAAATGCCTATTCTTTTTTGTTTCATCACAAAACTTGTTTATTTAAGAGAGATGATTTGTAACAAAGTGCCCTGTTATGGTGCTAGTTGTTACAGTGAAGGGGAAAATTGTTACAACACATTGTATTAGTAAACAGAAGGAACAATTCAGACCTTTTTTAAGTAACTAATTACCGACAATATACCAATTAACAATTAATTACAGAAATTAACTTCAAACTTCCAAATAAACAATGCAGAATAGGAGACATTGTTTCTCCATGATGTTTAAAAATTTATTAGTCCTCATTTTCTAATGCAGGCTGCAACTGATCCGTATACCTAACAAATGACCTGCTTACCCCCATTTGCGTTGCCTAAAGTTTTTAAGTGAGGTTGGGGAAAACAGTGGGAGAGCTGCAGCTTACCAGTACCAAAGAAACAAGAAAAGTCCAAAGATTCGAAGGTCTTCAGAGGTGACCCTCTCAGCTGACACAAAATCGACGAAGTCTATCTGAAATAATTCAATCAAAAATGTTAGATAATATGACATGAAGGCAGCTTTTCTACGCAGTAGTTTTGTCTGTCCTCATAATCGAATTGAATTTTCAGTTTATCTACAAATTCTTACCGAAATCTAGGCGCACGGTCAATCAAAGAACCTATTGCTCAGTGGCATTGTTGGTTCGCGTAGTGTTCCGTAGCATGAGCAGTTGTTTCTGATCACGTTCTTTGAAACATCTAAAGAACCTAACACGATCGAAAAGAGAAACGACTGCAACATGTTAGGTCCGCTTCGGTCGCCGCCTGCGGCTGCCAACACAAACCGGTCGAGTTCCACATCCCAGTGCAGTCAGTGTTTTGGTGTTTGTGAGCCTGTTTACAATGGATCAACTATTAATTACGTGTAATTGTGTATGGGCTGCTTCACTCTGCCAACTAAGGGAAGAATCGAGTTCACCCACCATTTTTTTTATGTAGATACGTCTTAGTTTTGTATGAAAAAATAGTAATTAATTTCCGTGTAAAATTGAGCAGATTTTAACAAGAGATGATTTTCGACAAGTTAGAAACATTATGAACTATTTATAAAGATGCGCTCAATTTAACAGATGAAGAAGACGAGCAGCCTTTTCTACGATGTCATCGACTCTGACATCATAGTCGTGACTTCATCCTAAGATACTTTCCCTCAAAATAACGTCATGTTTTATAGCTGACTTGAATGATTGAGAAGACCGTAATTAAAGAGCGCCATCTTCTCTGTTCTGTTTAATAAGCAATCTTGCAACGTCTTTTGACTTTGACCTAATCTGTGCGTTAAAATCAAAATAAAGTGAGAAAATGTATGTTTATGTATACATACTCAAACACGTGTTCTTCAGAATAAAGTAAATAAATATATACCCATAGCTGATTCTCAAAATCTTGAATAAAAACGTTACCCTCGGGTTATGTGTCAAACAGAGCTTGTTATCTTGTGAAAACTGTACGCATGCTTAAGTATTGAGACTGCTAGACGCTAAGAGTAAGCAGAATCTCATGTTCATGACATCTATAGCCTTCAGCCTCATCTGTCACGAGGCTAAGCTGTGTGACTGAATTTCTGCTCATTATCCTTAAGGCAGCGTAAATTCAACCTGTGTAAATACAGATACTATTTTCGAACGTCCCGCTAATGGCTATTCCTCTAAGGCGGAAGACTACGTCATACGGACCGTGGGTTTCTAGCAGAACCCACAAACCTACTGTCCAAATACATTAAACATAAACCTCATTCCAATTACAGTCAGTTGTTTCAGCACGCATTCATGGCACCACTGTAAAAATTTTACATTCGCATGTATTCACCGATTTGCTATGGTGCAGAATGTGAAACTACAATTTAGTTGTAAACTAATAGCTGAAGTAGAACCAGCTTTCGAAAAGTATGTTTTTGAAACTTTTAAAATTATCATACGAGGAAAATTGTTCAAAAAATGCAACAGTTTTACAACACGCTTTCGTCAGAATCCTTCAGCCAAATCTTACAACCTGGTACCCTACGGATTTTCATTCAACTTTCACTTTGACCGTTGTAACAAATAGACTATTGAAGGTGACAATACAAAAGTTTGTAGTAAGATGAATTATAAATATTGTATAAATTACCTGTGGAAAATTATTTATAAGTCAGTAATTTAAAACATGGCAGCGGTACTAAACTTTGAGTTGCATGTGACAAATGTAACGTAGAATACGCTCTTCACAATAAATAACAACACATTTACAATTTAAATAGATAAAAATGTTTTGGCTCTGACAGGTTTTGGTCATATAATCGTCTGTGCATGAGTAAAGCATGCTAACAAACAAACAAACTAAATTTAATTTTATTGTTTGATTATAAATTTACCTTCTTTGGACATAGCATTAACAGCACGCGTTTAGCTCTAGAAATTTACGCAATAGGAGAGTTCTGCCAGGAACTCTTTGTTTGATATCTGGAGACATGCTTAGGCCACTGCAGACATGTTCGTAGAAGAGACTGACTTCAAAAGCATATTGCAGATCTGAATTATAGGTTCACTCAACTATGACGTCATAGTTAATCGTGGCGCTGTAAAAACGTTACATTCCTTTGCACTGTATAAAATTTACACATCAGTGTGAGGTCTCTGTAGGAGACTTCCTGTGTTTTCTTCGTCTGCAACGTTCATTTAACCCCAAATTCAGTTCAGTTTATTTTTACAAAGAAATTTTTCACAAAAAGTTTACTTAAATTCCATGTAAGATAAAGTCAACATTGAGACAAGTTCAACACTTACGTCTTTATTGTTCTGGGTAATTTGCGTTTGGTACAATAAGTGAAAAGTCCACCATCGGTTGCCTTCCAATACTTACCGGTTTACCATTCATTACCTTATCTCATTCGACACTAAATATCCTGTGTAGTTGATATGGTCATTAGTTCTAAACCCTATAGGCGGATCTAATAAACTAATCAGATGAATGCCGTTATAATAATTTACAACCAGTCATTACACGGTCAGTATCTAATATTAAAGTACGTTATAAGACGTTTTACTTCTGTACTTGTAAAAGATATTTTGTTTGTCTGCTCACGTTGTTGGGTTATAGAACAATGTAAGAAAGAACAGATATAAATAACTGAAACATGGTTGTGTTCTGGGTTGTTGCGCCTTGTAGTCTTGTAGACGTTTACCGAAGTTTCAGAGGTCCTTGCTATCGCCCTGATGATGGAGGCAGCAAGGATATCTGAAACGTCGGTAAACGTCTACCAAACTACAAGGCGCAACAACTCAGAAGACAGCCATCTTCAGACTCACCGCCGTGAAAACCTCAAATCCTATATAAATAACTGCGATATGAACAATTGGTTATGATTGCAGTGGTTTATAAAACGCAGTCGACTAGCTTATCCGATATGACGAGCGTACGAACTTGAGCAGAAGTTGTCTTCAATCAGTGTAAATAATTCACGACTAAGCCCTTTGCTTTCCATTGTGTAGTAAGAACTTGTTGACTCTGACTTTAAGCTCCGGTGATTCAGCACGTTAAACTTTCAGTGGCTTGATGTGTGTTTTCTTTGGGTGTTATAGCCCACTCTGAGAGTTGTCATTTTCTGCAGCATTTCTCTGCCAGATTTTCTAGCATTTTTCGACATTCTACAATCTGTAATACTAACATGGCGGAAGAACAAACTTATTAGGTGGGGCTTGACATTAGCATAACTTGCAGTGGGAGATTTTTGGAATATACAAAATGTTGTTGTAGTAATGGGACGGTCACACAGCTCATTGAACTCTTGAAGAAATTTCCAAAGAGATTGACAAAATGCAAGGTTACAAGTGTATAAAGGCTTTTTGATCGCCCTGTTTCGCAGTCTAGTCTGGCGAAACGATGAATGGAATGTCACTGCCGCAAGCCCACATAGAAAGTTCAAATGCCAAATACTCACTTAATGTCACCAGCCATAACTCATAATTCATGCATCGTACTGAAGCTCAGAGTTCCCAAACTCGAATACAGTACATTCAAAGAAGAGGGTTTGGAATTGACCTGACATCTCGCATCCATGCGCCAAGCCCACTTTGGAGTATAGTTTCAAAAGGCGTGCTTTGAAAATTTATCTCTGAACACAGACTTCTGATATAGAAGCAAATATGTTGTTGTGGTAACTAACCACCAGCAGAAATAAATATTAAAGGCCACACAGACTGTATCCTTGGGACAGATCCACTCAGCCAATGGAACCCAGGGATCAATTAACCTGTTCAAAAGAGACGGTCATTGGTCCGTATTATGAGCCTAATAAATTCAGTCCACACCCTCCCATACAAATTTGGTTAAGATTCGTTTTAATATTATTCTCCCATCTATAAGTAGGTTGTTGTTATTTATTCTCGGCAGTCCAATACTCTGTATGCGTATTTCACCTCTCCCATACGTACTACATCTCTCTCCAATCTCATCTCTTTGATTTTTTACTGTGAATCTTATTCAGAGCGTTTAAAATAAAAGTTATGGGTTTAATTATACTTTTATTGTCTTTATGTTTTATATTACACAATGTACTATAAACGGAGAGGTTTGTTTTATATTCCACCCCAAGAAGATATAGCTTCTGCTGTACCTATTTGGTGAAGTAAAATCCCAACATGCAATTGAACTCCAACCATTCATTCCTCAGACCCTCACTCTACATCCTACTTAACTGATATTCTAAAATGTTAGAACCCTCAGAGTTCCTTGTGGGAGACCGCATGTTCGTTGCTTTGTGAGTTATTACTGCGTTCGTACTGTGGGAGTCAGCCGTGGGACGTAGACTGAACATGCTACTCTTTTCAGTAGCGGGTTGACTATACACGAACTTGCAGGTGCATTGTCTTCTGCACTCTGTCACATGTATTATTAATAGTTACATTAGCAGGAATGTTTGAAGAAATCAGTGCACCCAGCAGAGCAGCTGAAAGTATTTATGAAACATCCGCTTTTCTTTTCACAGAAAAAGCAAACTAAGTGAAAAACTTAAGACGCTTATAGTGTCATCATTTCATAGTCTGTTATCTCAAGAGTTTGTTTTTTCTAGGCATGCAGAACTTCCTCTAAGAGTTGGTTGTGTTGAATTTCAAAGAAAATTCCCTACGTTCTTCTAGACCTGTCAGTAGCATGTAGCCAGTATCGGGCGTTCGAGTCGCAACGAGGAAATTTTAAGACGAGAAGGCGTTTCTTTGTTGTCGTGTTTGTGAGACTGTTATATGATCACATGTAGTAAATATTTGAGAATCTGTACATGACGGGCCTTTCTTTGCTAAATATCATGTTTCCTGTTCTTATATTAGATATATGAGCGCGTAAAGATTTGTACTTCTGGGTTACGACGTCGTGTAGACTGGTAGGTAGATACCGACGTTTCGGAGAAACATACTGTTTCCATTTTCAGGCTTAAAGTGGTGATTGGTAAGTTGAGAGCTTATATAACGCCAATCACAGTCAAGGAATGAGAAGGAACCTTCTGAAACTTTTTCATCTTCAGTTTTGAAATCACAACGAAATTCCTGCAAATGAGCTCGCTCAGGTCACTCATAAAAAACATTGGCTCCTCAGTTTTATGAGAAAATAAGCCACTTCTCGCCTGGCTACTCTTCACGTAAATTGCTCAAGGACAGCCCTTTCTTCTGTGCAAGTAACTTAATTTCAGCCCAACAGAACGCTTTTCTGTGGATACATCTTGAGAGCAAGCAGAGTACAAGATATTGATAGGCTTATGGTGTAATTAATAATTTCAGAAATTGCTTCATGTAAGAAAGCCGTATCTCCTAACGCTTTTAGACATCACAACATAATAGAATGGCAGCATACTAATGGCCCTTGACAGAAATTATATATGAATTAGAGACTCTTTCCCTCGAGCGATATAGCTAAGAAAAAATGTTTGTGTTTACGTGGATTTTTTATAGCATGCACCAGTTTCAAAGAAGCCTTACGGGCAAAATGGTAATGCAATAGCATAGTTCCCTTAATGGGCACAAGGGCATACAGAAACATCTTGACATAAATCACTTCACGTTGGTTTGAAATTTAATGAGCATGTCTGTAGTTGCAAAGAACGCATGAGGAGAGACTGTATTCCTTTGCGGAATTATTTATTTCCGATAGAACGTCCGGTCTGCCCAGTGTAGACTTTGCCGCCCACTTTTGAAATTCCTTCCACGGTTATAATGATGGTAATTTTAATCAGGTTGCATTTGTGAGGTTAGGATCGGTGAGTGATCTTGGTCATGCTATGTTATTAAAATAATTCATTATCGGTTAGTGATGTCTGAGTACAGTAATGACATTTGTCATGCTCGGTTAGTGATGTTGCTGAGGCTAGGCTTCAGACCATACATTTAAAGATACTGTACGAATTATATTTAGGGATGAAATGTTGCATGGATATCCAAATGCTGACAGATAAATATTGGCTAATGCTAAGCCGTCTTATAATTTCATTACTAACAGTGGGAAAGTTTGTTTTAAAATCAATAGCCATGTACTTGCATGCGCCATATTATTTCTTAATACAGTATGTCAATTTAGCAGAAACTCTTAATGTTAATTTGCAGAAGTACTGAATAATTCCACTTTCATCATCGATGAAGCCTTGATCTCAAAAATGGCATTTTCTCAAGAAACAGAGAAACATTTGTATAATTTGAAAGAATCTAATTTCATTTGTGTTTATGAGAGTTTTATTAGTTTCAACTGTTGAGCCTATTTTTCAAGTCCTTATATTCCATTACTTATGAAGTTAACTGTTCCTGGTATATAATTAAATTCTAAGTGATTTATTTTAAACTGGAAAGCCATGGCCATATTGTATATGTACAAAATACAGTACTTGTTTTCTAGAAACAAAGGGAAGATAATATAATCAAAGTTTCTGGAAGATGTAATAAAATTATTTAATTGCATTTAGTCCATTATTGTCTTTCTTGCATTAAAATCTTTTTGTTGGAGTAGAATACAGTACAAAACTCCCTTGCTGAGCTACAATAGCAGTAAAGAAAGAACTCTATGTTGTGTGTTGCTTTTTTTAATTTTCCTTTCAGAACTGAATAGTCTATCAGAAAACAATGGACCATGTGCAGACTATAAACCTGGAGAAGATGATCTCCAAGCATTTGATTTCATACGCAAGTTTCGATTGGATGTCTTGGAGACTCAGTATCCAGGAGTCACAAGAGTCAGGGGATCAAATCGAATGCAGACAGCATATCGACTAGACAGAGATGCTGATCTGACACTGCCAACTAGGTAACACTCATCTTTCCTTTCTCTAACAGCACAGCTTTGAATCTACAACAATAAAGTGCTGCATTTAAGAAACTCATATTCAAGAACTGTTATTGTTACATTTCTGTGTAGAATATTATGATACATTTTTGTGAAATTTGCTTTGCCAAAAATTGAAGACTAGTTCAATTGTTATTTAACACTAAAGATTAAGAAGTTACAGGTTATGTGCAAATTATAAATTGCATGTTTAGATATTGATATAAAATTTTCAAATAAGCAGCTGGCACTGTACATATACACATTGTGTGTTTGAACTACGAAGTCCTTGAGACAGGATCAAGGATTTAATTATTTTAAATTTACCATTTGATTGCAGGGATGTCTTTCCATTGGGCCTACCTGAACAATTTTCATTCATCAGTACATTTCGAACTCGAAAATTGGCAAAGAGCCCTTGGCATATAATTAGAATATCTGACATTCAAAACAAACCTCAGTTCCTCATCACTTTAAATCCAAGGAAGGAGTCAATTGAGTTTTCCATAACAAATTTTGAAGGGAGACTTCAGACGCTTGTCTTCAATAAGGCACCGGTAAGATGCAATATGCAATAATATGAATACAAGTAAGAACTTATGCTATTACTGCAGCCAATATTGTATTTAATTAATATGATAAATTGAATGTCCTGAAAGTTATATAAAAATGAGTCCATATAAGTTCATTTATTTTAACATAAATGACTCACAAGATTTGATTAATTTTGTTTTGATTTTAAAATTATCAGCTTAAAATTGACAATGTCATTTTCAGAATTTCAGGGTAATGGTACTCAAATATGGATTACGTATGTACAACTGAAAGTTTTGGCTGTTTTAATATGTGACATACTATTAAGACAAATTTGAATTTATTTATTTATTTTAACTTTAAGTTTGGTGTACTCAGATTGACAGTGAATTGGAATATGTTTTTTTAATGTTGGATTAAGTCAGACTGAGGAATTAAAAAGTAAACTTTCTGTTAATAAAATCTTCTTAGGCTATCAGCTGTATCAGTTGGTTAAACATCACTGATGTATCAGAAACCATCTATGTTACCATGAGGTCTATGATGTATTTGTGTGATGGGGACGGAGATGGTCCCTCAAATGTTGGTGTGTGTGTGTGTATACAAATGCACTCTATGTACCCTTAAACACCTTCAACACAGAAAGTGTAATGTATGATCTGAAGTTTTCCCAGCAACTAACACAACAAAGTAATTACAATGTTGATTCTTGGTTTTTCTTTTATGTCACTTTTCATACAGTCTGTTCACTTGAACAATATATTTTGGCCAAATGTAGCTATCATCAAGTTCAGCTGTCTGCTTTTATTTTATTACATTAGGGATCATTTTATCTATTCTCGATGTCAATAAATAATGATAAAATTACGTGTTATAATGTTTTAAAATGGTTAAGAAGTTAAAAATTATAAAAATGTTAAGTTTTTTTTTTTCACAGCTTGGTGAGTCCTAGTGTGTTTGATCTGAGTGGTATATGTTGTGGTACATTGTTGTAGAATGGTAATTCTAACATTTACAAATAATTCTTTCTTCCAATGAGTACCCTTTTATAATATAGGGTTGTAGAATGGACTGGTATAAACAAACTCATGGTTACTCTTCAGTACAGGTGTTAT
Organism: Zootermopsis nevadensis; assembly: GCF_977971745.1. Lineage (NCBI taxonomy): Eukaryota > Metazoa > Arthropoda > Insecta > Blattodea > Termopsidae > Zootermopsis > Zootermopsis nevadensis. The sequence continues at coordinate 3,862,132 of NW_028259136.1, forward strand.
GTGTAAATATTTAGCTTCTCATGTGTGTGACATACTGAAGGAGTAATTTCTCCTGCAAATAATCTGTTCCATGAGTTAGAAGGTTTTGTGTGAGTCCAATCTCTCCTGATTTGTTGCTGGTAGGTATTTGACAAGAACTGGCACAAGCTCCATTTTGGAGTGTACAGAGACCAGGTAGTGCTGTATGTGGATTGTGAACAGAATATGGCAGAGTTTCTGGAACCACGCGGCCCTATTGATGTTAATGGTGACATCACGATATCCAAACTTGCTGGAAGTCGCAACACTGTGCCTGTATGTATCAGTTTTCATTGTTTACAGTTTACATCAGGTATGATTTTACGTAGGAGGTAAAGGGAGCACAAGACAGCTAATCCTCAGTCTGTTATATGCTTACAATCTGAATGCTTTAGAAGTAACCTGCAGTCTTATGTTCTAACTTAGATTAGTTTCACATAATGAATATGTAAATAAATGTGTACTAAATTTGTGTAATTTTAGATGTATAAAGTCACCCAAAGCTGTTAACGTTTACTGACCCTGTGTCATGCCTTATGTGTAGTCAGCTGGCCATGCATTTCACTACCATTCACCTTTACTGTTAACCCTAGACATAAAGACTGACTAGCATCCTATAGTACAGGGCTTTAAATTACATTTTCCCATACAATAAATATTAAGATCCCTAATATTGGTGGCTCTTATGTGTTAATACTCAATGAACCCCTCAGTCAGTAAATCCAATAAATATATATATATAAGATGTAGGGCAAATTTTTTTGTTCATAAATTAGCCTTAAAATAATAGTTTAGCATGAAGAATTTGCAGTTATGAAGTTTTCTAATGAAACCTCTGAATCACAATTTGTAACTAAGGTGTATTGCACCAGCACAAATTAATAAAACTGACATGAAATACGAATATTATGAAAACCCCTCATTTAAAAAAAAATTGACAGTAAAAGTTAGATATTGGTTTGCATAAAATTATGCCAACATGAATTAAGTTCTTTAATTGTATTATTAAATTGGAAATGTTTCCTTAGTTGTAAGTCAGTTACAAAATGATGTTACACGGTCTCCACCATTGTTATAAAATATAATTTCATTATACCTTAGTAACTGCAAGAACATGTTCTGTCAGCATAGGATGGAAGTCTATGAATAGACATAAATATGAAGACAGTTTCACCAGGGAAAGATAATGAATCCTATTATAGGAACAAAGTATTTTGCTCTTTTCGTGAACCTAGCTGTGTGCAAACTAGTGTTAGTCTAGTTGGTCAAAAATTACTACAGTTATGTCACTGTTTATATAAAATGTTGTTGACTGCCCTTCAATAAATTAAACCTCTACCCATACACATTTTAACCCTTCCTAACTTAACCTTTATTAACTTCTCTTACCACTACAAAGTGCACCACATTTTGCACTGTTACATGATGCAATGCACAAAACTAACCTCGGTTTTTGTCTTTGTTTGTTTTACAGGTCTCACAACTTGTAAGTATCATCTAACATTAATTTCATCTAATAAAATGCTGTAACAAACTGATTGGCACTATGAACTTACCTCAAGTGAACCTTATTGCCTGTAATTATAGTGTTTTTAGTGTATAATTGTAGTTTCATTGGTTCCAGAATTAATTGTTTGGCTCAGAACATGTCAGAAGTTAGATGTCTGGTAGTTGAATGTCAGCTGCTACAAAATCACTATGTTATACAACTAAATAAAATACACTTTTTGTAAGTTAGAAATGTTATGTGTATTACATTGTGAAAGAGGAATGAAGTGAAAGACGGCCTTTCAAGTTACATAGACCTAATTGGCTGGATTGAAGACATATGTGTTTCAGGACTTCAGTTTTTTGACGAATGAGTACCTATTTAGGAGAAAATAACAGTTAGATAAAAGTGAATTTAAAGTAATGTTTAATAATAGGTAATGGATATTGTAAGCGATAAACAATTGCAGGAAACTGAAAACATAAGTCACAATATGAAATAAAAATACCACACAACTACAATTATGACAATTTTACTATAGTTGGAAGATGTTTTGTAATATTGTCTGTTGAAACAGAACAGTTTATAGTTTGATTCTTTCATAATAAACTTTTATTTCAAAGAGTATTTCTTGGTCCCAGTAAGCATACTGCTTAATATTGGTATGATTTCAGATTGATCTTCAGTGGATGGTGCTGAGTTGTGACCCAACACGCCCAGAAAGGGAAAGCTGTGATGAGTTGCCTGTAAGTCCCTAAATTACATTATTATAGCTAGGAGGCTAATTGTTTGTTGTGGTTATTTGTTTCAGAATTGTTCAGGATTCTGCAAATTTCATATTAATTCTATTTGAAACAAGGAAGAATTTTTAAAGCAGAAAAAGAAACCTTGTGACAAAGTGCTAGCCTAATAACAAATAGGAACTGGGTTCAATCTTAGGCATTGCCACTAATATTAAATATAAAAAGTAATGAGAATTGACATCCTGTCACCTGAAGGAGGAAGTATAGTAAAGTTCAAAAACATCATGTGTATTAAATGCAGGTCTAAACAATGGGCAGTGTCCAACATAATATTAGTAAATGAATCAATCATTGACACACACCTAGAGAATCATAGGATGAGTTCTCTTTATGTTTGAATAACTTGGACATTTACCATTATTTTGGGACAAAGATTAATCATACACAACTCTTTGTTCTCGTTCTTGCAATTTTCAGAGATTTATCACTCTCATATTCTGTAACTATTGATCAATCCAATATCTTTCAAATTATTTCCTTTCATTCCTTTATCAGTTTCCTCCAACCACTTTTATTTTCCTATCTTCCCTCTCCACATCTTCCAACTGGTCCATTGAATTACTTATTTTGGGCTTCTGATTTTTTTGCTGTATGTCATGACTGTCACAAAATTTTGGCTTTATCCTATACACAAGATTTTAATTAAAATCAATACTTTCTCCAACTGTTTCAATTCTGAAATTTTTTCTTCTTCTTGGTGAAGAATATACCGTACTGTTTTGATAAACATTTTGCACATGCAGCTGTTAGTTTATATTTCTTGCATTGTGATAATATCTAAATTTTACTGCCATAAAAAGGGATGGAAAAGCATTTGTTTTGTACAATTTTAGTCTTGAGCCTATTTAAATTAGATTACATTTTGGATTATTATTAGGAATTTCTAAAATTTATAAACATTTGTAACTTTGGAATTTCTGTTTTTCTTTCCTTGATATTATCTTCAGAGTCAATCTGAGAATGGAGACAGAGCAAGTCTCAAAACTTTTTTATCTAAATTTTGATGTGATAACCCAAGGTGATTTTAGCACATTACCATGTATGCTCCAATCTTACTAAATTTATGAATGTTAAACTGAGTTAATGACAGAGGGCAGCGTTATCTTCAGGCATTGAAATTTCTTTCTCTGTGTAATTTTTGTCAACTTTTATTAATTTCAATTTAATTTTAATAGTAGATATAAATCTCTTCTAATGTATTAAAATGATATATAAGTCAGTTATTAATCAAAATCTTTTTCAAATGTTTCAGAGAAGCAGTCCATTGCCAGCTACTCCATCTTGTGAGGTAGTGTGTCCCCAGGGCCCACCTGGCTTTAATGGCACTGATGTAAGTGGCTCACCCAAAATAAAAATTTGTAAAAAGGAATAACAACATTTATATAAAATTCAGCAGCCATTATTATTTACAAAGAAATAAATTTGTGTCTATGTAGTGAAAATACAATTCATGCTCTTTACACATAAATGTAGTCATAATATCTACAATCAAATTTATATTTTTACTGATTTTTGTAATGTATACAACTCATAATGATTTGCTGCCTCAAAAACTCAGTATTTAACTTTATTATGACTGTAACAAGTAGTGTCATAAAGGTTCCCTCTTGCTGACAACATATATAATGGAAATCGTCAGTGCCTTGAATATGCCTCAATGTAGAGTAATCGCATTGAGAGCAGATTAAATTCAAGATGCACAGTTATTATAATTCTGGTTTCTTTGACACACTGTTGTAAACATATTTTTTAAATTAATTTTAATTTTCAAGGTGGTTTAAAAATCCAAGTTTTTCTCTTCAAACTAAATGTGACCAAATTATTTTTTTTTCCTGTCATTTGGTGCATGATGGAAGGGAGACATTTGAATTTTAACCATTTAACCATCATTCAAGTTATCTTTTACCAACAAAAAAGAAAGAAGTATGTTTTGTTCAAAATCTGAGATTAAATCAAAATCTCATAAATATGAAAAACAGATTACATTTGAGTATGGTTTAGATCTGGCAATGTACACGGAGGATAAATTATACCTTAACGCTTTAATTTCCCACATGAAAATATAAACTGCAATGATACCACGCTTTTGTTCCAGTCAACTACATGTGTGTGTGTAAATATAAAATTATTTCTATGAATGTACATTTCAGGAGAAATCTCCAGTGTTTAAATACTGAAGTTTTGTTTTCAGTGTTTAACTCATGGTCTCTCTACCATTGAATTTACCTTGGTTTGTCTAGATTGCTTAAGTACTTTCTTACTCAGAAAGGTGAGTGATCCAAAAGTTTTGTTTTTAATGTTTCTTGTGTTTGTGTTGTGAAACTGTTTGATTGTGAAAGGGTACAAATGGACCACCAGGCCTTCCAGGTGTCCCTGGTCCTCAAGGTGCACCAGGCATCAGAGGGCAGAGGGGCACACATGGTGAAGCAGGAGAGCCTGGATTGCCAGTACGTCATGTGAACATCATACACATCAAAATCGTTCCAATTTGTCTAACAGATTTTGTAGTTTGTTGTATTATTAATACTAAGGTTTTCTGTAAGCTTTAGTTGATGGTATTCGTAATTAAATCCGAGAAAGATTGAGTGGTTTTAAACAAATTCGTTGATTCAAATTAAATTAAATTCTCCATTTATAAGGAATATTTTATATCATGCAAGTCTACAGTAACTTAAAAAGAAATTCCTTTTATAAAATTAACTCAGCGTGTATTACCAGTGACCTGTCTTGACTTGATTGCTGGATAAAGATAAAAGCTGACTCCACAAATCCGATTCACTGGCCATTCTGCTCTTTAGCAAGTTACTATCCTTGATTTATGTAATAACATGCAGTTCTAAAATTGTGTACATTTTAATGCAGGATATGAAGGTCCAACTTTCATTATGTCATTTACTTTTATTATTTTTTTAGTTATATACATTTACGCAAAGCTGAAGGGGTGTGTCAGAGAGCTCTTCACTCTGTTTGACCTTTAGCTTGGACCTTAGCCTCATTCTTTGTACATATGAAAATTATAAGAATTGTAAATTTTACATTTATTTCAGCAGTTTGATATTAAAAATTATTCTTTATTTGTTTCCTAATTTTTTATCTCCTTATCATGTTCACCTCTTTTACGCTTTACTTACATTCCTGACAAGGCAACATTTTAATATGGCCCAAAATAGCTGATTCCACTGAGTGTGTAACATTTTCAACTACAAAAGAGTAATTTTTATTTGTGTGTACTATATGCTATGAAATTTCTGTCTCCCTCACATTTGAGTCTTGCAGTATTGAATATCGAAACCACTCAAACTTTGAAGGTGAAATTCCTTGTAGATGTATTTTTCTTCTCTTTCTGTTTTAACCCAGGCCTGGAGTTCAGCGTGGATGACAAGTTGAGGCAGCAGAGGTTCGCATAACAGCATGGTGACAATCAGCTGCTTCTGGAAACTAGCTCTCAAAACATGTCATTTTTCCAAATAATAATTAAAATATTTTTTTTTATTATGTCCTTCAGAAGGACTGTCCAGTTTTGTTAGTAACAGTTGTCTTCTCTTTTAATGTAGATTCAAGAATATTTCCCTATATCTATACCTATAGAGCCTGGATGTTAAGGTAAAAAAAACATGCTTTGTGATCTTATAAATTTTAAAAAAGAAGTAATTTCAATTTGTACTGGTATTGATGATAACTGCAGCCTATAGACACCATAAGACAGTGAAGAAATATTGGTCCAAACATCAATATTTCTCTTCTGTGTCATGATACCATGTGTACTCACACATTGATACAGCCATTTTGGAGAAACATAGCTATCTTTAAAACTTTGCATACCGTGTAGTGTATTAGAATATAAAATAAGCAAACAAACAAACTATTAACACTATAAAAAAGACACTAGTGCCATACACATTTCAACCTCAAGAAGTCATCGTCAGTGGCAACAGGGAAATTAATTCATTTAATCAGAATGGTTTAAAATTGGTCTAAATATGGTTTAGAAAACAAATCATGAAGTGGAGTTATTTTACAAAAGCATATCAAGCAACACTACACTAGATGTTGGTTTCACAGGAGTTGAACTCTGCACTTAGCTATTGATCCGATGGTCTGATGGCCATAGCTGGTCTGCGGTGAGCTGTTGTTGCGTCATCCGTACCTGTGAATTAATTTCTCTGTTGCCACTGATGATGACCTCTTGAGGTTGAAACGCGTATGGCACTATTGTCTTTTTTATAGTGTTAATAGTTTGTTTGTTTGCTTATTTTATAGCTATCTTTCTATGAGTCTGCATGGTGTCACAACCCAGAACAACAACATTGGCAACTTCACTATTGTGAGAACCTCAAATCTTACTTTACACAAAATGTTGTTGGGAAATATAAGCATAGTTTTTGTTAATATCCAGGTTGAAACATTAAGTTTTCATTTGCAATTTTATAAAGAAATAAGCATAGTAAAGTGTTAGGTTTTCACATTAGAAGTATTACATTTATTTATGTGGTTGGAAGAATGATATGAACTATGTAACTCTTGAGAGCTCATTTAGACAACATATGAAAATGTAGTAATCTTATGTCTAGTTAATTCCAACACACAAGTGGGTGCGGAACTTGGTATATTGATTCTCAGGTTTGGTAAAATAATGTTGCCTCTTCACCACTGTCTCATTTTCTTGTTGTCTTACATAGGGTTTGCCGGGTTTGATCGGACCTCTTGGACCTATCGGCGAGCCGGGAATACCGGGTTTTCCCGGCCAGAAGGGAGCTACCGGACCTCCCGGCCGCCCTGTAGGTTACCAACCCCCACTAACAGCTTGCCGGTAACTCACCCCATTACACAAAACACATCACTGCACACTGCATACTGAATTCACATTCATACATTATCATGCCACATGTATTATAGTAACAATATAGTCTGCTTTAGTTGGGAATCTGTTAATACTCACATTGCAATATGAATTAAAGAAATATTTGCCTTAACAGAAGTGATTAAAGTTTCTAAGAGTCTCAGGAGCTTGATGAAAAATATTTCATAAGCTTTCTGATATCACTTAAATACATTCATAATGGAATGTCTCTTCAAGAAAAGGCTTAAAATTGCCTTCAAATTAAATATGAATTATCCTACTTAGAGTAGAAAGTAAAAATATACACAAAGATCCTCTACATCTGTTGATTTAACAATAAGTTGCTTTAGTTCTAAGATTGTTGTGGAAAATTCTGAAATTCACGGAGTAGATTCTGCTATGTACTCAAGTATTCTACACTTGTTGATAACTGAGAATCATAAAGAGTAGTTTTGTGGAACAACTACCTATTGTCTAGGTTTATTCATACGTTAGTTTTTAAGAATATGTATTTTAAGGTGACTAATTAAAAAGGAATGATATAAGTGAGGCATGTAGCATGGATGAGGGGTAAAAGGGAATGCATATAGAAAGTCTTGTTTGTCAATCCTCATGGGAAAAGAACAAGTAGGAGCCACTGGCAGGTATGGGATATTAATATTAAAATGAAGCATTAATGCATTCTTAACATCTAAAATTGAATTAGCTTGTTTGCTTTTGTACTCAAACACTGTTCTAATAATTTTGAGTTATACAAGGACAATGTTCTCCAGTCATGTTACATGTGGTTACACACATATTTGTTTTAATATAATTGAAAATTAATTGAAAGTTGGTAAAAAGAAATTTTATTGTGTTATCGAGACTTGCTTTTTGAAATGTCAATGCACATTGTCCAATAATGGTACTTCATTATTAGCTAATGTTACATGAGTATTAATTTGTAACAATGGGAGGAGATTGCTTCAAGGAAAGCATTAGTGTATTGTTGTGCTAGGAAGGATCCAGTATGTTGAAGTGTACTGGTAAACAAGATCTAAATTTGGGGACAGATTGAGAAGGAAAGGAAAAAATAAACATCTGGAGAAATTTCAGTTTCTAACAGCTGCAAGTATGTGGATTCTGAAAGTATTATACTAATACAAAGGAGCTGATAAATTGTATTTCTAATGGCACAGATGATGTTGGTGGTGATAAGTGGTTGATGGTCCTATTGGTGGAGGTATAAGAGCCAGGCTGTTTGAAGAAGTTTTCTGCTGTCTGTTGTACAGTAATGAATTACCACTGTTATAGGGAGGAACATAGTGATGATTAGGTTTGTTAAAATAGTTAAATTGCTAGGTCCCTGAAAATGGAATTTGAATCAATAAAATTGTAACCAATGTCATTTGTCTGTCAGTAATGCAAAAATATATTAATGGAATTTAGTCATGAGTTCAGTTAGTAATACCACTTGTGAAGTCTGAGTGGATTACTGATAGCAACAATTGTTTAAAATGGTTAATGTGAAAATCTGATGGTTGCAAAAGTGACTTTTTTCATCAATGAATTTTTCTAGTGTAGTGTTCCAGGTCTTAAGATGTTTTTAAGTCTGAAATTTTAAAAAAAGTATTAGAATATTATAAGTATGAATCAAAGCTCAAAAATATACTTTCTTAGTAAATACTTGAATTAGCTTGTTTATTAAATTACTTATTTACAAGGTAGACTGAAGTGTACATTAAAAAAAATATTGAAGTATTTGCAACATAGCAGAGATAACATTAGTATTTCTGGTCAGAATATAGCATGCAGACACACCTAGTATGTAGTATTTAATTGAACGTAGTGTAGAGACGTGTGAATTCTAGTTATTTCATAAATTCGTATTCTAGATTAATAACTTGCATACAATTAAATATGAGTTATAACTTACATTTACTGTGGTTAGTTACACACTAAAACAATTACCATTTTATAATGAGTAATCCTGATAAAAATATTACTTTCTAATGATGTGTAGAAAGTTTGTAGTTCATGAATGTAATTATAAATATCTAACAGAGAACACAACAAAACTAATTGGGCCTGTGTCAATATACAGGGTATACCAGGACCACAAGGGCTTTCTGGTGCTAGAGGTCTGCCTGGAACTCAAGGGAATAGAGGTCCCCCAGGAGATTCAGGTTTACCTGGTGCTAAAGGCGATCGGGTAAGTTTCTGTAATAATACCTACTTTTTTAATAAAATCGGGACCTATTTATAGACTTCAAGTAAGTTTAATAATATGAAGATAAGTAGTATATAACTTTCTCATTGAATTTGGTACACCCATGAAACTAATTAGGCTAATTAAAATATGTTTCAACAAAAACTATAATAAAATTTGTGTACATATATATATATTATTCTCATGTTTAGTGTTGGTCTTCTGGTTAGTAACACCATATAGACTTGTTGGCAGATTCATTGTGTTTCAGACAAACATACTCTCTCAATCTTCATACTTCAGGCCTGAAGGTGGAGGCAGTGTTTTTGTTCAGAATGTTGGTATCTACCTACAAATCCTCATAGCATCACAATCCAGAAGGCCATCAACATCTTCATGATTGTGAGAACCCAAAATCTCATTTGTTTTGTGTATTTCCTATTCAGAATTGTTTGAAGTAAGAAAATGCTTCATCTGTGTTGCTTTTCGACAGTTTTTAATGTGCCAGTAGGAAGGTGCCAAAGAAAATCAGCAAGTACTGGAATTAAATAGAGTGTGTCAGCTTCAGTTCTATGCTGATGATTGTAATTTGTGAGATGAGAATGTATCACAAGGGAAAAGCAATGGGAACTATATTACATACTATTAAGGAGATCGGTCTAGAAATGAATGCAGAGAAAGTTAAGTAGAATGCAAGACAAAAGTATGATTTAAAGGTAGCTAATAAATTGTTTAAAATTTAGCAAAGCAAAAATATTTTGGGATCAACATTAATAAATAAAAAGTACATTCACAAAGAAATTAAGATCATATTAAACTCACAGAATACTTGCTATCATTCAGTTCATAATCTTTAACCTGTCAGTATCCTGTTTGAAGTGGATGTCAAAATTGGAAGAAGCTAGACTGAAGGTGTTTGGAAAGAAGGTTTTGTGGAAAATATTTGGACCTGAGACAGAGGAAGTAATGGGAGGTTGGAGAAAAGTACACGATGAAGAGCTTTGTAATTTGTATTTTTTACCACACACATTAGGGTTATTAAAGCAAGGAAGATGAAATGGGTGGTGCATGTATCATGGATGGGAGACATGAGAAATTAATATGAAACTTTAGCTGGAAAACCTAAAAGGAAGAAATCACTTGGGAGACATAATAATATAATATACAGTATGTAATATTGGAATAGATTTTAAGGAAACAGGTTGTGAGATTGTGGATTCATATGACTTGAGTTTTCTTGTGATGAATGGTAATGAATCTTCAATTTCCATAAAAGGTGTGAATGTCTAGTCTATGTTAGTGACTATCACATTTACAGAGAGGTCTGCATTCCTTGGAGTTAGTCAGATAGTAGTATCTACAATCAGAAATAATTATAATATCATATTCAGAATTGTTAGTCCCGCACTATTTATTGTTTCCATACTGTACTCTAAATCTGTTTTGTGTATTCAATCCTAGGGAGAGTCTGGTTTGTCAGGAATAAAAGGGGAACGTGGTGATGATGGTCAACCTGGAATTCCTGGCCTTGAGGGACCACCTGGACCACGTGGGTTACCAGGTGAAGGTGGTGGAGTAGGAGAGAGAGTGCCTGGTCCACCTGGACAACCAGGACCAATTGGACCACCAGTGAGTACCAGAAACTTGTGGTTATGATGTAGGGGTTTGTTATATGAAAACTCAAGTCTTTCCCTATTAAAGAATTATGTCAATCAGAAGTTTGTATCCAGTAATGACCCTATTGGCAGACTGAAATGAATGAAGCATTTTATATGCATATCATATAGGAATCTCGTATTTCACTTTTAAAACTTGTTACCATCCTTTAAATGTCTTTTTTCCTATTGCTTTCTTCTCTGAACCTAATGATTTATGTAAGAGCATTTTGTGTATTTGTCAGAAAGATACCATTGCCGGCATGGTGGAAACGTCCTATTTATAACCAGGGCTGTGGAGTCAAGAGTCAGAAATAATTTTAGGTGGAGTCACAGTTGGTAAAAATGTACCGACACCGACCTCAATATAAAATCTTAAGAACAATTTCTATACCGTGTGAGCCGTTGGTGGCTTCATGCTTAGGGAGATCCAACGACACGTTGAGCCACATGGTGTGGGAATAAAGCTTTGTAACTTTGGCTCCTGTACCTTAAGAACACAGTGTGTCTACAAATCAACCGATTTCTGCAATAACCATTAGACACATACTTAAATATAGGTTATAAGTCTAAAAAGTAGGCTGATGATTCACGTGGTGGTGATGAAATCTCTTATGGTGCCATTTACCATTTTAGTTGGTTTTACCCTTATTGATAGATATTGAGCTTTTATGAAAGATTCAGAGGCGAAGCCAGAGTTGGAGTAGGATATTTTAGTACCAACTCCACAGCCCTGTTTATAACAAAGGAAAGGAAAACTACCCATTAATTTTCTATTGTGTTAACTGAAGTAATACACTGTTTTAGGGCCTGCCAGGAGAACTTGGTCCTGAAGGACCTCAAGGCCGGAGAGGAGTGTCTGGGGAGCCTGGTCCTACAGGATTACCTGGTCGAGATGGTAGTAATGGAGAAAGAGGTCTGAAAGGAGAGAGAGGAGAACCTGGACTTCAAGGAAATAGGGGACTTCCAGGTCTTGCAGTAAGTTCTTAAAACTTATAATTTTAGTTTGTTTGTGTGAATTAATTAAATGAGTAGATTTTTTACTTTCAGGACTTCCTGAAAGAATAGGCTTAGTCAAGTTATTATTGTCTGATATTCAAATAAACCATATCATTACAAATTATCAAAGTCTTAAATCTCCAGAAGTGTTATAATTTAAGGTATAAAATAAAAAATTGCTAATACATGATCCATTGCTTTGTGGTGACTGAATTTAATGTAGTATTCACAGGCTATCATCTGCATCAGTTCTCATCCTCAGGGATCTGATATGATGTAGATTCTTGATGATGAGGACCAGATGGCTCTCAAAATATTGGTTTCTTATAGCCATTTGATACAGCTGATTGCCTGCGAAGACTTCATTGAAGATATTTATATACAGTGAAACCTCTATCCATCGTTCCCGGAACTATCGTTTTCCCGGATGCATCGTCCGTTTTGTTCGGTCCCGAATACATCCCATATAAAATAATGTTACATTTTCCCGCTTCTATCGTTCCTCGAACTATCGTTTTATCGCATCGATCGTTCAAAAATCTTAGTCCCGGCCCACAATTTTCCCGCAATGATCGTTCCTGAGAATTTAAAATGCTGGGTTTAGAGATAAATTAATACCGAAAGACGCATAATGTTTTTGGAATACACAGTAGCGGTAACCTGTTATGTCGCCCAACCAGTACATTCTTTTGGAATGAGGGTCAGCGGTGCAGGGGTGATGGTTGGAGTGAATGGCGGTGCTCATTGTCAGAAATTTTACGATTTTAATTAGGGTACACTCATATTTCGTTCCAGCGATGCCAGATGGCATGTGCAGTGTGAATTTCTTCACAAATGCTTTTATTACAAGTACAAAGGAAAGACTGGCGGCACTTTTCATTCTTCTGGTTCATCTCGTTTCCAGCGGTTCAGGGTCTTCTACAGCTACGTTTCGTTGAGTTCGGCAGTAATAGTATTTCCATTCTTCCTGTTATTGTCCGCAAAGGGGGTGGGAGTGGTGAGGAAGAGGAAGACGACGAATGCGAGCCCGAAGCTTTGCCGAGTTTTGCCGAAGCATTGGCAAAAGTGAAGTCGTTCTTTTATGCGCTTAATATTAGTGAACGTGACGAGGAAAACATTTTGAACGTGGAAAGTGCTCTGTTTGGTCTAAAACGTAAAGTTTCGACAAACCAGTTGACCATTAAAGACTTTTTTGGTACAAAGAAGTAACTTTGAAAGAGAAACATCGTTTTTTTTTAAAATTTTAATGCTTTCCCGCATCTATCGTTTTCCCGCATTCATCGTTTTTATTTCCCACCCCCTTCGAAAACGATGCATCGAGGTTTCACTGTATTTAAATTAATTTGAAGTAGGATATGAGGTTTTCCTGGCAGTGAGTCCAAGGATGATTGTCTTCTGGGTTATAGCACCATGTAGTCTGGTAGAAGTAACCAACGTTTCAGTGGTCCTTGCTGATGATGGAGGCAACAAGGACCTCTGAAACATTGGTAAACATACCAGACTACTTGGTGCTATTACCCAGAAGAGAGCCATCTACTAATCTGTGGAGTTTCTTATGGGAATAACTTATGACGCTTACTTTCCTGTATATGTTTCCAGGTACATACAAATGCTAGCCAAATTTTATGAACATTTTATCTGCCTGTATAACCTTTGTAGCAAAACTGTGGTACTTCAGCAGACAACAAAGTTTAATTTTGTCAGGGTCCACCAGGCCCTTCAGGTCTTCCTGGTGCTCAAGTGGAGGGCGAGGCTGTTCCTGGGCCTGCTGGACCTCCTGGATCTCCAGGTGAACCTGGAATTATGGGTCCTCCAGGGCCCAAAGGGAATAAAGGAGCACAGGGTGATCAAGGAGAGAGTGGTCCCAGGGGAGACAAAGGTATAGAAATGGATAGTAATAGTGTGTAGTGATGTGCACTGTATTGAAGTATCTGAGAGTGGGGAGTCGTTGTGTGATGAACGTCCAGGTTCATAACAACAGATGGACAGTCTACTCCAGGGACTTAGTTAAAGACTGATTCAGGTGTTCATATAACATTTACAGACATGAAATTAAAATAAGCTTAGCTGATTTGGTGAAGTCTGCTGAGAGACTTCAAAGCATAATGTCACATATTAATATATTAAATTTTGCATTTTCCCATATTAAGACAGAATATATGGGAACTCAGTAGAGTGCTTGGATCAAATTTATCTTTCGATGGCCTGTTGTTTTATTTAGTGTTATATGTACTTATGTTTCATTGACAAGTCCAGTGACAGTGACTAGCTCTATCTAAGGGACCCAACAAAGTAGGTATCTCTCACCTAAAGACGGAGACAGAACCAGCCTCCGAAACGTCGTGGATGGAAAAGTCCTGACAATGAATAATTTTAAGTTCTGATATAACTAAGAGTCTCTTGGTACGTTATGCTTCTTTTACTTTGAAGTTTCACTATCTTATTGGAAGGCTGTTAGAAGTGTTTGGAGATATTATTCTGTCTCAAAACTAATTTTGTATTACTTCATGAGATTAAATCACTTACAGTCATATAAATTAATTTAGAAATTTGTGCACTTTTCTAGATATCTGAAGGTCAAATAATGTATCATTTATGCATATCTAGGTGAGCGTGGTTTAACAGGACTGCCTGGAACAGATGGTTCAAGAGGTCCTCCAGGACGAGATGGCTCACCTGGACCTCTTGGGCAGAAGGGTGAACAGGGTTTTTCAGGTTCCACTGGACTTCAAGGACAAGCTGGGCTTGTTGGACTGCCAGTAAGCTACAGACATTATTACAATAGATACGTGAGATCAAACGTTGCGGCACAATTGGTTGCACTCTGAATTTGTATTTGAAGGCCCCAGATTTGAATCTTAGCCTAGTAACCAGATATCCTGAAGATTACTTTTATGGTTTTATTTAGTTTCTCTATGTAAATTATTGGATATTATCTTTGAATAAACTATGACCACTTCTTTCCACATCATTTGCTGTTCATCATTCAGAATCGTTTGTCCAAGCGTTACTGAAAAATACATACAGTCGAAAAACATAAACAAAAAATGTTAAGGTTAAAATGATTTGTTTATAGATCCATATTAAGGATGTTGTTAAGAAATTTAAATATGTTTACAAGGACATAAACTATATTACACCACCTAAGAATAAATGAAAGAGAGAGACTGGAAGGGGATGAAAGAAAAAAGAGTACAATAAATTGTTAAAATCATCATCATATGCCATCACAGGGCAGTTTTCTGTTGCATTACTCTCAGTAGTTCATAACTGACAAAACTACATTATACTGTGCCCCCCCCCCCCAATAAAAAACTTTGAAAGAATGTTTATCTATATTCCTTTTATTATCTAGTGAAATACATAACATTTTAATCACTTGTCAGGTATTTGTCTGTTCTCAAATAGGAATATTTGGATATTACTTTAAAACAGGTTTGCTAGATTGTGTATTCCTGTGTCCTTTCTGTTTCATTTTTACAGTCATTGTATCATTGCCGTTGTATAACCTTTACAATTCTGAATGAAGAAACATCGGCAGATTGATGACATTTGTTGGTAGGGTCCAGCTGGAGCCCCTGGAGGTCCTGGAAATCCTGGTCAGAAGGGAGAACCGGGCATTGCAGGAGAGCCTGGACTGCCTGGAACTGCAGCTGCTGCAGGTGACCCTGGACCTGTTGGGGCCCCTGGGCCTCCTGGTCCTCAAGGTGAAGATGGAGACAGAGGTGCTAAAGGTGATCGTGGTGAAGCAGGTCTACCAGGTTTGCCTGGCCCTAGTGGGCTTCCAGGAAGAGAAGGTTTACAGGGGGAAGAGGGAGAACAGGTATTGTACAATCCTTAAATGCATCATATCCTGTCCTTTTTATATTACATTTCACTTTTTGTATATTATAGACTTTAAAAGTACTCCGAACATGATATTAACCCTTAAAGTCTCATTCTTTCCATACAGACCCCACTCTGATAAATTTTCATAAGGATACTGTTACTACAGATTGTTTTTAAATTTTCTTGTTTCATGTAAGTCCAGTCTATGTAGTTTATAAGTATTTTGATCCTGAATAGTCCTAATAGTTAGAGATGTCAGCATGGTCTTCTTAGTTATGATGCTGTTTAGACATATATGTTTACCAACATTTCCGTAGGAACACTGACAACTACCTATGAGACTATGTGGAATCACAGCCCAGAAAACCATGACTGACATCTTTATCTCTGCGGGAAACCAGTACTCTGATAGTTTGAAATAACTCTTGATTTCAGGGTCCTCCAGGTCCAAAGGGTGAGAATGGTCCACGAGGTCCGGAAGGCCCAGAGGTGAGACTCTAACAGATTTAACTGTGGTAACACGCCAAATATCAAATTTTAAAGTGCAAAATGGCATCTCCTCAGCAACCTTTACGGTGCCACATAGGATAAATTTTAAGAAAAAGTTATATACCAATCAGACTGGTTTGCCATAATTGAGACATGTATCATATTGGATTGCAGCATACAAAAACTTTTGCATGTTTTTATTTTCTGTGTATGAAGTCACTAGAACTTGGCCCTAAAGGCTTAAATATTCTTTTAGATGCCATGAGTTTAGAAACTTCAGTTATTTATGGTAGTAATGTATTATGTGCAGGGTCAGATAGGCAGCCCAGGAGCACCTGGACTTATCGGGTTGCCTGGTGTGAAGGGAGATAAAGGTGAAAGTGGAGAGCAAGGTCCAGTAGGACCCAGAGGTTTACCAGGTTCCATGGTAAGCAAATTAGCCTGTTGCGTGTATTTAAAGGGAGCTAAGGAAGTAGATTACCTAGCTTCTCTCTTCATCATTATCCTGCTTGAAGTTGCTACAATGAAAAGGTGATTGCATGTGGTGCTATGTTTATAACAGTGATTCTCTTTGATTCTGCAGATTTTATTATTATCACCAGACTAAAACTAGTTTTCTGTTTGGAAGTCCCAGTTTGACAGAAATCATACAAGCTTTCTACTCAATGTATATCTTGCAGGGAGTTCCAGGTACTCATGGTCCACCTGGACCACCTGGTCTGCCAGGGTTTCAAGGTGTTGCTGGCCCACCAGGTCCCCCAGGTCCTCCTGGACCTCCAGGTGCTGATAGCAGTTATATCCCCAACACTATCACAGCAATAGATGGAAATGGATTGCCTGGTGCAATGGGACCCAGAGGACCACCTGGACCCTTCGGGCAAGTATGTACAGCTGTCATACATAAAACAGACACTTTCCGATTCATGTACATGTTATATCATACTGAAGTTCAGCAGCAGGTTCGCAATTTGTTCTGTGCCTTACACCCGGTACTAAAAGATAACCAGTACTTTCCACTGTGGAAAATTTTTTATTGTAACTTCAGTATGTGTTATTTCACTTAAATAACATTAAGTAACAGTAAATAAATTTAATTCAAAAGCATTTCTGCCTGATATAACTGTTTAGAGTAATAACTGCAACCAAAGATTAAGTGATTTCCTACTTCCATCACAATATTGCCATCTCTAAGAAAGCATTTTTTATGTAATTCATAGGTTACCCATACCCATAGTTGTTGAAAGTATTCTTTTCCTCTGCCAAAATTATTTTCTGACATTTGTTGCGTTTACATGTTTGCCATTTTTCTCCCCATTATTTGTTTCACCATCATTATCCCTGATATACAGAATTAATGGTACTAATCTTGTACTCCTGTGAAATTCCAGGTTCTCCTGGCAGCAAGCATGAAGATTACAGCCTTCTGGGATATTGTGCTGTAAAATCTCATAGAAGTTGATCAGCATTTCAGCAGTGCATACTGCCTCCATCATCAGGGTGATAACTGATTGTCTGATAATGGAGACAGTAGGCACCTTTGAAAAATCAGTCAACTACCATGAGACTACATGGTGCAACATCTCAGAAGGCTGCCATCTTCTTATACTCTTTCTCATAAAATATATTGTCATGTTAAAGGTCACTGCAGACTGCTTGATCTTCAAAGATTAATCAAAATAAAAAAATTACAAACACCGTTAAAATGAATGTTCATATGTTGCAGCCAGGTGAAAGAGGAGCAGCAGGAGAAAGAGGGCCTGAAGGAATACCAGGTAATATGGGAATTCCTGGTAAGGATGGAGCACCAGGACTGCCAGGTCCACCAGGACAGAGGGGACAGTCAGGAAATCATGGTCTTCCAGGCCCACCTGTAAGTTCAAAAACAGCAATTATAGTAACCAGTCTTTTAAGCACAGTATTGTTTCTTTAGTTTGCTAGAGCGTCCTCAGTCCTGTAAGTACAGCAGACTTTATAGCAACAAAGTATACCACCTCTAATGTGAGGCCTATAACATGGCATTTGTCAGAAATGTTTTACATAAGGAGGACATAAGGTAGTTTTCTTGAAAGATGGCAATAAAAATGCTGACTCTTAGGATGAGAAGTAATATACACCAAACTTTTTATTTAGTGGTGGGGATAGAATTTTCTGGGTGGGATGATAGAGTAAACAAATTAATTTAGGAGTATCGTTGTTTATTTACCAGGGCCGCAGCTTTACAGAATCTGAACTCAGGGACATATGTGCAGCTGTTCTTCGAGGTAAGAAATGATCTCACCTCTTTTTTTTAATTTTAGCCAGTTTGTTGTATATTACAGATTAGTTCTTTGAAAGCCAGATCATGCTTATATTTTTACCATAACTTATGAATGATTTAGTCAGTCATTGAACTCCTCTGAGAAGTTCCACAACAAATAAAATTGTATGAAATTTATTGTCTTATAAGAGATTTATAATATATTCATTTATGCAAGGATGACATATTGTTATAATGCCCAAATTATTGTAAATACTGGCTAATACACAGCTGACTAACACATTTTTCTTTTCTAACAGTAAAAAGTTCAAAAAGTTAAAAGAAACCTCCATTGGCAATGCTGTATTACTATGTGATGAATACTTTTGCTACTGAACATATAAGTGGTAGCTTCAGAAATTCCAGGACAGAAGTGAAACATTGATGTTATGGCAGATAGGATGCATGTTAAGGCATGCACATCCTCTAAATACAACAAAATTTTTCAGTTACCATTAAAGTAGAGGGCATGATAGATCCCACAAGAGAGCCTGATGCATAGAAAGTTTTAGAGTGGTGAAATTCTTCAGCTTGAGCAGCAATCTAATAAAACATTTTGCCAGCAATTTGTAAGAGAATAGTTATGAACAACTGTAGATTGCTGGCAGAACTGTAATTTGAAGGCAAATGTGTCTAATGACATTTTTGTGCTCCCGAATTCAAAATATGTCTCCTGTCCTGAAAATTTTTTAAGCTATCATATGTAACATGAAGTAAACTTGTAAACAAATAGTTTAAGTTGCATTTTTAATGTGTAGACCAGCTGAGTGAGTTGACAGCAACATTAGTGGGGCCCCCTGGTCCTCCTGGAAGAGGCAAGTCTGGTCGATCAGGGCCACCTGGACTTCAGGGATCTCCAGGTTTGATTTTATTTTAGCTCCTCCAGCACACCCTCCCAGGCAGTGCACCCACATCACCAACTGCTTACTCTTCATTGCTGCAGTTTACAATAATGAACATAGCCTTATTTGCTTGCTCCTTGCTGTCTGCACAGATCGTATGGAGGAATTAACGTCTGGCCTTCGCGGGGCCCCAGGGCCTCCTGGTATAAGCAGACATGGTAGAGCAGGGTATGCAGGGTCCCCAGGCATCCCAGGTACCTGACCCTTCCATAAAAATACCTATTACCCATATTAATAAAATCCTTTATACTTTATAAATGTTACATAATTTCATATATTACAGGGTGCATTATAAATAACTCTCTGGGTTTAATTAAATTCAAGTGAAACAACATGAGATTTATGTTCATATTAAAGGGATATGCAGTCAAGATTTTTGTTTTCATAGCATATTTTTGTGTGTCTGTTCTGTAAAATTAATCATAGGGATATGTGAAATACTTATTTGTTATTTAAGTGGGAAAAAACTGGCATGTAAATGCAAGTGAAATTAAATATTAAGAAAGCAATAGAAAACACCAAATACTTTATCCCCTATGTGAATATTATGTCTTGTGTTTTTAGATTTGACTAATATTTGACTACTACAACTTTCATATATATATATATATATATATATATATATCCTATTTCTTACTAAATTTAATTAAAATATGGTGGTATTTTATGATGCACCCTGTTCATTTCAGTTTTTATAACTATGTATACTGTTTAAAATTTCTCTTCTCTTATATATAATTAGCAAATAGCATGGATAGTACATGACAGGTAGTAACATAGTTAACCCTGGAAATTATAATGAAAAAACAATTATAACTGGGCCTTGTTATAAATATCCTTTACCATGCTTTGCCATTTAAGTAACTGTATATCCAAATGAAGAGCTACCAACCTCAACAAAATGCCATAAACTGTAGATAACAATATAAGTTTTATACTTAATTTGCTTCTTTAAACTGGTAATTTAATGCAATTCATTAACATTAGTAGTAGAAGACAATTATAGTCAATCATTTGTATTCTGACCAATGCTTGGAACTTTATTATACATGTAATTACTAAATCCACAATTCACAACCCCAATGGTTGACATGGTATCTGTAAATTATTAACCCTTGTACGTTTTACTTCATTTTAGAATATCTTACTTCGTAACCTTTATCGTCTATGTGATGCAGCACAGTTGGCCATGCATTACACTAGCATACTACTAAACTATTAACTCTGGAGTTAAAGTCTAGCCAGCAACTTGATGATACAAGGAATTAAATCCATTATTCCCACAAGATAGAGTTTAAGAACCAGTTGTGTCTGCATCCCTTTTTAAATGTTGCACTTTAATTTATATGCTTAAACTTTCATTTCACATAAGTGACAGCAACTTAACTATAACTGACTAATTATGCAAGGATCTTATATCAGTGTGTTGTAAAGAAGAAGAAAATTATAAACTTCCTTTAACCAAAATAGTTGATAAAGTTTAGTAAGATCTATCTCTTTGACACCATTCAAATAACATTAAAGTAACTTAAAAAAAATACATTACAAATGTAGAATTCTTTACCAAAAAGAATGAATTTTTGTTTTTGATCATGCTATGATTTGCACTAGTTAAAGGATTCATGTGAGTTATGTCTTTGTGTAGGTGATCCTGGACCTCCAGGACTGCAAGGTGAGAGAGGCTTCACAGGGTTGCCAGGTGTCCCTGGACCTCCTGGTTCTTCTGGTGCACAAGGAGAACGGGGAGATAAGGGTGATAGAGGACCAGAAGGAATTGGCATTGAGGGTCCCATTGGACCACGAGGATTACCAGGTATATAGATCCACAGTAATGTAACTGGTATTATTCCTTTGTCTCTTAGTTAGTTTCTTTCCTTTTAGTTTTGCATCTAAAATTGTGTATGTATTTCTTATCTCCCTTATGTATGTTACAGTTTCTGCCCTTCTTATCATTCTTGATTTTATCACCCAAATAATATTTGAAGATGCATGCAAATTGTGAAACTTATTGTATTTAAGTTTACCAGATGTTGAGAAGGAAAAGCAAATAAGAAGCTTTCTCAAGACAATCAGTTTTATTAATTATACCTACTTTTGGAATGGGAATCATATGTGCTGTAGGTCAGCTTTATCCCACTGAGTTAGAATAATAATGGATGAACTTTCTCTATGAAAGCTGTACTAGGGAGTCCATATGCTTTTGTAGAGCAGAGTACAAGATATAACCATCTGAATTTGTTAAAAGTTATTGCATTAATATATTTTTATACAAGCTTGTGAGTCATAAATATATTTTCTGGTGAGTGAAGTTTGTCCTGCTGGTTAGTTTGTCTAACCACGAGTCACAAGTATATCATGGAACTTTTTATGAAATGACAAACATTGGACATGTTTTGAAAAATACAATATGTATATTGTCAGGTACACATCACTTCCTTTATCAGAATGTATATAGCATCTTTGTTAATGTAATTGTTTACTGTATATTGTGGGTGGAGACTTATAATGCAAATCAGGCTTACTTCCTGTAATAAATTCTTTGAATTTAAATCATATAAACTGATTCTTTGTATTTCATATTAGAATTGAAAACAATGGATAAATTCATGGTAAAACATTTTTATAGGACCTCCTGGACCAGATGGAATTGGGCTTCCAGGCAGAGAGGGGGAAAGAGGAGAGACTGGAAGACCAGGTAACTTATACATACTTACAAATCAGTGTTTTAGTTATGTGGTTTTTCTATATTTCATTAACATCTAGGAATATATACCAACTGCCATGAGATAAAGAACAAGGAAACTAAAAAGCAGAAGATAAGTAACAAATATGTTACAATGAAAATACAAGAATAAGATGGTTTCAGACAAGATGACTGGAACATTTTAAAATTACAGAAATATGCTTGCATTCAAAAAACTCTACAAATATCAACCAGAAAGAAGAGGCATAACTTGTCTATGGATGCCTTTATATTCCTGTATTCTCCCATGCCTGTCCATATATTAAATCTTTCCATCATATTCTCTTTTTTTATTAATTCATTCTTTAATCTTATTTATTCACTGATTTCTTAGAATTCCCATTGTTCTTTTCCAGTTACTTTCAATTTCATTGTTGTGTTAGATGCATTACATAGTTAAATTCTATAATGTTTGCAAACTGTGTGTTCAGAAATATAACTATTGTAAAAGTACCTGCTTAAAACATCACAGTGTAGACAATATTTTTAAATATTCTCATCATCAACTTTCCACATCTTAGGCACAATGGCCTGTTATGGTTTCAGACACTGTTTATGTGTTTATTTACAACAGTAATTCAACCTGTTTCAGCTCATTTTAGTATATGGTCACAATACCTATTTTTCAGCCTACATTATCTTTTCTTCCTTATAATTTATAATTCCAGCAAGTTTAAGAATTCTGTCATCATGTCCCACTCTCCCCTATATTAAATTATTTTACTGTTTTATAGTAAGAGCTGTAGTTAATGTCTAATATTTTAAGTTTTCTCATATTTAGGAGAGGGCAGCTAATCTCAGTAATCTCATTTTCTCATATATAGTATGGTGTGATAAGGTAATAAGTTCTGTTAGGTTTTGTATTACATATGATTTTCTTCCTCCAGGTCTACCTGGCCTTCGTGGGGCCCCAGGCCCCCAAGGAGCTCCTGGGTTCTGTGAATTCTGTAATTATGCCAGCACAAACTACCTGCAAGCTGTAGCTGCACGCTCTGGTGGCAACTCCAAGGGGCCATGATAGATTGAATATCAGCTTCCTAAATTTTAATGACTAGTAGGGGAGGTGCCATTAATGCTATATACAGTTGTGATTACAAAATTTGATGAAAATTCATTCAGAACAGAAAATGTACAATCTAGGCAAATTCTTTCTTATTGTAGGAACAGAGTAATTATCATATAATAAATCTATCATATGATCTGTATTTATAAATAAAATATCTAAGATTGTATAACAGGCCAATAAAATAATTATAGTTAGGTAATATAATATAACGTTCTGAAAAAAACTCATTTACAGGTTCTGGTTGATTTATGGTTATTTAATAATCTTATTTTTAACAAACTAAAATCTGACAATCAGTGAATTCAGGTATATTTATCGTTTATCATGATTTGATATATTATGTCAGCTCTCATTTTAAGCATACGTGTCAGTGAATGATTGTAGAAATTAAACAACTTTCTGACATGAAATCTAAGCATTACAAGACTTGCTTTATTGTTATTATAAATCAACAGAAATGTGAAACTCTCAGATTTTTACAGATGAAGGTACTGACATTTTTTCAAACTTGTCATCTTAATTCTTTACTGTGTACTGCTCTCTGGTCTTTCTCTTATATAGTCTGTTCTGCAGAAATTACTGAAGTTAACCATGTTGACAACCCACTGTGTATATGATGCACTAATGCACCTCTCTGAAAAGGTGTTCCCTAGTTTTCAACAAGAATTGGATATTTAAAACAGTGAGGGCATAAGTAAACAATCCCTTAAACAATGTGCTCATAACATAATCAAGTATTTTGTATAACAGAAATATAGATTGATGTGGTGCCATTTTAATATATGGAATAAAATGCAAAAAATTAGTGCTAGCAGTGAATAGATATCATGAAGAAGATATATCAGCTTTACTCTTCTGGGCATCACCATTTGCCATTGCACACTAAGCAATTTATGAGGAACTATTAAATATTACTACTTGTCAAAAACTAATCATTTGACAAGACTCAAGCATGTAACATACCAACTACATTGTATTCAGGATGAATATATTTAAGGGTATATTCATTACCATACACCAAGTCAGGTATGGGTACTACTTTACAGTGCTCAAGAATGGTTTCTACATAGTTTCAGTTATTAATTTATATGCTTTATATTTTGAATATCATTGGCTGATTTTTATTAACTATTAGAGATCATTAAGTAATTGTACTGACTTCTTGTGTCAAAGATACAGCCTGTAGTTTAAGTTAATATTTTGAAGAAATTTGTGTTCAGTCACATTTAAAATTTTAATTTTTGATACTATAACATCACAAAGTGTGCAAGTAATTAAAAGATAAAATACTATGTTTAAGACATGGTGTTAGTTCTTAGAGAATATGAGCATTATGTGTAATAAAGAGTTAATTTTCTGAATGCTGTTAAGGCACAACATTAAGCAAGAAATTACAAAATTGAACTAGGATGCTTCCTTGTTTTGTTTAAGCCTGGTAAATGATGGGGCAATTAATGAAAATCTGAAGAAAAGAGAGCCTAGTTGTTTATATTAAAATTCTAGTTTAGTTGCAATGTATAAAATTTTCCAAAATATTATTGGCATTAAATGTGAGTTGGACTTTGCATGAAATGAAATTATTTGTTGTACCAGTGTCATTTTGCAAATACATATTTCCAGATTGTCTGGTTCTGAATATAGGAACAATATACCATTACATGAATCATTTTATGTGACAGAACATCAACAGTAAATCAAATCTGGAGTGAATGTGCTGAAAGACAATAGGATATAACTTTCAACATCTTCAGGGAATGTGTATGTGCTAGTGTTGTGGAAAGTACTGTCAAAAATTACATTAAGAGAAAACTATTGTAATCCTCACGAATTATGTGACTTCTCAGTTATTTTGTATTGTACTTTATTATGCCCTCTCTGATGTAAAAATAATAACAGTGACTGGTAATAGTATCGCTTACATAAATTATTACATGTAAGTTAAAAATAACATAAAGTGAACTGATCAACCATGAATATTGCTATGAAGTCACATAGATGTAAACCTACCCAAGGTTTTATTTTATCACTGCCACACTAATTATGTTACAGTTAATTATTGTTTAAATAACATTTATATTTCCTACTCTGTAGTCATTTGACTTTTTAAAAATTAATTTTCCTATAAGTATTTTATTAATGGTTTTGTGTGGATTTTAACCACATCATCACCAAACCTGTAAAGATATTTCATTTCATAATATAGAATAAGGTATGCAAACATGTGTTCCTAGAAAGAATACTGTATAAAGAACCTGATTGTTTTCATAACTTTTGTTATTTTTACATGCCATTTTAATTCAGCAAGTGCCATATCATTATGAAGGATGTACTTTGAGACATAAGGTAACAAAATCCACTGACTGGTATCTGGTTACTATTTTGTTTTACGCAGTGCAATGCAATTACTAATTTTCAATATGCATAAAATTCATGCATGACTAGTTGTTATGACTGATTCATGGCATAGTGTGAATATGAAAGATTAAAAGTTTGTACTGTGAAATGGAGATTTATATTATCACAAAAAGTGCTGTTATTTTCCTCTAAAACTTTTGTAAATGTATTTATTTTTGTAACACAAAAATACCAATATTTGCTACACAGAGAAAGTATTGTAGTATAAAAATAATTATCTTCTTCTTCCTGCTACATTCAAATTTAGGTCAGGCCTCAACTACTGTAGAGAATACAAGTAGTAGGACTCCTTGGATGAAGGATGAGTTCACTACAAATCCTCTGTGGTCATAAGATGTTATTTCAAATTAATCTTAAGCACAAACCATTTAATTGCGTTAATTGGTCAACATCTTCATGCTATTAAATTTTCTGCATCTGGCAAAGAGTACACATATATATATCCAAACATTTTTCTACTGACAATACAACAGTGTTGGAATCTGTTTGTCTAGCTCGCAGTATAATTATTAAAAAAATAATCATGTGTGAAATTCTTTCCCTTTTCCTTTACAGTGGTGACAGTTAAACTAAACAGTTTGTCTTCATTCAAGTTTAGTACCATAGTCATGGTCTTTGAAAAAGAAATTGGAACGTTTTGTCTTTATTGTTTTATAACATAAATGTAAACATTTAAATATTTTGTCCACCATGTACCTTCCCATATAATAATTTCATTCAAATACCAACAGATGTTGGTATATAAATAAAATTATTATACAAGTTAAAATGTTCCCAGCATGCAGTTACTTGAAAATACAGACTTGATAAAAAATATAATTATTTTAATGCATGAAACATAATTATTTAACAATAACACAGAAAAGTGTAAAGGCATGCCAGATATATATCTTTGTTTAATAGTATATATTACTAAAAGCTTTTTTTATGAAGCTGAAGTCTCCTATTGACTTACTCATCCTTAAGGGAACCTGAAAAATGTAATGAGAGGAAGGATGGAAACAACATGAATTAAAGCATTTCTTGATCATTTAAAATATTTTAGTTATGAACTCAGGTTTTATTGATGTTTATATAATTTTAGTAATCAATAATTCTTTGATAGAAATTTGTATTTTCTTTTTACATAGATTTCACATCATATTCCTATTTAGAAGATTCCACATTTGACCATTAGCTGGATCAGATTAAGATTTTTCT
The DNA here is from genome assembly GCF_977971745.1 of Zootermopsis nevadensis. Classification (NCBI taxonomy): domain Eukaryota; kingdom Metazoa; phylum Arthropoda; class Insecta; order Blattodea; family Termopsidae; genus Zootermopsis; species Zootermopsis nevadensis. Next base: position 3,889,063 of record NW_028259136.1, read on the forward strand.
GCACATATCTTGGGTAGTCTTAATATCAGCATCTTGCTGACGTTTGAATTCTATCTTCAAACAACTATATTTTATATTGTTTTATGATGATACAGACAGCAGTTTGTGCAATGTCCTTTTGTAACAATAATAATGTAGGCTACGTGATCATTTCAGTTAGATCAGTTACGTAACAAAATTTTGGGTACAGTTTACAACATACAGAGAGTCTACATGCATTCTTAATGACTTCTCATCTGTTGTAGGTTTTCATGTTCATTTATTGCAGAAAGAAACAGGTAACAGCTTTACTTTGCAGTTATAAATTCTGCTGTTAATAAAATTATTGGCAAAAACAATCATTTCTGAAATCTTACGATTCTATGTAGACCAGTATGTTGGATTTTGTTGAAAGAACAATTGAGAATTGTGGGGAAAGCAAAACAGCAAACAATAAACATGAGACATTAGAGAAGAAACCAGATATATTATATGAATATAAATTATGAAAAATGTATGTTTGGAAAGAATGCTTTAGAACCAGATTTCAAAATTTAGTTATCTGTGTAAATCGGAGAGAGCATTCTGTATTTTAAAAGCTCCGCCAGGTGGCATACATTGTAATTTGGGAATTGTCAACATGTGTTTTAAAATGCTATGATTTTAGTAATAGCCGTAGAAGGCTTTAATAACAATTAACAGTAATATACAATACATTTTCTTACAGGGATTAAAATTAAATATGTTATCTACAGGTGGCTATTATGATTAGATTTAATTTCATTGCATCCAAATATTGAGATTGATTGGCATTTTGATTCATTCTGTTATATATTGATTTTTCATTCGTTATCTTTCTGAATTAAAGATATAGCGATAAAGATGTGAACCAATTGTCAGTATGCTTTGGTTGTAACTATATGATAAAGTATTAAAATAATGAATACGCGGAAGAATTGTCGCTTTGTGTGGTAGCCTTGCTCCAACGTGTTTACCCTCTCCACTTTGTTTTAGATATGGCGCCAATTATTTTCTAAAGCGTGCTGTCATCTGCTGGACTAAGAAGCTACTACATTCAAGTGCTGCACGGTTTGTTTATTGACTAGTGATTTTATGAGTATAAAAATGTGTTTTTTGCAAAGATATTGTTTGAAATTTGCAATATTCTGATCAGAGTGAAACAACGTAAGTATATACATGCCATACTTGATAGTGAGTATTGATGTATGACAACTGTTTTGTTTTTAGTACTTGGTTAATAAACCCTTATGGACCGAAACTGTTTAGGCTTTTGACAGTTGCGGCAATGTATTTTATTTTACTTTTTTCTAATTACATTTCTTATCTTAGAAGTTATTTACAGCATCGGTAGAAAGTAAAGACCGTTACTGCGTTGACTTGAATGAATATTGTTTTATAATTGGAAGTGTTCAAGATGGCCCTATAACCTTTTACAGTACCATAGGTTAGTTGTATACTCAAATAAAATAAAAATAACAAAAGTGGTAAAACCGTTTTGCGGTATAAATGAAAGTAAGTATCTCTCTATTCATTGTTATTGCATATTATGAAAACGATGTAGTGGAATATATTTGTACACTGGTGATGCATGTTTGTAGTATTAGGTTCAATGTTTATGCAACTTTAATATATCCTGGGTAAATATTTCTGGTATTGGAAACCAACTGGAAAGTTGTGTGAAATATTCCAAGTTATTTTTAATAGCCACTTCAAATTGTGTTTGTTAACGGATGTTGACAACACTCCATAATTTTAAATTCTACCAGTGTTTGAGGTGTTAGAATAGTGCCATTAATGTATGTCTTTTTTACAGTATATGTTATGGTATGAATTTGATTGGTTGTAACTTAGTATGGAATAGGAAGATTTGCTACTTATGACTATATTGCTGGAAAACTAGTCATAGCAATAACTATGTAATATACATAAAATTTTTCTTACGAATTTGGGATGATGGCTAGTTAGTGATCCTGATATCCATAGGATAAAGCATTTTTAAGAAAGTCTTCTGTCAGCTTTAACAGTTAGTAATGTCCAGTTCTATTAATATTGAAACATTTTTATTAATTATAGATTTATACAGAATTGTTGAAAGTTAATATTCAGTTGGTGACTTGCAAATAACATGAGACTTTAGGATGAAGCTGTAATAGGTCCTGCAGTAATAGGACTGATTATGGCTTGGGTTGCTTGGGTTCTAGATTCTTTGTAGAGGCATCATGATTTTCCTATTCAACACATTGTCTAATATGATTCTGAGATCTACCCACCCTCCTAATCATTGGATGCTTTGATTCTTCCCTGAGGAATGATTAGTTATGAAGCTAATTACTCACCATCTGAAATCTAGAATGTGTGGAGCTTCACCTCCATGCCCTCTGGCATGATGCTTATTTTTATGGGAAACTTACCAACAAGAAATATTTTTCATAAACACTGTGCAAGCATCTTGTTATTTTGTGTGTACATATGTGAGGTTGACAGACTTTGGACTTCTTACCTAGGAATTTAGTAAATAGTACAGTACACTACAAAATGCTGAAGTTAAGGAAACAGAGTTGTCTCTGTAGGTCTCAGGTTATCTTGTTAAGCATATAATATTTACTTAGGTATCTCCTGCAGATAAGTAACACAGTGATTCTAAAGAGGATGTGATTGCTTGAATGTTTATGGTGTTATACTGTAGAGTGCGGGAAACACTGGACCCTTTAATTCCATCTGTTCCATTTCACTGTTTAAGTTAAATGTGAAACAACTTGAAATAAAGGCTGACAGATCTTTTTTTCTAACTTTTTTAACTTGTTGAGAAAATGTAATCCTTATCAGTTGTTCATTTTACATGAAACTGAAACAAACTTTGGTCAATTTTTTTAAAAATATATCATTGGAAAAAAAATTGATAGACTACATGATACACACACACATACAAAAAGGGTTATTGTATTGAAAAGGTGTTAACAATTGTGAACATGTTAGTGAACATTTGTCTGATGCATTTCTCATTCAGGATTACCTGAACAGGGAGGTGCTTTATCACCAACACTTTCCATCATTGAATTAAGATACACCATTAGAATGATCCAAGAAAAGATAGTGGGATTTGAATTGAATGTGACACATCAACTTCTGGCCTGTGCTGATGACAGTGTACTGGGCAAAAATATAAATATCATAAAGAATTTACTTTACTTTGCACATACTTTAGAGGTTAATGAGTGTTACTTATTTTTGAGATATAAGGGTCTGAAATTTTGTCTCAACCTAAGAGAAAAATATATTTTAGTGTGTCTCAGAATGAAGTGCTGAGGAGAGTATTTGAATCTAATGTGATTGGAGGCTGGAGAAAATTGCACAATGATGAGTTTCATAAATTTACTCTTATCCAAATAATGATACCAAATACAGAGGTATAAGATAGATGGGCAAGTAGCATGTATGAAGGAAATGAGAAAAGCATAACAAAATTTTAGACAGAAAAGTGAATGGAAGAGAGCTCTTCAGAAACCTGTGGATAAATATTAACATGGATCTTGTAGAAATAGGTTGTGATCTGGATTCATCCTTAGGATATGACCCTGAAGTAGGCTCTTGTGAAGATGGTAATGGGCATTCAGATTCAACAAGATGTAGTGATTTATTGACTGTCTGAGCAAGTATTAGCATCTCAGAAAAGACTGTGCTCCAGGGGTTAGATGTCATAACATTTAATGGTGATAGTTATAATGTTTGTGTGTGTGAAACAGGAAGGGGTTAAAATTATGATGTTTTTATTGTCTCCAGTGATGTGTCCTTCATAATACAAAAAAGATGTTAATTAATGTTAGGTAGACATGCAAACAGAAGACAAATTCTTTTATTTTTATTTTTGCAAAAAGCAGTTAGTCCAAAAGTGATATAATGAGATATCTGTTAACATTGTTTCTCTTTTGAGGTTATTTTTATAATATTCCAAGTAACAGCTTATGTGTTTATGTATATTTTTATCTGCTTTTGCATGAAACTGTCTGAGAGGTAGCTGTCTCCTGAAGTAATGCAAGTTGAAACTAACTTCGAAAGATACTTTGTTGTTTAACCTTGTATCTCTGCATACCATGCCTGAAGTTACTGTATCAGACTATACAGAATAATTAACTAGATTCTAGTGGGCCATTGCCATACAGTGTAAATACATGTGACGTGCTGTTAGCAACATATTTCTTAACTTATTCATTAATAAACATTTTTCATGGTCAAGAAAAGTGGTAATTTATTTCTGCAGTTTAATATTCCACAGATTTGCTCTTAGTTTTCTGGAAAGGATGGTGAATATGAAGGTAAATTTAAAGTTTCCACTGTGTATACACATGATTCCATGAGGTATAGTTAGTACATGAATCCAAAACTTTACTAATTCTTAACCTTGGCTTAAGATAAAGGTCAGTGGTCAGTTTATTCTTCACCAACTTCACTGCCATAGAAAGAGGTTCTACTGCTTGTTGGATACAAGAATTAAAATACCCCAGGGCCATTCTAGGTGCTTTGAAGGCACAGAAACTTTCCCATGATAATGAATTATTAATTGCAAAGATTGTTTTAAAATTACTTCTTTATTGTCTGCATATAGGTTTATATCTAAGTAAGCCATAAAATTGCAACTTTTACCAGGAAGATTTCACGTGTACATCTTACATACAGTGTTTTATACAATATCAGACAAAAAGTTTGACAAGTACAGGCTTTTAAAAATTTGAAGGTAATTTTTTCTCACGCTTATTCCTGCCAAACTGTAGGTATCTGAGTGACTGTACTCATGTCAAGTTGAGGTCAAGGATATATCAAGGTCACGACAATATCAGACTAAGGGTTTGCTGAGTAGAAGTTTTTAAAATTGTCAAGGTGATTTCAATGACAATATTCATGTTATGTGGTTGTCAGGGATAGGTCAAGGTCATGTTAAGATCACTGCAATATCAACCCAACAGTTTTCCGAATAGAGGCCTTTAAAATGTCCATGGTCATTTCAAGGTCCTTTTTGTCACGCTTTTTTCTACTCAACTGCAGGTATTTGAATGACCATGCACGTGCCAAGTTGAGGTTATGGATATATCTAGGTCGTGTTAAGGTCACCACAATTTCAGACTAAGGGTTTGCCGAGTAGAGGCTTTTAAAAATTTCAAGGTCACCTCAGGGTCATTTTTCTCTAAAGCTTATTGATTCCGAACTGTAGGTCTCTGAATGGCTATAATCATGTGCAATTGGGTTAGGTCAAGGTTATGCCTAGTTCGCGACAATATCGGTTTAAGGGTTTGCGGAATAGAGGCCCAATTTCGAAGCCGATTAATGTAATCTGTTGTATTTAACGACGCAGTTGGTATCTCAGACTATATGATGTTGGATGATAGAATGATTAATGAATTGGGAAGGATGTGGAGGGAAGCTGTTGCGGCTTATTTAAGATACTGTGTCTTTTATTTTCCCGATGAACTGTGGAAACCTCTTTCAGTATGGCCGGTCGTCGGTCCGAAGTTTGAACCCCAACCGTTCCGAATACGAACCTCTCGGGTGAGACGTTAGTTTTGTAATTATAATTGTATGCTTAGATTTGTAAGCGTATGAGATGAGCGGGACATGTATCATACCGAGACAGCTTAGCACTATTCCGGGAGATAATGAAACGTCGGCAACATTCGATGCCATAACCCAAAAAGAGGATCAGAATTAATAATGAAATTATAATATTTTATTAAAGTCTATTATTTGAATAGGTTCCATTTTAATATATTTCTATTTGTTGTTTAACTTTAGCGAGAATAGAATATGTGCAATGGGCCTGTAATATATATATATCTCCTTTTGAATGGTTCTACCAGCAGTGGATTCGTACCTGCACGAAATTTGCATCTAGACCAATGAGAAATTTAGAATTTCAAAAAACGCACGAATGTAACACCCCATCCCACTCGTTATGGTATAATATGCATTGTATTACGTTTGCCACATCTTCGTGGATAGATTCATCGTGTGATTTTGGAGTTGTAGCCAGTTAGTCGACGTGGGAAGTGGGACTGTTATTCTCAGCAAGAAGTTTGGTGGGTCCAGTTGAATGAGCTCATCGGATTACTTCATTGTGGTCATATCGTCTTCTCTGTGGACAATGGCCTGTCTCGGGACGCTAATACATGCTGTTATGTGCACTATTAATGGTCACTGGAGTTCTGTAACTTGTTTCACCTCCATAAAATTATTTCTTGTTGTCGCAAAAGTGATACAAGCTGTTTTGTTGTGAGATCGCAGAGGCGTTTCAAATTTGTGAAAGTATCAGCAGACCTTTTGGTGCCATACAACAGTAAGACAATGTATCAGTTTTTTTTAAATAGATACGTTCTTCAGTTTTTGAAGTAGTAGGCCTGTTAGCTTTTCTGTTACTGAAAACCGCGTTGTTGTTTTTTATTTGTACCGGATTTTTTCTTTATTTTTCCCCGCAATTCAAAATGCCCTGGAATTTTACGCTGTACCCGGGTGACTTCAAGTGAGCTTCGTATTGGACGAATTGCCACTGGAACAAGTTTTACTACGTGTTCTTAGGACTATAATCAGCGTCTGTGAATTGTGTTCCGAGTGTAAAAGTGGCTTTACCACAGTCATGTTCAAGCGGATTCGTCTTGTCGGTGTTCTTGGTAAGCCAATCCCACCTCACTTTCGGCCCTGCCTCGTGTCTTTCGACCCGCATTGCGCACACATCTATCCTTAAACGTCGTACTTTCTGTGTGTGGCGTGGCAACCAACGACGAGATAATACTTTTTCCTCATAGATAGAGAGTGGAGTGCTGATACCGGTGACCGCTCCAGCCCAGTCCATCGATGTCCGCAATTTCTTTGTTTACCAGTGACTGCAATCTAATGCATCATAGCGAGTGGTTTGCAGCCTTTAGGCCGTTTCTAGCATCCTAGTCACCTAGAATTCTAACTAACTGAATTCTTGAAGCTAATTCTTCTTGAAAAGTTAATAGGCGCTTACCTTGATAAATTTCCCGTGTACGTAGCGCTTACGGAGGAGATGAAAAATGCGCACAAAATTTTGGGTGGAAAACCTGAAAGGAAGAGATTACTCCGAAGACCCAGGCGAAGGAGGGAGGATGATGTCAAGTTGGATCTGAGGGAAATGGATTTTAAGGGCGTGGAAAGGAATCATTTTGTGCAGGATATGAACCAGGGACCGGTTCTTGTGAACACGGTCTGAGTCTTCGGGTTGAATTTCTTGTTTGGAAGCTGTGTGGATGGTGTAATTTGTCTGGTCTGTGGAAATTCATATTCTGTAGAGGAAGATATTTGAGAAATGTAATCCCCAATCAATAAATTATGCCTGGTTGCTGATTTTATTTAGCGGCGAAGTAACAGACTATCACGGGCAGCGGAATTATAAGAAGTAAGTGTATTCAGTGCAGCTGCGTAACTTGGAGTAACCAGGTGTAGATCGTCTGTACGAAAAGGAGAGTAAGGAATGTTTTTGACCTTTTCGTCTGTTTAATCTCTATCATTCGTAGACACTAATCGATTCTTTGACCTGCGAGTTTCAGAAAGCTTAGGTTAGGGAGGGTGAAGACATTTTAAAACGGTCAGCGAGAAAGACATACAGATTTTGTCTGAGCAACGTGGTGTAATATTGAACCCGTTGGTTTACACCCATCTTGTATTCAAGGTACCCACACCCATCTGCTTCTCGTCTCTCCCCTCTCTGCTCAGTACCACATCCACGTGTATTGATTCATCTCCCGTCGCTCTACGTTTACCTCCGTCTCTTTCTGTCCTAGGTGCTTTCCTTCTTCTCAACATGTTTTACATAGTCCGACCTGACGGGATACTTTTCCAACTTCTATCCTGCTGTTAACACTTCTTAAATTCATTGTGATGTAAATACAACAAATAGTGTTGCAAGCCTGTCTTGCCTGTCGTTAGAATATTAAAACTTGTATGTTCCAGCATTTCTTTTCAGCGTTTTATTCTCGAATATTTTGTTCTCCTGTTACTAATCGCAGTATCTATATCGAATTTTTCACCATCGTGAGAACCTCATATCTCATACAGAATCTTACTGTGATTATGGCGAAGGGTAAGATTATTGGTGGTGGTTGAAACATACACACATCCGGGCTGTCTCTGGATTTGAACCCTTTGGTTTCTCGTCATTCTCAAGTATGTGGCTGCATATTGAGGTCGGCGATAGGCTATATGGAATTTTGCTAAGACTCAAATGAGTGTCGCTCTACGATAGTGGCGTATTAAAGTACGTTTTCCACTGCCAAATAGGTTTTAAACGAATTGTAGTTGGATTTAAGCTTAGTTCTCGGTTCACCCATCACATCACAATTTTTTGGTTGGTTTGTAGGTTGTTTAGAGACGCTTTTAAACTGTGCGAATTTTTTAGCGTTGACTCATTCTAGGATTATTATGTATAGTGAAGTGGAAACAATGGGCAGGGAACGATATTGTCTGTCTGAGGTGCTACCTTGTTATTTGCTTGGAGAACTGAGGAAGACTACGGAAATCATAGATTATACTTTGATGGATATTTGTAGGAGTCTTTAACATTTTCTCGCAAATACACGTCAGAAGAGCTGTTGTCGCTTGAGCTACCTTTGCAGTAATGGTGCAGTAGGCGTACCATTAAAACACTCTGGTCTAATTAGAGAGTTGGGGAGCCGAGAATTGTGCACATAATTGTTATTGGTAAGTCTGAAGAGAAGAGATCACTTTGAAGACCTAGGCGAATCTTGGATCTTTGAGAAATAGGGTCGGAGGATATGGGGTGGATTCATCTGACTCGGGATATGGAATGGTCGCTGTTGTGAACATGGTAATGAGCCTTCAGTTTTCGTAAAAGATGGGAGTTTCTTGTCTAGCTGAGCGTCCTGTCAGATTCAATAGAAACAAAAGGGATTTCCAAAATAATTGTATAGTTAATATTACAGTTTTAGGTAGAGACAAATCGCACAACTTTATAAAATAATTAAATTCTTTCAAAAATGGAAGACGTTGGACAACTGGCTATTGTTTGATCCCGAACGTTTTAACAGAAGTTCGTGGTTGTGATGAAATTTTAGTTTTTGTATTTATTTTGAGGGCACATGTGCGCGTGGGGATCATCCAAAAAGTGTAATATCCCTAACTGCTGGCTTAATCTATGTGTATTACAGATTAGGTATAGTGATGCTTGCTTTAGTGCTGTAACAACAGAAACGTTAATATGGGCTTACGTTTGTGTGGTCCTACGACATGATGCTCTCCGTTTTCAAGCGGACTGCTGGTTCGTTATACCTGTCCGCACATCGCGTATGCTGAAGAAGTTGCCGCGTAATCACGGCGAAATTGTATCTTTTATTTTACTACGTTTCACGATTGGTTTTGATATCTGACGTCTTAGTTACGAAGCCTATCTGTCGCGCCCTTTCCATTTTACTGTACGAAATTCTCTCATTTCGTTCGATCTTTGTAGCTACGATACGTCTTTGGACAAACCGCATGGTTACCTGGGGAATCCCCAGCCATCCAAGCAACTCTGACGTCACTGTCGCCTTTCGTAAAGGTCAAATTCTGGCGAAAGCGTTAGCATTGTTACGCTTTTCTCGTATTTATCATTTGGTTTTCTTTATTTTTTAATTTTAGTACATTGTTGTGGGTTATGAGAATTTTACTACTGAAACTAAAAATAATATAATTCTGTAATTCTGCACATTCTTATTTCACAGGAATTGAAGACCTGCACCACAGAACTTGGCCAGCTCTGGGGATTTTGTCATGGGAACAAATTAAATTGGAATTTCCCGTCGTAACTCGGTAAGTTTGGTAAAAACGCGCCAATCTCATTTAATTGTAGATTCAGGTTTTATGCCAATTGTTATTTAGTGAAATGAATGACAGTTATGCAGCTACTTATAGAACTACTGATATGTCTTAAAATTTCTCGGTCAATGTATTTCATGTTTAAGAAATGTTATACGTTTATACCGTATTTTCTAGCGTTCTTCTGTGTGGCTTCCTCGGCTCTTTATATTCGTACATTGTAATTATTTGCCTTTTAACACCAGTCTCTCAGTACGAGTAAATATGAGACGGTAAAATGTACGTTTGTACAGTAGACGTACAGTACTTCAGTCAGAACCGAAGAATGACATTTCCAGCTAATTAAAGCTCGAGTGATAATTGGCTTATCGGTTGTTAACGTCAGACTCATCACATAATGTATAGCATATTGCTTACATGGTAGTTAAAGATATGTAATTAATACTTGCATGTAGGTCATGTTGTTGAACTTATCATTTCTGTCTAGCTGTATAGTGAAGTATTGCCATCAAGTAGATAAGGGAGTTCTGTTCTTCTACAGTAAAAAGGTCCACTGTATGTTGTGGGATGTGAGAGAGGTCCTCAAATATGGGATTGTTAACTGAATCAGTTATAAAGGCTTCTTAGCGTAACTAGTATTATTGTTTATATATATATATATTTATATATAAAACTTAAGCTGAGATTTAAGGACTTGAGACTGTACAGAGGGTCGATGATGCTAATACACGCGCATGTACTATGAATTTTGCAAGAATATTCTGCTGTTATAACTGCAGTTACAAAGTCTGCTTACTGCATGTCCTCGTGGTCCATTTGTGGGAGCTCTGGTCTGCCCCAAAACCGCTCGATAGAGGAACATCTGCGTGGGGTTTGCCTTCTCACGGCCAACCGACCAAAGAAGACGTCAAGAACGCTTTAATGCAAATTTCCTTTCAGATCGTAAGATTGCCGAAGACCCACACACCAACCACCCTGTCTACTTCTCGTTCCTGTCTCTTTCGCTGACACTCGACTCCTTATTCCTTTGTTTAGTTTAATTTGTGTCATTCAGTGCGTGGTTAATCGATAAAAAATTTGCCCCAGTTGAGGGAGAGCGCGAAAGTTCACGCACGTCGTCTGTGGGAGATTTTCAGAATACTGAAGAGATGGGTGGAAAATGTAGAAAATTGTCGGAGAACCAATAACATACGTATAAACAACGTCCACCCCGTAGTCAGTCACTATGTCAGAATGATTATATTTAGTTTTTGTTTATTGCTGTGATTCTCTTTATGTCCATTATTTTTTAATGTGCCACTGACCTTAGGAATGTCGTTTATATGATTTAAAAATCAGTTTAAATTAAATATTAGTTTAAAATATATTTTCTACAACACTTGCTGCTGGAGGTTTTGTGAATACTCCACCCTTCTCTGGAGTTGGTAAAAAGGAGTGTGTGCGAATTTGCCTGTATCATTTTCCTTTACACAAATGTTTCTGATAATTTCGTTTCCTGGGGCCACTCACCCTCCCTCATTTCTTCACCCCTCTGATAGATGGAAAGGGGTTGAACAAAGCAGCGCATTCATATTACATTACCATAGAAAAAACATTACTTCTCATTCAGCAGTGAGGGAGTAAGGTTTAGGTTTTACGGCTGAATTAGAACGTTTGTCCTGTAAAAACCACTTAATGAAAGCAGGGCGTGATGTAATTTCGTTACTGAAAAAAATACCCATAATTTCTTTCATAACGAATTTGCTTATATGAATGATTTCCATGAATCTGCAAATGTTTACGCAGCTCTGACTGTAGTGTTGATTGATAATGATCATCGAATTAGTACATAAATGGTGGCGGGAATTTGCATATAACCTTTATGCTCGTTTTACCGACATTGGGCTCGTTATTTACTCTCGTAAGCCGTAAAAATGGTATACTGGACGTAAAATTCTGTTCTTTGACCATCTCAAAAGCTCAGTAAGCTAATCCGTCAGTTATATTGCATTTTGTTGCTTGAATATAAAATTTACTACACAAGGTTTGTATCAATGGAAGTCTGTATAGTTGGGGTTCCGCCCGGAGCTGCTCCGTAATTTAACGAGACCTCCTAATTTACATAAATTTCACGTCTCGGTTTTGCGTGCATGTATTTATCTGAATGCCTTCTGTAGTCTAAATGTCAACGTAATTGGTTCTTACGCAGTTGTTAATGTTGTTATTGAACAGGCATGCCCTTAACTGCTTATTAACCTTCCAGTATAAATTAGACTGATTCATAAAACAGTTTAATAGACTCTTCCAAGGGTTTAAAACAGATGCGAACTGAGATTGTGTTGACATCTTTCATTACATATCATTAACTGGCCTGCCACGTGTTTAACGCCTTCATAATACATAGTTGTATTCTTTGGAGCAACACGAGTGGGATGGTGAACAAATATTTTTCCAAACTCTTAGCCAATTTAGTAGTGACTGGGCTGCGTGTTGGGTTCCATTCCCGGCAGGGTAGTTTTTCTTTTTTGCCACAACGTCGACAGTGACTCTAGGGCTCACCTAATCTCCTATGCAGTGATACCAGGGTTCTTTTCTCAGGGGTAAAGTGGTCAGAGCATTCAGCTGACCACTCATCTCCATCTAGTGTCAAGGCTAAGAGTGCATGGAAGTATACCTGTACTTGATGTTAAAGAAACCAAGGGCACAAGAAATACTTATTATTATAAGTCCTTTAGTCTGTTATTAATAATACCTTAATAGGACACAACTACATTTTGCATTCTTCAATTTAATATTCTTCATTCTCTCTTCTACTCCCTGTTAAGTACTCTGTAATCTATACACTTGGCCAAGAAAATAAGACTGAAATGTTTAATCATTTATTTTTTATTGACATAACTAATCAATGGATGAGGTGTATGCATGGTTTATAAAGAAAACTATAATAGATAACCAAGAATATGTCTCTCTACAAACTACAGGACACAATAATTTCATTATTTGAAGATTTACTTTTGTATTTATTTAAAATATTCTGCATTTCTATGGAAGACTATGCATGTTGGATTGGTTAGTATTTGTCTGACTTATATTCTAGTGGTATCGAATTTGAATATCAACCAGGATAATTTCTTATAAAATGTAAGGATAACTTCCTTCCATATTTTCTCGTTGTAATTATTGTAGCAGAGTTCCAAACTAATTTTCATTACACACTTTCAATAAGTTTTGGCATTCTTATTCTGATTTAATGTGTTCTGTTGAGCAGAGGTTGGCAGGCATGGCCACAGAAGACGGCACAGGCCGTGCATCCTCGGATCATAGGCTCCAGCTACTCCAAGAGATGCGAGGTCAGAACTTTGACATGATAAGATTTGCTTCTTATCGCACAGCTTGCAAACTGCGATTTGTGCAGAAGAAAGTCAATCGTAAGTTAAAAAACACTCATTGGAATATTTAACATGTGTCTGTTGTGGGAAGCTGTCCTTTTTTTTTTGTATTCTTCCTTCTCTCCTGCTCTTTTATCCAATCCGATTGCTTGTATTCTTTAATTACCACGGATTTCTTTATTACCCTGTGTTCCCTGGCTGTATTTCGCTGGAATCTCTATTTAGTATTAGTGCCAAACTGAAAGTAACAATTGCGAGTCACTTTAGATTAATTTGTTATTAAAATATTTTCTCCTTTAAGCTGAAAGCCTGGTCCAAGATTATGGGGGGGGGGGGGGGGGGGGAAATGTTAATCCTTGCATGTCTGGAGCATGCAGGAATACTTCACATATTTGATTTTTTATTCTGTTTTGAATCCTGTGCAAATCACTGCCATATTCTGTATCTGTTTTTATATGTGGGGGTTAATTTCTCCCTTCCCTTCCCTAAATGGGTTTCTGTAAACATAAAGTTTTGACTATTATTTTGAAAATTCAACATTTGCGACCCCATGTTCATAGGAACATTTTTTCTTATTTTTGATCCTGGAACATGTACACGAAGTTTGTAAACATACTTCTGACTCAACCTATATATATATATATATATATATATATATATATATATATATATATATATATATATATATATATATATATTCGCTAGAAACTGTAATCTTTACATTTATCATTAATTTTAAATTCTCTGATCTGTTATTGCATTGGTCGTGGAGAGCATTAGCACTGAAGCCTTGACATACATCCATTTATTTTATGTTGCTAGACCAGGTATCTCTGACTATGCAGATATGTTGATGCACCCTTCTGGCACGATGGTTTCAATATGATAGGGTGATACTGAGGATTTCAAGTAAAAATATGCATTATAAACATTCTAAACTCTGTTAGAATAAATTCTACATTGAGAGATTTACTTACCCCTGGTGCTTTAATTTTGTATTCTGAAATGAACATGACCTTCATTGAACCCTTTCCATTTGCTTTAAATAAATTGCTCTCATGATGTAAGCCTATCTGCATATGTGACGTAAATCATAAGTGATAAAACATTTGATAATGAAGTGACAGGGTCAGATGAGGTATTTTATATATCTTATTTGATTTTTTGTTTTCTAGTCCATGCTGTGGATATTTGGAATGTGATTGAAGCTTTCCGAGAAAATGGACTGAACACGCTGGAACCTCAAACAGAGGTGAATGTTTCCCGACTGGAGACTCTGGTGTCCAGTTTATACCATAACCTCAATAAGAGACTTCCAGTGGCTCAGCAGGTTCATGTGGAGTCCTGTTCAGGCCTCTTGCTCAATTGGCTACTGGCAGCTTATTCTGTGTGAGTGATTCAGTGTATCACTGAAGTCGGTAATATGTAGCCATGGGTGTTACTTGTCAGCTTCCCAAATTGAAGTGAATTTTTTTAACCCTCTCAGTGTTGACTTAAGAAGGGTTGTCAGACGTTCCGCATAAGCAAGAATGTCTCTTATTTCAATGTTTTGTCCCATTGCGTATATAATTGTCCCATATTTGACTAACACGTTGGCTTGAAAAGTAATAAAATGTTGTTAACTCTGTCACTATTGTGAGCAGAACAGTTCTGTTAGATTATAATGTGCTGTGATTGATCTGTGAATTGGTGTATTGATTTACTTTAATTTAATCATGACAGGGGGCTTACTATTACAGGCTTTTAAATAAATATTTTGTTTTGCCATCTCAGATTTAATCACAATATAGAATACAGTTCAAGAGTTGAACCAAACACCCACAAGACATGCATATACAATGCCCAAAAAGTAAAATCATTACTATTTGTAATCTCATACGTACTAAATACAATATAGAATTATAGTGTCTTTACTACAGGAATCAAGCACAGTTTATATGATGTAATTAATAATGTATTTTATCTGTTTTTATAGGGAAAATGTGGGTAAAATCCGAGTATTTTCTATCAAAGTTGCATTAGCTACAATGTGTGCAGGGAAGCTCATGGATAAACTAAGGTGTAAGTACAGTTTTGCTTAATCATTCACAGCAGAAAGATATACTGGCTTCTTCTTCTTGGTATTCAAGCATTGGAAGTGCATTTATAAAAAATCCACTACTTTTTCTTTCTGACTCTCTTTGTTTATCCATCTTTCCTTCTTCCCTTCCTCCTTTCTTATTCTGTTTTTAACTATTTTAATAGGCCACAAAATACTCCAATGTAAGGATTTGTTGCTGCTGCTTGGTGCTGTCATCACACATCAAAATGCACATAGTAAAAAATAAGAAGTTTTCTGGGGTCTTAAATTTTATTGCTGCAGTACCACATCATGTGTTTTTGATTAAATTTAAAATTACTAGCATAATAGAGCATTTTATGTGTGTTACACTTCTACGACCAATCTTATTTGTGTAAATTGTGCAATTATCATTATAGGTTTTAAACAATGTGGAATGATATTTGTCCTTTATCATACAAAAATAGGGGTTTAAAATCACAACACTTTCAGCCAGACTAATTCTGGGATTTAATGGTTTTGGTAGTATTCTTCTGAGACACAGCCAGTTGGACCACATGTAGGATGTGAAGCACACCCAATTAAGGTTAATTTTAAAGCTTTAGAGTCTAATGGAAATTCCTAGTCAAAAAATTGTGTCACTATCTCTTCATTAAGAATATTGTATTAATTTTTTTTATTAATTTCTGCAGTAGCATATTTATCAGTGACTGGGCAGTGTAATGCATGTATGGCCTTGGATCCCTCAAAAACAGATTGTGAGTGTAAATCCATTGAGGGCATAGATGCATGTTCATGATTTTCTCTGTTGCTTGTGTTATTTCCTGTTATAGTAATGTCAGTTTCCAAATCCAAGGCGTATTACTCCAACAGCTAAGGATATGTATTATATAAGATTTGAGGTTTTCACAGCGGCGAGTATGAAGATTTCTGTCTTCTGGGTTGTTGCCCTGTGTAGTCTGGTCAATGTTAACCAACATTTCAGAGGCAGTTATGACCTCTGAAACGGTTAACATCGACCAGACTACACAGTGCAACAACCCAGAAGACAGAAATCTTTATATGTATTATAGTTTCAGTATTGATTCTGAGGGCCCAGTAACCTAATCCATTAAGTTTAAGAAGTGTTATGTTTGTTGTTGCTGATTTGTGCTTATTGATGAATGTCTACAGATATATTCTCTCAGATATCTGATGGGAATGGTCACATGGTTGTGTGGAGGTTTGCTGAATATCTCCAAGAGGTATTAGCACTGCCTGCAGCAGTATATGAATCACCGTCATTCAGTTATACGGAAGGCCTTGCCACATCTATATTTCCAGGGGTATGTTAATAACTTATTTTCTCTTAGTGTCAAGCCTAGTATTATACGCTCTGTAGGGATTTTTTCATAAAGATTTAATAAAACAAGTGTAGTAATAGGTTATTTCAAGACATTGTGGTTGTATTGAAATTTTTGTGTGATTTTTCAGTGGATTGCTAAACTGGCTCAAGTTTGTATTTACAATTTACATTTTTTATGTGCTCAATGTCTGCAGCTTTGTTCATATCAGAATTATAGTTTCTTTAAATTAGGACCTAATTATGACTCTGTACACATTCACAGAGAGAGAGAGAGAGAAGTTGTCTTCCATATGTTTTGTGCACACTTTGAATATTATCAGTGAGCCTAAAATTACTGTTTTTTTGAGGAAGTTCCCAGCATGACAGCTGTTGTCTACAGTCTGTGTCTCTATTGGACCTTGTAGTGGTGATGAGTATTTGAGCATATCTAAGTTATCCAATTTATTATTACTTTCTGTGTAAACTGACAGTATATTCTGTAGCATGTTGTTATGTAGGGTGGGAAGGTGACAGTCAATGACTTCATGGATACAATGATGTCAGATCCTGGGCCACCTTGCTTGGTATGGCTCCCGCTGTTACATCGCCTTGCCAGTGTAGAAACTGGTAAGTTATCCTTCATAATTTAAACTAGTTATTTTACTCTGAGGGAAGAATGTGGAGTGAAGGTATGTTAAAATTGTGGGTATTAGAGAATGAAGCCAAACATCAAGTGGTTAACACTACTTCGTGTTTGGGAGATCCCTCTTTCGAACATCTGTTCACAGGCCAGCTATCTTGGTTTTCCCTAGCAAAGTGGATACTTGGAAGAACATAAGCTAACAAGAGCATAATATAAAATTGAACTTAGGGAAATGGTGTGCGAATTGGATTGAAATGATGAGGGTGTATTTATTGGCTGTTATTAGCATTAGAGATGTTGAACCTTAAAGAAATGTTTGTCTGTGACAAGTGCTCATCGAGTGACAAACCAGCTGAAATTACAGCAATACTGATTTCAAGTAGCGCATCATCTGCTACAATGGGATATGTCTGCGTGAATCTAATATTGCCATTGCATTTTGTAGTGAAGGGGTTCATACACTGTAGTCAAGGTTACTTTTTAAATGGATCATACTGTAGTAAGCATTTAATGTACTTGCATGACTGTGTGTAGCAGTGTTCTTAACTTAGGTACTCTGTAAATCTATATTACAACTAAAAGAGTATGAGCTATTGACCAGTGAATACAAGAGATAACTGAAATTTAGTCATATCTATGTAAATATTTTAAGGAATGGACGTGCTGCATGAATATAAGTTAATGACAACATCTGTTCATATTTCAGTTGTTCATCCAATGGCCTGTGATGCATGCCAGAAGGAGGGTTTCTCAGGTTTTCGATACAGATGCCAGAAGTGTCATAGTTATCAGCTATGTCAAGACTGCTTCTGGCGTGGTCGTGTTTCTGGTCCACATACAAATGAACATGAAGTCAAGGAGTACACAACTTATGTGAGTTACTTGATATGATCACAGTTTTGTTTACCATGCTGTGTTTGTAATTTTGTGTTTTGTTTCTGAAATGAATTTTACCTGAAATGTAAGAGGTGAAGTACTGCGTCTGTTTGCATCTGAGCTCTGTCTCCTGTCAGTTATGATAATTTGTAGAGTCAGTTCTAGCATTTGTGTAATTAATTGATTTTGTTTTTAAATAGTATATTTCCAATATCAGTTGATACAGCACATCTAATTTGTTGAAATAATGCAAGATTATATTAAATGCAAGTTCTTTTTTGTGTTGTATCATATGGTGAAATAACATTATTTTTAAGTCTTAGACTATTGCAGTTTGTTTATGAAATTTTAGACTTCTGAATGTATTGCTCTATTTAAGAAGTGTTCTGTGGTATGTGAATATGTTGATGGTAATTCGATAGCATCAGACAGTGAGTTGATTAACATCTGACATAGAAAAGATAAAATATATTTACTGAGCTAACAGTTGCAATGGGAGACTGCATGTGCTTGAACGGCTATCATCAGTGCAGTAAATGTGTTAAAGGAGTATAAAAAATAACTTTTTTTGCTTGTAGAAATCTCCAAGTAAGCAGATTGGTCACTCCTTGCGCAAATCATTCCGCTGTGTGCCTGAGAAGGGTAAGACAAATATCCCACGATTCCCCGAAGAGCCAGAGAAAACGCTCAATCTCTCCCATATAGTGTAAGTTGGCGCATGTGTTACATCATATAAAGAAGAATAATCATGCAAAGTTTAGATATCGTGTATTTTTTAAAGCCTGTGATAGCGTAAAATCTGGTTTCAGAAAGCCAATCTTGCATGCTCAAGTTTACAAATATTGTTTATTTTTATTTGTGAATTCTTTATTTTGTGTTTTAGTCCTCCATCTCCATTGCCGTCCCATAACGGTTTTCCCGAGAGTTCCTTTGCTTCACCGTTTGATGGAGGCTCTATGGATAGCCGTTCTACAGGCAGAAGGTAAGTTATTGTTATCACACATTAGGCCTGCAAGTACTGTTTTCATTGTTTTTCCTAGTGCTTTATCATATTTGGTTATATTTATAAGCCAATTTGTATTCCTTTCATTGTTCATTCTTTCTAAATTCGGTATCTTTTTATTTGTGTAACATTCTGTTTTTCCATGCATTAAAGCTGTTTTCATTTCTTCCCAATATTTGTATTGTTTATTTTATTCAACTTCAGAAAGTGCAGATATAAATATTCTAGACGTGATTCAAGTTTGTTGTATTTTTTAATTAAAATATGTATATTACATGCTTAAATGTGACATGGTTTTGAAAAGTGGTGTTTGTCGATGTTACAGTGGCATGTGTTCAAGCAGTCCAGGGCGATACACGTCGAGTCTTGAATCTACTCGTCTGGATGATGAGCACCGACTGATTGCAAGATACGCTGCTCGTCTTGCTGCTGAAGCCAGGACAGTGGTGAGTGAGAACACAACACAAGGACATTTGAAGAGCATGAGTGATTTATTTTAGAGAAATAATTAAAACAACTCTTTTCTAAAATTCTATACTTTAAACTTTCAGGTAATGCAGATTAATTTTATTTCTTTATTTGATTTAGCTGTAACTTCCAATATAATTTGAATTTCAGTATGTTTGACATTTATTGACAGTCCTCTCTGTTTTAGACTTTTAACTATAAAGTTTAGAGTTACAGAGTATGAAAGAGCTTGCAGACTGCTTCCTAAAAACTGAATAACAAGAACAGATAGTACCTTAAAGAGGTGACAACTTCCTCCCAAATTCCCTAGATTGTTATCCATAATCATCCTACTCATTGACTTCTATATAATGTCCAAAGTTGATACATTTTTAAGTTACTAAATGAATATCAACAAATTCTGCCAAATGTGATCAATTTTAAAATAGTAAATTTAGATATTAGATGTTAATAAGTTGCCAGAGCATTTTATAATTATTTATTTACAATCTGTTGGATACAAATGCCTGCTGCATTAACATTTGTTTGTTTTATTGTTATTATTTTTTTTATTATTCTTGCTTGTTTTGTTTTATTTCTGTTTATGTAGGTGCAACCTCAAGTACAAAGGACAGCGCCAGTACCACATGTAGTAGTAGGTATCAGCCGTACTTATTCATTAATATGGATTGATCATAAAGTTCCATGAAGCATGACAGCTAAAATTTTCTTTTTAAACTTATTTTAATTTTTCCAGTGTTATCCATAACAGAATGTGGAACTTTATGGCTCCTGAAACAATGAATGGTGAAGTTAAGCAGGTCATTACTGCTTTCCTCCTCAGCTACAGTGGGCTGCCTAAAAACATTTAGCACTTGTATGCTATACCTGCGAGTCACTCTACTACAGTCTGTAACATCAGGAACCATATGTTGGCAGTAGTTATCAATTATAGGGATTCCCTTATCGCTGTTATGGCTATACTGTACTTTTTACTTCTTTTATAGTAGAGGGTATTATGTGTTACTGTAACGTATATGTTTGAAATTAGTTTAGTGATCATTACAAGAAAGTGAAAAGTCTCTTTCAAATTTTAATAAGGCCACTGACTTTCAAGCAACATTTTGTGAACCGAATGCTCATAAATGGAAGAATGGATGTATTTTAAACAGAGGCAGGTGTTTCATTTGAATTTGTTGCATATCAGGGCCGTGCTCCATCAGAAGGCAGCTTGAGCCTGGATACATCACGTGCACAGAGGGAGCTCATCAGTCAATTGGAGGCAAAGAACCGGGAGATAATGCGCGAGATAGCAAGGTTAAGGTATTACTTGTTCATGTTGTGCACACTTCATCACTAGCACCAGAGTCAGTTCTGTTTGGAAAGCTGTGAGAACCTCAAATCCTATTTTCCTATGTTATGTTTAGTGTGATCATGACTCATGTTTAGCAAATCTGTAATCCATTTTTCAGCCTGCTTTCTTTACATGTGAAAATAAAATGGTTACATGTGTCATAATAAGTTCTGAATCAGCTGACCAATTTTCATGAACATAATGTTGCAGGATGTCACCCCACTTAATAATCTCAAACACTTTTAACACCAACAGTAGCTACCAGTTTATGTAAGATCCCCAAATGTTGTGTGATGGTAGTTTTTGAAAAGATGCCTGAGGATTATTTTTGTATGACGTATATAAAGTAGCAGTATAGTGATTGTATAAAGTTAGTTTTGTTCTGATGGCTGTAACAGATGAATCAGACGTGTGTAATTTGTTATGGTGTTGGATCATAAGCCATTATAATCCATTTAAGGTTGCAGTGTGATGGGTCATCTGATGACAAAACTTTGTCCATTATTTTCTGTTGTCCCATAAGCACTCTTCATATGTCTGTGTTTAATCTTTCTCTGCTCTGTTCATGTATATTCTTTCACATAATATCTACATGCTCATTGGTCTCCCCAGCTGTCATTAATTTGGCAACTTTTAATGCTCACAGAGTAATCATGTTGTCATCATTTATGCATAACAGCTCATAAATATTCTTACATTTGTGTGAAGTAATCCTAATAATAAAAATCATAACTTGCTTTTATAGTGCATGATAACTCGTAGGTGGTTGTTCAGTGTTGTAGTGTTTTATGTGAATATGTGTATTTAAGTTCCTTTTTAGAATTACATTGAAAGTGGTCTTATGTATGATGTATGTAATGGTTCTCAACCTGTTTCTACCACCCCCCCTTGCAGACGCCAACAGCAACTGGAGGCAGCAGGCATTGGTCCAGGGGCAACAGGAGAAGAAAACCCTGCATTAATGGCTGAGCTTCGAGCTTTGAGACAGAGAAAAGATGAATTGGAGAGCCATTTGGGTGCACTGCAAGATTCACGTAGGCAACTCATGGTTCAGCTGGAAGGCCTCATGAAGCTGCTCAAGGTCTGTCTTAGCACCAATCTACTGTCTATGTATAAAATCCAATTTTTATAGTTTTTAAATTTTAATTTTAACATTTCTTTTTAAATTTTAATCGTTATGAAATACATGAGTGTGTCGTGCATTGGGGGAGATGAAGAATGCATACAGGATTTTAGTTAGAAAACCTGAATGGAAGGAGCCACTTGGAAAATATAAGCATACATTGGAGGGTAATATTAAAATAGATTTTAAAGAAATAGGTTGTGAAGATGTAGACTTGATTAATATGCATCACAATGGGGTTCAGTTGAAGTAATTGTTATTTACAGCCATTTTTACAGTCTTAAGAAACTGATAACCACTCAGCTAATCAAGGAATTCTCCATCCTTAGTAGAACTTGAAGGTTGATTACTGTGTTTACAAAAGCCCACTAAGTCTGAGGCCCTCTGTAATGTTTTGTAACTTGTTGCTTTTTATGAAGAGGAGTTTCAGCCCTCCACTCAACCCTCAAACTGGAGGACCACATCTTGCCTGCCCATGGAGTCCTTTTCCTCCATCCACAACCTGAGGACATGCCATGCTGTAGTGACATTAGTGCATGACATAAAACAACAGGCCACCTAATAAAAATCTAAGTTCTTTTAAACATTCTTCAGAAAATTGGATATTATTGAGATACAAGGATTAGCTGTATAAATGATGGATTTTTATCTTCAGTAAATGAACATAAGACCAGTGAGGGATGCATTGTCACGAGGAACCAATTTGGAAACTTTGTGTTATCTAAACTGAAGTACCATACCAGGTTGGTTTGCAGACACTAATGTAAGGTGAAGGAAATGTTCATCTTATTATAGGCTCTCTGCTGTGCAAATACTTTCAGCTCTCTTGAGTACATTCCTTTGATTTATCCAGAATCATCAAGCTTCCCCAAGATCTACACCAAACTCATCACCACGTTCCACAAAGTCTCCTCCACTTCCTCCAGGAGCACCATCTTCACGCTCAGCACCTCCTACCCCAGGAGGTCAACTTCAGCCATCAATGATGACATCTTTGGGAACAGGAGCTGACTCATTGACAGGGGTTGGAGGAGATGTGAGGTCTGCATTTGGGACATCATCATCCCTTATAGGTATGTTGTTCTTTCCTGTCATAATTTGAGCCTGATGTTGATGAACACACCATCGTCTCCAAAATTTCATGGCAGAACTCACTTAAAAAGAGGAAAAATTAATCTGTTAAGTTTCATATATTCTAGATCATGTCTGACTGCCAGGTCTAATATTGAATTGAATATTAAAATGGACTCAATCTGGCATATACTGGTTCATTGTATTTTAATGTTGAACTGAATTTAGCAGAGGATTTCCTATGATGTTCATTCATTTCAACATGTCTGACCAGATCCAAGTTTATTGTAGCATAAGACCTGATCTGAGGCTAACTCATCCAGGGGGCCCAACACATGGGCTGTCTGTCCTCTTAGCTCTTTTTTTACCTGAAGATCAAAGCAGATTTTGGCTTTCTAAACATTGTAGATTTATGATTTAGATGACCGATTAAGTCTGAGAGAAAAATTTTACATACTCATATTTCTACTCAATATCTGTTGTGGTCTTCTGGATTTTAGTTGTGTAAACGGTTACTACTGTTTTGGAGGAACGTTGGTAGTCATTTACAAGACTACATGGTGTCACAATTCAGAAGACGACAATTGGCAGGCCTGTTCTTATCAGTAAATGAAATTGTATTTTGTTTTTCAAATGTTCTCAGGGACATCTTCATCTTCACTGACTGGTTCAGGTAGCAATTCTGCTGCTGGAACAAACAGTAGTGGACGAAGTCTTCGTAATGATCTTCTAGTTGCAGCAGACTCTGTGACTACTGCCATGTCCACGCTGGTACGAGAACTCAATTCAGGTATGCTTCCAAAACAACCAAAACTGATAAGGAGTCCTCAGAAGTGTCTTTTCAACTTGAGTATTCTGTGTGCATGTAAGAGCACGGTGGAGTTCACATATGAACAAGTGTTATTTAATGGTAGGAATTGTATTTAGATTATACCAAGGTGGAAAGGCATTTTCCATATTTAAATAGATTAATAACATGGAAAAGTATGTTTTTGGATAGTTTCATTAAACCACATGGGAGAAGAAAACAGGTGAGATTCTTTTCCCGCATCATGTGTCTCATGGTTATTTTTCTTTGGATGGAACAAATATGAGCCCATGAAAGTATATAAAGGAACAGGACATATATTACAGGTGTATTATGTATTGCTATCTGCTTTATATCTTTTGCTAAGATTATGAAATGTATACTTTTAATTTTGGAGCCAGGGTAGCTCAGTCTGTACAGTGACTAGCTCTGGGCTGGACGACCTGGGTCCGGTGCAGAGGATTTTTTCCTGTAGCCTCTGTGTCCACACTAGCTCTGGGGCCCACCTAGCCTCCTATCCAGTGGGTACTGGGGCCCTTTCCCAGAGGTAAAGTGTGGCTGGGGCATGATCCTGATCACTCATCCCCAGCTAGTGCCGAGGTTAAGAAGGAGTAGAAGGTGTACCGCCTTTCTCTCTCTCTCCCCCCCCCCCCCCCCCCCCCCCCAAGCACCTACATGGCATATAGTGGGACAGCTTTAGTTTTACTTTTTTTACTCTTAATTTTTCTCTTTTTTAATGACAACACATGATTTACTTGTAGTTGCTTTGTGGAAGTACTTTTCAGGGGAAAAAATACTGGATAATTATAAAATGTAAGGGAGACAGAGGATACAAATACCAAAGAGTCATAAAAGTTAATATTTAAACAGTGATCCCCATTAAGACAAATCCCACATGCTTTTAGATTCCTAGGAAATATTTACAGGTAACTGAAAATTAAATTATTTCACTTTATTGCTTTATGTACACTTAAATTTATTGGTAATTGTATGTGCATGAAAATTGTTCGGAATAAAACATAATTTATGTGAGATTTCAGTTTCCCGTAGTAGCATGTATGAATATGGCTGTCTTCTGGGTTGTTGACATGATCATCCTTATGACAGAGGCAGCAAGCATCCATGAAACACTGGTAAACTTCTACAAGACTACATTGTGCAGCAACCCAGAAGACAGCCATCTTCATTATTTATGTGACCAATTCATGCATTTTTTAACACTACTGATTCACATGTCCGTCTCTTGAGGACTAGTATAACGTATTTTTATTTATTGTCAAGGTACTATGAACTGTACATATAGGAATCTAAATTGCCCAAGTTGATAGTTAATTTACTACTCAGTTCAACAAAGAAATACTTTCACATTTATCTACAGCTGAATGACATGAGTGTTAAGTACAGCTACATAGGAATTTGGATTTTTTAAGAAAATTTTGTCTTTTTAGTGTTAATCCTTTAAAAATGTACTTCTTAGTATGCTCACTGCTTACTTACTTGCTTTGTATGCCCAAGATTACCATAAAGTGTTCGAAATGTTTTCTATTATTTTGTCTTTCATCTTTATGAAGTTAATTTCCTTTCCGTTATTTCTGAGTTTCAGGTAGAACAAATTAATTTTCCCAAGTATATATAGTAGTGAGATTTCAGTGTAATATATGTGGTTAATTTATTAAGAAACTCAAAATATTAAAAGGGATAATATTTTAGATGCTTGTTTAAACTTCCTTGTGTAATAACTCTCTGTCCAGGTCATACATGCAAGTAGCATCTCATATTACATGTCTGTACTTGCATAGGTTTTAGATTTTGAGACGATAATATTTACCATAATTGCTTTACTTGTGTATTATAGTAAATCTTATTTTTACATTTCTACACTGTTCTGTGTGTGTTTATTCTGCAGTTTATGGGTGTGCTGGTATCACTCTTAATTGAATGTACTAGCATTAAAAGAATGGTGTTAACTCTAATTTTAACTTTCAGGGGCTCATATTTCAAAAGCGGAATGTTTCTAGCAGTTATTTTAGTCTGATTTGAATCATTAGTTACACAGTATTATTATTTTTTTATGGAATCCATTGTATATTTATTCTTAACCCTCACCCCTCACCCCCAAAGGAAAAGTGATTGTACACATTTATCTCCCTAAAATGTGTGAGATCTTTGATTGGAATGTATCTTGTAAGTTAGATTTCCATTCTGTAAATATGAAAATTGTTACTGATGAATATAAGATGGTTCTTGTTAATTATTTTTATCCCCTCATACCTTTTTTTTCCCCAAAGATATTTTGAGAATGGAGACCCAATATGAATTATTAGAGCTTTTGTACATATATCACCCTGGATTGTTATTTGCATTACAATATAACCCAGTTATAATGTTATGTGCATGTTGCTGTCTGTTAGTTATCTGTTTGAACCGAACTTGCCAGACCATTTCACTTTCTGCACCATCCCCCTCTCTAATAACTGTTGGCACTTCAGGAAGCTACGTGTAATATTAATGTCCCGCGCCGTAGCCGCATGGTCTGAGGCATCATGCTTCGGACCGGCAATACGGAATGCACGCTGGTTTGAGTCTCGGGGGAGAAGAAAATTTCTCATGAGCTTTCGACCAGTGTATTGGACCGGTGCCAACCCAGCATCGTGAGGAAATTGGGGAGCTACAATGGGTAGCATAATCTGGTCGGGAAAGCTAGCAATGGCTGGGGGTTCGTCGTGCTGACCACACGTCACCCTATATCTGGTTGTATGATCGTTCACCTCTGCTTAGGCATGTGAACGTGAGGCCAGTAGTCAAGCTAGTCGGCTTTGGCTCTTTGAAGCTGTTACGCCATGGATTTAATTTTAATTAATGTGTAATATTAATCTAAGTCAGTGCTTCTCAACCAAAAATTTATCATAGCTGTATTCTTCATAAATAATGTGCCATAATCACATTCTTGAATAAATTTGCGATGGGTACATCCAATTTTCAGTAAGGTTGTTAATGCTCCAAAATGTGAGTGTAAGACACACAAATTTGAGTTTTAATGTATGAATTGGGGAAGATGTGCTTAACTTAAATTATAAAAGTGTACTGATGGGAACTCGTTCATATCTATTGTTGGATACATGAAACACTAAAATTATTCATAGTATGCAGAAAGAAATTTCAAGATTGGAACAAAACTAATGTAACACCTTAAATCTTTTTCAAAGATTTATCACCATACAGAATTGTGAGACCCCATATTGAATTTCTCACATGTTGTTCAAGTTATTCCTGTTTGCAAGTTTATACATCTGATATGTAGGTTGGTAATGATAAAGATAGGAAGTAAGAAAGTACAAAGCCGAGTTTGTCTCTGGTAGCGTGATCATATTGAATTTCTCCCATATCAGTAATTAGTGGTCACAGTGTTGAATTATCTTTGCTTGAATCAAAGGCTGTCAGAATAAGTGCAGCCAAGGACTCAAAAGGATGAACTGTGTGCCATTACTCCATATTGCATTGTTATTCTTTGTACTTACCTAGATGCTTTGAAACTGATTGTTTTCTTAACATACTCATAAATGGCTTTCTAAACTTCCTACTTTATTGCAAATATGCCTTTAGATGGTGACACAAGTAACGAAATTTTTAGTTGAGCAGCAGAGCAGTTGCAGTTGTGCTTTCAATTTAATGATTTTAAAAGTGATTGGAGTGTGAATTCAGTTTTTTTTAATCCTTATAAGAAATAGTTTAATCACAGTAAATAACTTGGCTCTTTACACACAATTTATTTTCATGTCTTGCCTTGAACTTGCTGTCTTTTCTTGTCATAATCCCACCCTCTGTTCCATATCATTATAAGTGGGTTATAGTGTATTGTAATGTTTTCCTATTATTAGTGTTTTGCTCCAGTGTGGAATGTGTTGTCTGTAGTGCTAGATGCTAGTCATTAGTGTTAGTGTTGTTCCTACAACCTTGACTGGCTCTTCTTTCAGAGGGCTCTGATCAGGAGGATGCAGATGAGAACATCAGAAAACCACTCGGTACGTCCAAAATTTTATATGATCCTTTGAGTTTTTAGGTAATACAGTGTGATGAAATTACTAAAATAAACGTGATTGATTATCCACTACATAATTATGAATAAAATGATACCTAAAATTGTCTCTAAGAATAATCCGTTTACCTGACATTAAACAGTGTTAAATGTTCATTAAGTTCTTCACAACACATTTGCTGTCTTATTTGTATGTTTGTTGTTCTTGCCATCTCATCCTAGGGCTTGAATGCTCCCACATCTGTTCTTTCATCATGGAATTTAATCATCGATTATGGTCTTCCGAAATGTAACACTATGTATGGTTCTAGCATTTTGTAACTACCTCCATCCTCGGGCTTGAAGAACTAGACCTACAAGACTACATAGCATCATGACCCAATAAACCACAATTAGCATCTTCATTGCCATGAGAACTGCAAATCTTAGTTGAAATTTAGTCCTTCTCAGAAGAAAATAATAATTTACCTGTCAGTCCAGTGCTATTAAGAAGGTAAACAGTCATAAACTTTTCTCAGGCTTGAAAGCTCCTGATCATACAAGTTAAACAATCTAGGAAAGATTTCAGATCCTGAAGGGTAGCATGTATGAAGATGGCTGTCTTGTGGGTTGTTGTGCAATGTAGTCTTGTAGAAGTGTACTGACATTTCAGAGGCGATTACTGCCATCATCATCAGAGTTGTGGTGTTAGTTAACTAGTTAGCTAAGTAGCTAAAAGTGTGGGAAAGTAGGTTACAAAAGGACACAGGAATTACCACTCAGTATTATTGATGAAACGCAGCACCTCTGCTATGAACTGGCGTGTAAGGTCAGAAAATTTGTGGGACTGTGTGAAATTAAGTTGGTCTGTTTGGGTCTGCAGATTTTGAAACAGAGGATGGAGGAGAGCCTGATGGACCTGGCACTACTGCTGCTCTTTGGAGAGAGGAAATCCGTAAACGTTATGAACAAGAGTCGCAATTCATTGCGGAATTGAGGGCACGCAACCTTGGAAATGGACAGGAATTTGAAGATAAGGTATGTTAAAATGTGAAATTTTAATGATTTCAGATTAGCAGCTGTACATAAGACTTTATGTTCTGTATCAGATTTGATTGCAGCAGCTCATCTATAATATACAGTGGATTCAGGTTAATTGAGACATGTCAGGACTAGAACACTTTGGCCCAATTAAGAGGCTGCCCCAATTATACGAAGTTCCACGTAAAGAGTTAAAAGGTTTGTTCTTTAAGATTTGTCCCATATAAATGGCTGCCCCGATTAACTGATGGCCCAAATAATCATAATCTACTGTATACATTCCAAAAAATATTAAATGGAATAATATATTAGTATATGAATTCTTACATCAAACAGTTTGTTTTTCAACTTTGTGTTTCTTACATTTCAGCCTATTAGAGAGGTTTGCAATGGATATGTCAAAGTAAGACAAGTTCTAGAACATACTTGTACCACCTTCTTTCCTGTAAATACTTTCATCTTGCAGAAAGACTGGAATTAATTAAAAATTAATTATTGCACTCACCCCCATTTAGTGCTGACATCAAGATTAAGTAGGAGCTATACCTTCTCTCCCCCCAAATGCTTACATAGGATGTAGTGGGACAGTTTTACTTTTTACTTTTTTAATTTTAAGATATTTTATTTTGTTTAATTTTACATAGGGTGCAGATGGCAAAGCAGTCGATGAGGCAGAGCTGTATGACCATCAAGCACATGTAAGTTCTCTTAACATTTTTCTTGCTCTTTAATTAAACAGTTGTTCGATTGTAGTCCTCAAAAATGAATTTAAAAATGGAACAGAGATATTAACTCTGTATTTCCTAATAGTGAACTTGAGTCATTAGCAATTTCCAGGTATCCTTAGTTCTGTAGTTATTTAAATATAGTTATTAGTAATGTTTACGTTAGGACCTCAGGACCTCCAACTCTTTTCACTGCAATAGCATCACACACACACACACACACACACACACTCACATTATCACTCTCGATCTGACACTTACATTAATCAGATTGACAGTGTCGGCTGTCTTTCAGTCCATGAGACAACGAGTGAGTGGGCTCACAGATGAGGACAGCTACAAAGATGATGAAGATTCTTACGTCCGGACAACTGATGATGATGAAGGAGGTGCCACAGATTGGGAGGAGGCCATGAAGAGATGGGTAAACCGATAGAATACAGTGCACAGTTGCCCCCACTGGTGGCAAGGGGGATGCAGTAAGGGTAGCAAAAATATAGCAGGCTCTGCTGAACTACTTTGTATTGCTTCATACATTGCAACAGACCAAGTTTGATAACCAGAAGAGAGAGACGTATTGAACTAATTTTGTACATCAATGTTGAGTCTTTCTTTTCGCATACTGAGCATGTTTGCTGTGTGATGTCTCATCTGACTTGTATTTTGGACTGAACATCACAGTGCAGTGCTTAGCACTCTTGGTTATCAGGCAGTATATTTGTATAATTTCAGCATGTCCCTTTTTTCAAAATTTAGCTGAGAAACAGATTATCATGACTCACTTTTATATTCTCCTGCCAGGCACATTATGTGTTAATTCCATGGGACATTACTGCTTTCTGTACACATTTATACCAATTCTTTATTCATATTCTTTATTGTATTTCTCATTCATTGCAGTGTAATTTGTAGTTATCAGTCAGGATCAACTATCCTTACTGAAAATTTTTGTAGTTGTCATTTCGGTCAAATATAGGCATTAATAGTATTTTAACAATTAAGCATTCAGGGCAAATAATTATTATAGTTATATGTGTTTATGCTGCACATGAAGCTATAATATGTAAATAAATTAATTTGCAAGTCATATGAAAGGAAGGAATGGGCTTGATAATTTATTGATAAATACTCAGCCAAAACAACTTTTTTCCACAGAATTGTGGAAAAATGATCTGGTAGTCGGGTAAAACCTTTCCATTACAAAAGAACCTTTTTGAAACCTCAATCATTTTATTTCCTCTTGCCAGGTTAGCGTTTTTGGGCTCTTACTCTAAGGTAACATCATAAATAATCACTTTTTTATTTTAAGTTTTAGTTTCACCTGATATCTGAAGAAAGTATATACCTTTTGAATTTTAAAGTCTGTTAATTCCTTTCAGACCAAAGTAATAAAAAATGATACAGTTTATAAATATGGATGGTTTCCATAAAAAAATATGAAATGCAATAAAAACAAATTTATAATAAAAGATTTGTTGAAGAAGGCTGCCTTCTGGATTGTAATGTAAACATTAGTGACATTTCAGAGGTGCTTGCTGCCTCCTTCTTCAGGGCAACAAGCACTTCTGAAACATCGGTGGACTTCTGCCAGACTACATAGCACAAGAATCTAGAAGACATCCATCTTAAAAGTGGAAGGTTGATTCTTAAGTATGACAGCTCATGGTTTTATAAACTGCTAGTAAATTACACTAGTACTGAAAACTAAAAGAAGAAAATTAAATGTGCGCAGATAGCCTTACTAAATAATTTTAACACATACATTTGTGTTTAATAAAAGAAATGAACATGTTATTATTTGTATAGAAATGTTTCAATATAATGTTTTTTCTTAATAAATCCATTGCATAATGAAGCATTATAAACAGTTTGTTCAAAGAGGATTTTTAAACAGAACTCAGGAAGTAAAACCTGCTATGAAAATGGATAATCTGCTGCTACCATGGCCTTCTGAAAACATAGTTGTGTGTAGAAGAACACATTTAGAGTACTTACAGCGACTTTCTTGTGTGTAGTTCAGAAATAAAATTTTAACATTCAGTGTAATGTGCATCAGTCAATGTCTTATTCGCAGCAGTTTTTAAGTCTGAATAAGAAAGATATTAAATAGGGCAAATATCACATGTCGATGACACACGTCAACCTGTGGCAGTGAATGCCAGTGATAACAAAGCATTCCATTCTAGAACATTCCACATAATTTAAATGAGTCTGTCATTTAATAACTTGCTTTTTTAGATATATTTTTATTACTGTTACTGTTTTTAAATGTATGAGTGATTTAAATTGGTTTCCTTTCTTCTGCAATTTTTATCTTGGGATCAGGTTATTTACCTTGGAATAAGATAAAACATAGTAGAAAAGGAGGGTTCTACTTGCCGTGCAGTACACAGAGGCATCCTTATAAAAAGAAGAAAATATTATACCAGTAGAGTATGAATCAAAGTTTAGGAAGGTGTTGTTTAACCATTACAAAATTGTGTATTTGACTTAGATAATGTGTATCCGCTTCAATGACAGTTTTTCATAACATACGTATATTTAGAAAAGAGAAAATGTTTTATGTATGTGCATAAAACAGACTCCTAATGGGGAGATCTTATATGTTTATCTGCATTATAAACCTGGTGACTCTGTTGGAGAATACTGAGTTTAAATGGGGAAACTCACAGATTATTTTTGAATTTTTGGGAAACTTTAGCAGCCTCAAAATCAATATACAGTGGCAGTTTTTAAATAAATGTATTACACAGTGTAATTTTCAGGGTCAAGAATATCAAGGACAATAGTCAAAAAGTGGATATTACTGAGTTTGTATTCATGTTCATCAGTTACAGATGCAGAGTTTGAGACCATAGGGCAGGGAGGTTACATCTTTATCTCTCACTTTAAGTCACTGTATCAACTATCTACAATAACTTGAGAATGTTAAGGATGCCATTAAACAACCTGGCAGAACTGTATTATGGGATGTTTGAAAGATTTAGGAAAGGCTGGTTCACAGGTTCACACTTAATTGGAAACCAATGAATCAACACACATTTAATCAGGAATGTACTGTACTAGCAGTTATAGGTTGTACAAGAAAATATTTGTTAATTCACCGTTCAACTTACTGTCTGCACCGCCCAGAGAATGCCTCTGACAATATACGTCCATGTGAAGTGTTATGTTTGTAACATTGTATATACACCCTCCCACTTTGATCTTAATGGGATTGGTCAGTTTCTGTATTATTATTAGAAGGCCACTGAATTCTCCATGTGTAGTTGATGGCTAGAAACATTATACTTTCATTGGTATACTCACCCCAGTTTTATGATGGGTCAGGTTTCAGGCTGCGATGTTAAAGTGGTTTCCAAATTAAAGGAGAACTTATTATTTCTGTAGACATTATAGAAGTAACTGAAATATATATAAATCAAACTGAACATTTTGATGCATAAATATGTAAATATTTTAAGTACATAAAACAGTTACATAATGAACACAGTAAAGCTAGCTCTCAGTCTTTGTTTTCACTGTTTCTGGACAAAGTAATTTTAATTCATTCAAGGATGATGGACATCACTGAACCATAAAGCAACTGAACACTTGTAATCTAGAAAATTAGAATAACTATTAGTTGTAAGCCAACATAAAACTGTATTTGGTAACCTAAAGCTGAATTATTCATAGTACATAAAAGTGAATCGTGGTAAAGCAGACCTGACTACTGTGAAATCCTCCATTGTATGGTTATTAGATTGGACACATCACAGAGATTAAAAATTAACATCTCTTGGCATCAAGTGCACCAACAGAATTAAGTTCCCATATAATTTAACTTGATGGTGTTAAAGAATTTAGATAAGTTGAAAATAATGCAGAGTGTTGTGATTCCTTATAAGGCCTGGATTCTTTATATATATATATATGTAAAAGAAAGGCCTTCTGATTTCTGTGGCAGGTGAAAGAAGGAGAGTAGGATAAATGAGAGAAATGGCCTTGTAACACAGCATTTCCCATCACAAATCCCTCTTTTAATTAAGTAATGTTCAAATTGCAGTGAGGTGATGAGTAGTAATATATATATATATATATATATATATATATATATATATATATATATATATATATATATATATATATATAGCCTGTTTTTCATATTTAGAAGTTTGTGACAATTAATGCAGCCAAGTAAAAAATGGGTATTTGCAAAAATGAGAACCAAGGACCACATAATCGAATGGCAACAGATTGCTTGTCTATTCCTTCACATATTTGTATTTTCCATTCTTTCTTACTTTATTTCTTTGTGTATGTTTTCTTTATTTGACGGACAACTAAAATATTTATCTCAATGAAGAACCAGAAATTTCATTCGCACATTTAACTTTCTCAGAAAGAAATTGATTCATTGTTATTTGTTGCTTCTTTGAGAAAGTTCAGTGGGAAGAAAATATCTAGTATTCAATTCTTTCAATTTTCTTAGAGTTCTTGTTTTGGGAAATGCTCTTACATTTCTCATATTTTCATTGTGTATGTTTGCCTAAAAAGTTTCTCATTGTATATTAATAATAATTAGTGTATAAATGTTTATGACTATGCTCTGGATTTATGATGCACAATGTATATTGCATATCATATTGATGATATTGATTGGAATTGGAATGTAGGTTTATTTTGCAATGTGTGTATCAGTTATGGTTTATAAGCCTTTGTCACTGTGAAGACTACACCCAGAATGTTGTGGAGATTAATTCAGCAATTATCCTGTTAATGGAATATAGCCCTGGCCATAAGAGCACTTCCAAAATGGCATTATGTTTAGTCTATCTTCTTTTGTCTGTTACTATCTTTTCGTAACACTGAAAATGAAAACTCAGTTCTTAAAAAGTACCATTGATACAGTGATGAATGGTATATTTTCCTGAACACCTCATTTTCATATAATTGAACTAATTTTCACTTAATGGTGCCACTTTGCTTCTTTATACCTTTTAACGTCATTTCTTTTGTACCGATTTTTGGAGTGCTGATAATGAGGCTGAAATTTCGAACTTTAATTATAATGTAAGATTCCATTTCTAAATTACTGAGAAATGAGGAAAAATTGGATAAAAGTGATTTTAAACTAAATTGGGGTTGTTTCACACACATTATGATTGATTTTGTAGTATTTCTTTGTCAAAACACCCAGCACTGTTTGTTCAGTAAGATAGCAAACAAAACAAAAATTTTGAATCTTTTGAGCTGTGTGTGTTTGCACTAAACACTTCTCTTTCAAAGCATTATGATTCATTGGAAACTAAATTAAGTTCTGGTATTTAATGACTCACCCTGCAAGAAATATTTCCCTAAGTGAATATATAGTGTGTTACAACTCACATACCAGTTCAAAGAAGATTGATTTATATCATTTATCTCCCTCCTTATGTGCAGTGGAAGTGAAGTTATGTTTGATTTCATTTGTGTATATTATTTAGTCCTGTATCATTTTAATTTCATATTAATGTAAATAGTGTAGCTGTCCCTCAGTTGATATTTGCCATGTGAAATACTGCATTACTATATATATATATCAGTGACATTTTAATGTAGAACAATGTTAAGGTCTGAAATATTCACACTCGTAATATGTAATAGGTTTTTAAAAATGCATATAAAACATGTAACTATGCTCTTTATGGGGATTTGCATTGAGTTACTTTAAAACTTGGGGGGAGGGGGATCCAAGAAAGATGTGTTTTAAACTTGAATAAAAGTTTTTGCCATGTATGCCATACGTTTTATTATTAATTTTATGAAACTGTTGGCAGAAGGGAAACTGTTATATGTTAAAATATGAGATTTTCATGGCAGTGAGTGTAAAGGTGGCTGTCTTATGGGGTGTAGCACTGTGTAGTCTGGTAGATACTAATGACAAGTGTTTCAGAGGAGCTTATTACCTCCATCATCAGGGTCATGTAGATATTAAGCTCCTCAGAAACATCAGTGAGTACCAATCAAAATATACAGTGGTACATCCCAGAAGACTGGCGTCTTTATATTACAATTTACCAAGCACTGTCTGATTGCCATGGTTTTCAAAATCTTCAGAAGTGTTCTCTTGAGACATTAGACAGGAAGCTAAAGGAAGGAAACTATACATTGAACTGAGTTGCAGTTAGTTGAAAATATGATGTTCTGAACGGCTCTATGTAGTTGATACCATCCTTCCAAAAGGGTAGTGGCGTAGGTCTCTTTCCTTTAAATTTTAACTCTAATGCCTTCATCAGTATTGTAATTATATCCATTCTTTTCACATGACTAAATTGCTGTATTCAATTCGCTTCTAACTCTGTTAACAGATTTTGTGTTCAGACTTCTTTATATGTTCATTTATCATTCTATCCCTACTTGTTTTTCTACATTTGATACATTCTTATTGCAGCTTTATTACATCCAAAATAATAGAAATTAAGTTAAGCATAAGTCTCATTATGTGATTTCTGGTTTGCATTTATCACAATTGTAGGTGCATTACTAGAGAAATTATAACACACAGACTTCATTCTTGTTACATGAGAACATATATATATATATGCGTGTGTGTGTGTATATACTGTATACAATTATAAATGCATGTTTGTTACAATGTAAATATGTATGTACTGTATTTCCAAGCTTCCTGTAACTTGATTGCCTATAAATACCACAACAGTCTTATTCTCAACTGTGGCATTTGTTGTAATCACACTGCCTTTGTCCAGTACTTTGGATTTCATTTCAAATAATTTATTTGTATTTGCAGGTCATACTGCCCCATGAGAATAGTGATAAGGATAGAGTTCCTCAGTGGATTAATGAAAATTATTTTCTCCATTCAAACCCAGGATTTTATTCTGTCAAGGCTATTTGTGAGATTTCAGGTTCTCAAGGCAGTGTGGTAGACATTTACTGATGTTTAAGAAGTGCTTGCTGCCTCCATCATAAGAATAAATTGACCTATGATGGAGGCACCTCTGAAACACTGGTAAATGTCTACCAGACTACGTGGCACAGCAACCCAGAAGACAGTTGTCTTCAGGCTATTAATGCAGCTGCTCATGCCAATAGTAGAATACCAAATATGATGGCACAGTTTTAATATAGTTTACGTGTGTTCATGAGACCTGGGTACCTGATTCATATCTGAGCAGGAAGACTCATCCTGGCAAGATTTTTAGAACTTATCCCAGAATATGTAGGCAGTAGAATGAAAATGGTCATGACCAATTCATTATTACTAAGTAACACATGCACGTGACATATTAACCTTTTTGCTGCAGCTAATGCAGTAGAGCATAGTAAAATGTTCGGTCTTTCCCTTAAGATTCTAAAATATTGTATATAAAGGACATTTAAGTTGACTATCATGAGAGCGTCAAGATAGAATGAGGATTTCCGTCTTCTGGGTTGTTGCGCTGTGTAGTCTGGTCGATGTTAACCAACGTTTCAGAGGTCATCAGGGCGATGACGGAGGCAGTATGACCTCTGAAACGTTGGTTAACATCGACCAGACTACACAGTGCAACAACCCAGAAGACAGAAATCTTCATACTCACTGCTGTGAAAACCTCAAATCTTACAAGATAGAATGAATTTAAATGGCATAGTAAAGGAGTTTAATACATCAACCTCCAACCAAAGTGAGCAAACTGTGATGTTTCTCTGTGGTCTTTTACTCTGGTATTCAGTCATATTTGATATACTGTTGCAAATTCTTCCTGACATTCCTTTTGTTATGTTTTACTGAACCTACAATTCAGTGGGCTGACTTAGCTGTAGACTGGGCTGAGTGCTACAGTTAATGAACACCTCGTTATGTGTCTAGAATATTGCATGGCCAGACTAGGCCAGCCCACATAGTATATACATCGAGCCTGGACCA
Source organism: Zootermopsis nevadensis (assembly GCF_977971745.1). Classification (NCBI taxonomy): domain Eukaryota; kingdom Metazoa; phylum Arthropoda; class Insecta; order Blattodea; family Termopsidae; genus Zootermopsis; species Zootermopsis nevadensis. Next base: position 3,926,633 of record NW_028259136.1, read on the forward strand.
GATGCTGAATTGACCCATGACTGCAGTGCCGATCCCATGGCTTCCTTGGCAAGACCGGCCTTTCCCATTAACAACCGGTGGCCATATCAGTCTACAACAGATGGCAGCACAGGCTTTTCCGTACGTTTGCTTAAAATTGTGTACAATATTCTGTGGCAAGAGACATTCACTACATGTGGTACAGACAAAGAAGTGGAAGTGTGTGCATTGATACTAATGAAATTTGACGTTTTACGAATATGTAAATACTGACTTAACCTGATCTTGCTTTAAAATCTAGTTCTACAAGTATGTCGCTTGTTCCATTAGATTACGTGGACACACACAGACGTTTTTTACAAATATTAATGAGACGCCGCATGATTCTGTATGACGAAGCTTTCGATGTGTTCTGCAAGATACAGCAGTGTAAGACATGTTAGATTATTCGTAAGCATTGTATGTAAACATCTTAGTCGAAACCTACATGTTCTTCTAATAAGTTTTAAGTAATGCCAAGCACATAAACCTACAAGAACGAATCCTTTCTGTGGATATAAAGGTTAAGGTAGTACGAAGCAACAGTAGCACGTAGATTTGAGTGTAATGCTTGAAGTCGAAATTGGCCATTCTTTTATAATTTATGGATTCACCTCATAAATTTATTGAATTTGAACGCTGTTATTTTAGTTCGACTTTGTTAAATTCCTCAATGAAGTAACATTTTTATTTGCAGTTGCTAAACCGTTCTAACCTATCGACGATGAAAACGAAGCTTCTTGTTTAAATGTTAGAATTTTATTTAAATATTGCATGGCTTGCAATCAATAATGTTATTGAATACAGAGTCACCATGTTGAAAGCACAAAGAGCATAACTTTGATATTCTGTCCATGCATAGTGGCTTTGTTGTTTTGTTTAGCTGTGAATGAAGAAAATGCAGCAAATTCTCACCATAGAGAAATGGAACAGGCAGTCTCACTTATCAACAGAGTCATCAAGAGATTCAATATGGAGATCCAATGTGCACAAGATGAAATTACAAGTGAAAAATGTTATCTTTTTATCAGCACAGTGGAAAATAATATTACAGGGTAATTTGTGTAATTGTTATCTGTATCTGATATGACAGTAGCTGTTCCTGCAGTTGTTAGAGTTTCCATGGCAGTGATGATTTGCATTATGGTTTTTTGGGTTATTATGACATACATTATTTCAGGAGGTGCCTATAGCCTTCACTTTCCACCTTACATAACTATGAAATTTAAATTTGTATTAGAAACAAGTATTTGTGTTACAACATGTTCTACATCTTTGGAGGATGAAGGATCTGTGGAGTATAAACAAATTCTATTCTATTCTATTTTTAGAGGAAGGGCATGATGTGTTCCTCCAAAATGCTGGTTATCACCAGCAGGTCTACGTGGCAACATAACCTGGAAGACCACAATACTTGTGAATAAAATGCAGTTTCAATTAGTGAGGAATACACATAAGTGGAAATGTAATGCGTCTTATTAATGAGACAGTTGATCTCACTGTGGAAATAGGAAGTGTTGAATGACAGGATGGTTACTGAATAATGAATTGGAAAGTATATGGAAGGAAGTGGTCATGGCCCAATTTAAGGTACTGTTCTGACATTTGTCTGAGGAAAACTATGAAAATTCATAGAATAGTTAGTCTCCAGGCAAAGATTTGGACACAGGACATCCCTTATGAATAGTACTAAGTAAACAGTTGATAGAGATGTTTGAGAACATTCAGATAACTTTGAATTTTGCTGCACGAGGAGTTGTTCTCTCGGTGTGTGACAGCAACTTTCCTTAAGCTGGGGTGAAGTCTGATAATTTTCAGTAACATCTCTAGTTTATTGTTCCTTAGTATCTTAATGGCATACAATAAAATCAGTTCCATAATTTTATGATTGCTCTTGGCATCTAGATAAATAATGAGACAATTACAAATGCCTTGTCATTGATGAAGTTTACATTGTTTGTATATTCTCTAAGTATATTGTCTCTTGTTAATTATTTTTTCTCTTTGTAAAACAGGAAGTATACCAAGTATTCTGCAGTAGAACTGGAATTTTTTAAGAAAGTTCTTTTTGAGATTGTGAGTTCTGAAAATGGCCATGTGTCATCTACAGTGTGTCTCAATTTGAATTCCTCTTTACCAGGGAACATGACTAAATCTGACATTGAAGCACTTATTGAGAAGTTCTGCGAAGATCTGTGGCTGTCTCAGAAGGTTCATGTCTTCATATTTTATTCTGTTTTCTGTGCATCACTGATTATATGCAAGATATATAACTGCAAGATCAGGGACATTGGAACTGTTGTTCCAGCACTGGAACATGGTGTCAGATTGCATTAGCGCAACAATGACCTATTTGACATAGCCAAGTAGACAACTGATAATTCTATGAAGATTTCTGTCTTCTGGATTGTTGCACTGTGTAGTCTGGTCGATGTTAACCAACATTTCAGAGGTCATACTGCCTCCGTCATCAGGGCTACACAGCGCAACAACCCAGAAGACAGAAATCTTCATACTCACCTCTGTGAAAACCTCAAATCTTACATGATAATTCTATCTTTGGTGTGTCAAGAAAGGTCAAATTTCTTTCATGTTTGCTGTACAGAATGGGAAAGTCTACCTAAGTCTCCTGAGCATTGTGGAGTTAGAACCCCTCCTAACTACAGCCTATGAAGATTCTGTCAATATCTGTTGCCTCTGCAAACATCTTGTCATACAGGTAAGTACCATTGGTCAGATCATATACAGTACATTTTGGATTGGTTGTGGTCACAAAAATAAACATGCTGGAAATACAGGATTACTCTGTAATTTAATGTCAGCTGTACCAGTTTGTGTAAACGTTTCTTGGATTCCCTCCATCCATCTAATTCTTGATTTTTTTCTTTTTCTTCTTCCTGGCAGCACATACTCAGGGACATGATTATACTATCTGTTGTTTGCTGTGTGTTTCAACAACTTATCATTTGATTGAAGTTGCGAATGATGGTGTGTTCTGTAACATTAAACTTGGAAAGCATCTCTAATCCATTGTTTTTTATAACTAATTGACGAACCCTGCATTTGTGTTTAGGGTTACAGGTGTGACAAATGTTTTGCATTGTTGCATTTGCATTGTGCTCGTCTATACACCGAAGGGGCAAATAGAAACACTTGTCCCGCCTGCAGTGCAGATCAGCCAAATATACTGGCGGCTGTTGAAAATACTTCTCTGCACACTGAAGATGATTTCAGCACACCTACATCTCATGGTTAATTCGCTGTAACATGGCATGCAAGAAAAGGAATTTGTGATTTGAAATAAATGTACAACATATAAAACTTATTTGAGTCTTGTTACAGAAGCATTTAAAAGTATTTACATGTATGAATGAAATACGTACAAAAATGTCTAATTTTTAAAGATAATTGCATGAACATTATGTAAAGTGTTTTACGCACAAAATATCTCCCATCTTTTCTTTATATTCAAAAACATGTAGACATTTTGGTTCCTAACCTTTAACCGTTGTGTTGTCTGGCTCTCGCATAGTTATTAATCAGATTTCTAAAAATGTAAATCAAACTTAAGGAATGTAACTAGTGTAGTAAAGCAATTAGAACTTTTCGTAGAAGAGCAAATGTATTATACCTGCTTATAAAGGAATAGTTTTTTGTATTGATTCTTGTAGTTCCACAAGTAGTCAGCAATTATACAGTTCATTCAGGAGAGAAAAAAAGAACAGTGAAGTCAGCAAAGTAGACATGGTGGTTTTGATTCAGAAGGCATTTCGTAAGATTTGTCACTACTTGCTCTCAGCAGGAAATTCTTGTTTCTTTGCTAAGATAAGACTACGCGGCACCAACAGCCCAGAAGACGGCCATCTCTAGACTCACCTCTGTGAAAGCCTGAAATACTACATAAATGTTTTTGTTCAACACAAAGCTACAAGATTTGGCTACAACTCATGCTTTTTAGCTCAATTTCATGGGATTAATTGCCATATACACTTTTAAAAGTGCCTCCCTTTAAACCAGATCATGCCTTTATAGATTGATAGTTTGCATCATAGTTTAAAAATATTTTTTAAAGCTGACATACTGCAAGTATATGGAAGTAACGTCTGTTTGTATAGGATGTCATGCTTAATGTCACCAGATAACTTATTTCTGTAGGGTTTCTATATATGAAGGTATTTTGGTAAATTTTCTTTCTGACATACTATTGCTAGTAACGTTGGACTGCACAAGATGCCCACTAAAATGGTATCTTGTCTTAGGTAGATCATAAACTCTCATGAATAGTGAGTATATTTCACGGCTAAAGTTGTGGGATGGGATGACCTTTTCTCTGTGTGTAATCATTGCATCTCGTCGTTTCATAGTCCTAGAGTGACAGTTGCAGAATATCTCCAGTTTTGTTTTCCTTCCTGTTTCTCGTGCGTGAGAAACAGTTTAAAATTTAGCCATGACAGGTCAATACTATAGGAAACAAATGACTGATATTATGTTGGTATTCCAGCTGTGAAACAGGGTCGCCAATTTAATTTTAATATTTAGTACTCATACCTCCTCGCTTATCCTATTGCCTGGATACAAGAACGATATTCAAAATGGCGCTTCTAGAAGTAATCTTTTGACTTGCGGGATGAGGAAGTGGGGAGAAGGAGCCACGGCAATTGCTCTTGAGGTAGTTCAGAATTTGGCGACAGTAGCGCTAGCAGTCAGCTGATAATGTAGAATGTCCAGCCGTCTTCTGGCAGTATTGTAAACTACGTCACAAAGCATATATCCACGATTGACACACATACGCTTTGGTAAGCGCCATTTTGAATTTCGGTCTTGTATCCAGGCAATAGGATATACGAGGAGGTATTCAAACCAAATATTGAAATTAAGTTGGTGACCCTGTTTCACAGCAGGAACACCAACTTAATATCAGTCACTTGTATCCTACAGTATTGCGAACTACAAAGCGCCATTTTGAATTTCGGTTTCGTATCCAGGCAATAGGATAAGCGAGGTAGTAGAAACAAATATTGAAATTAAGTTGGTGACCCTGTTTTACAGCAGAAATACCAACATAATCCCAGTTGATATTGCTTCCCTCTGGTGGCTGTGTGTAGAACTGCACTGAACGGTGTTGTCTGCTGCTGGCCGGAACAGTATCTATGGCGAGTAGCAACCAACATTAACGAACTGTGCGAAGACGCCATTTTAAAATCCGGGCTTGTATCCAGGTTATAGGATATGCGAGAAGGTAAGACTTTCAAATTATGATAATGAGTTCGTATCACTACTCTACATCTGTTTTTGCATACAGATTGTAGGCATCAGCAAAACTCTTAGAAGTGCCACTGCTCAGTATATATTCTGTATGCCCCCCCTTCTACTATGATATTAGAATAGGTCTATAGTCAGAATTAGTCATTAGTCATACTGACTGTTCTGACTTCCATTTCTGCATACTGAATTGAACTTTCTGTCTTTGATATGGTCTTCTTTGTCTCTTTTGCTATGTAACAAAATTTCTGTGGATCAGAGTTTTTTTAATAAGTTGATAGTTGCTCAGCTAGTCAGTGTTATTTATTTAGTATAAGGAACACATAAAGTTCCTGTACACAAAATAATTCCTTCCCCAGAAAGGAATTAATTTAATCAAGTCAGAACAAGTTCTCTAAACGTTCCTACCATATCAGAAATGTATTTCAAACTTTTTTATACACTCGGTGGCTACACAGAAATAAATGCCTTACTAACGAAATTACTGTTAAACGCTGTCTAGTGTCTGGTCAATACGTCTCTGTCGTTTGTTGCTGCATTCTTTCTCGGCACGTGTATATTTTGCCCCCATTTTCATGCATTTCTCTTCTTACGTGTGTACCTCGAACATAAAGTGTGTACTAACTGTTGTGTTGTTAATATGCGTTTGCAATTAAGTACGAACCAACCATTTGTATTAGATCCGTTACAGAGAGAACAAAAAATTGCTGCCTAATACATACAATAAATTAACCGCCTCTGTCTCTCGCTTTCTCTACAAAATCTTCTAGAATAGGGAAGGATCAACAGCGCTTATAACAAAATCCGCTACTGGGCTCGATTCTGGGCTAGATGAATCCAATTTATCCATTAAGAGCCTATTTCCATATGATCGATTCTATTATTGTCTTATTCTCGGTATTCGAAATTACACTTTGCCAGGTTTCCAGTGAACTGTTATGCATTTGGAGTGTAATTAAGACTATGATGATTATTATTATTATTTAGTGTCCTGTCTGACGACAGGACCATATGAACAGGATCCTTCCATCCTTTTCTCGGACTGGGACCTGTTCATATACGTTCTTGGCAGATGATCCAGAAGTGGTTTGCAATTGCCTTCTTCTGTGTGTGAATGGAGTAATTGTTGGGATGCCACGGAGAAACCGGGGAAGCCCCCGGAGGAAAACTCCGTGTTGCCTAGACCACGGCCTTGCCCAACACAAGTTATAAATTCGGGCACCGCCGGGAATCGAACCCGAGACCCCAGGATTACAAGGCCAGCGTTCTAACCGCTAGACCACCGTGGCGGTAAGACTATGATATTAGTGTGTAAAAGAGTGTCGTCTGCATTTGAATTAGAAGACTGACGGACAAAAGCGTGCACCTAAATTTGTAAGAAGAACGTGGCACGTACTGGAGACAAGTTGGTGTCTCGATTGAGGAACTTAATTTCCGCGAATTGTTTTATTGACCTGTTTCTGGGCTACAGATCTGCGTCTTCAGACAGAAATCGTTCCAAATTCGGAACCTGTTTGGATGAAGCTACATACATATCAGGATCTGCATTCATCCGTCAAGAGATGTATGTAAATAACTGACCGAATTGACTGGCCTTCTTTTGTAATCAACATTATTCGCAAAGGAAACAAATAATTATAAAAGAAGACCGCTTACTTCGTCAGTACGATCTGCTTTTTACGCCACCTGTTTCCGTTATTACTTATTTATAGATATTTAACGACGCCGTGATTAACTCAGGTCATAAAACGTGAACGGTATGATGATTAAAAATGATGGTATTGAAAAGGATGTGAAAAAGGTGATGATTATCTAAAATTTAAGGTAGTAACCCGTAATTTCTCTGGACAGACAGAGAAATCACGAAACACTCTGTTGAGATATTCGGTCTGCAGACCGAGATTTGAACTAAGGACTCCCGAATGCGAAGCAGAGTGATGATGATGATGATAATAATAATCTTAGTGACAATCTCATGAGATTTTCTTTCTTTCCATCTTTATATAAACCACCTTTATTCCAAGAAGAGCCAAGTGCCGGCTCAGAGTCGAAGCCCCCAACTTGGGACTCAGGTCAGGGCTATCGGATACCTCGTGGGGAAGTGATAGGTGAATTTGGAGCAGTAGTGGAATGACGTTTAGCAGATGAAAACCGACGAACTCAGAGAAAATCCTGTTTCAGCTCCACTTCGTTCAGCACGAATCTCATTTGAGGTCACCAGGGATTGAACCCGGTTCTCCGCGAGTCAGCACATGGCATGACCATAGGCGTATGTCATGTCCACTGGCATTGATTTATTTTACGCTCTTTCGGCTTTAATGACAGGAAATAATCACTTTCGGCACGCCAGGTGTAGATCATAATTCGAAGACCATGGCTGAACATCTGTGGAGTTTGGCCGGAGGGGCTCTCGCTGCAACACGCTGGCTGCTTGTCTCTCATTGCTTGCCTCTGGAGAGGGGCTGCCTCCTTCAGTTCTAGAGGTCTCTAAATGAACCTTCGGAAAACAGAAATGACTCAGCAGTGGTAGTTGCACCAGCATGGCAGTGTAGATGGAATGTTCTCACAGTTGTAATCAATCGATATCCAAAATCGAACACTCCTGCTTTCTTAGTTCGTGGACTGACATATTCATCGGCCCTCCACTTAAATTCTGGGACTTTCTATAATAAATTCTTCTCGGGCTACCAGCCGTGTACGGTGGCTTAATGAAGAAAATGCCAACGTTTCGAGAACCATCTTCGTCCTCGTACTCAGGGTGTTCGGACCGTCGCAAGGCCTGTACTTGCACAGGATAACACAATGCAGGAAATGAAGATGACTTTGCAATATAAATTTCAAGCATGACAAATTATTAGCGGACTAATCGCTGTTTATTCCGAGGATCATATGAAACCCGTCAGTACACGGTGTGGACAAAATGCAGAGTTGCTGGATGTTGGACCAGGTGGTACATTTAGTCACTACTAATGCTTTAAAACACCACGGTGGTCTAGCGGTTAGAACGCTGGCCTTGTAATCCTGGGGTCCCGGGTTCGATTCCCGGCGGTGCCCGAATTTATAACTTGTGTTGGGCAAGGCCGTGGTCTAGGCAACACGGAGTTTTCCTCCGTGGCATCCCAACAATTACTCCATTCACACACAGAAGAAGGCAATGGCAAACCACTTCTGGATCATCTGCCAAGAACGTATATGAACAGGTCCCAGTCCGAGAAAAGGATGGAAGGATCCTGTTCATATGGACCTGTCGTCAGACAGAACACTAAATAAAATAAATGCTTTAAAGGCAGAGGATGGCAGAAGATAGATCAGAATGGAAGAAACTCGTTAAGGAGGCCAAGGCCCTGTAAAAGGGCCGTAGTGTTACGAAGTAGTTGTAATGCTTTAAAGCCGTGTTTTTAAACCAGGGGTCAGCGGAGCCCTGGGTGTTGGCAAGTTGTGCCAAAGGTGGCCACGAGTTAAGTAAATTCTACTATTTTTTCGAGTTTTATCACTATGTTAGTTTCATGGCAGGCTTTGGTGTTGTCGGTGTTGGACCTGCAGGTTATGCTACCAGGGATTTGAGGTTCTCACGGCGGCGAGTATGTTGATGGCTGTCTTCTGGGTTATTGCGTCGTGTAGTCGGTAAACATCTACCAGACTACACGGCGCAACAACCCAGGGAGTTTATATTACGGAGTTTCAAGTATCAGAGGACAGAAAATAAGGAAAAAACTTTCATATTTTCGTTAGCCTACATAATATTTAATCAAAATCTGAGTACATTTTTGGAAGGGGTTACGCGGTACAGAAAGTTCGAGAAACGCCGTTCTAAAGGGTTGAGGCTGAAATGTAATCCTTCTGTACTCGAAAAAGAAATTGACGTTTCGTAACTAATGGCTGATGGCCACCGGTCCCACGTTGTAATCTTAAGAACCAGGCCACCTAACCATAAAGCAAGGTCAAACCGCAGAATAAAGAGGACAGACGTGTATTACGCATAATGACTCCTGCGGTGTTCTTATGTGTGTGTTTCCCGAATGTTTCTCACTTCTTTACACGCAAAACAAAAGGTTCGTAGCCTACTTTAGCCTCGTGATGTTTTCACTGTAAATTTCGTAGGAAACTTTACGTGTTTGTGATTACAACTTGTGTTCTCCTTTGCTGGAGGCCTAAACATGTTCTTTTTAATAACAATACCGCCAAGACGGTCTTAGAAATCTTTTAAGCGAGAGCGACATTGTAGCTGTTTAGTAATAAGGCTTCCAGAAGAGACCATCATGCAGGAACAAGACAACAAATGTACGTTCGAAATTGGCCGTGTATTCATTTTTTCCTTTGGTGCCTAATTGATTATCCATTGAACTAGGCTTGTACAGTCTGATTGATTGTAGATAATAAACATAATTACAAAATTTATATAAAATATTTTCTGTGTGCATTGTCGGTACGAAATTTTGAGATTATTTCGGGCAACATTCTGATGGTGGAATCTGTAGACTTATAAGAATTATGTACTGTAATAAATCACTAAAAATAAAATTCCTTATCCAGGGTCCATTTAAACGCTAGGTAAGAAGTGAGGCACCCAGTCAACAACTTGAGACGTGTTTGACATGGAAGCCGAAGTACTCTGAGGATAATCTTAGCCGGTGCCACTTCGTCGCCTACAAATCCCACCTGCCCTGGGACGCCGAACCCGTGGCTATGCGCCGATAACCGCTTAAGCTGTGACATGGCCAAGGTAGGGTACTAAATTATATAGCCTATTTATTTGTTAATATGTACTTTCTGCATCCTAATTATACAGATGAAAAAATGTAAAGAGAATTGGGTTTTATGTGTTTTCCCAGACCTCGTTTGTTGTTGTCTCACGCACGTTACTGGCCTCAAATCAAGTATCCCATTCATTATTAGCTACTTCGGTGGTCTAAAAGTTTCTTTTTTTTATTATTATGTCAGATTTTACCACAGAAGTTGTTAGACTTTGTACTGCATGTAAATAATTAGCCAGCTATAACGGAAGAACGAGATGACTTCGAAACATCCGAACGCATTCGGGGTCCATTATTTTGGCGTGTGCTTTTAGCCAGCGTATCTGCGTGAAAGGATATGGAACAAATACACGACTCGGAAAGTTATTTTGGAACTTTCTCACATTGACGAAGGATTTCACCATTTAATTCTAATATATGTGATAGCTTGTTTTCGTGTTTTTCGAAAAAAAAAACATACAAACAAAAGATTCGACATTAAGTCTACATGTAGGATCAGAATTCTCTGATCGATTCTGATCAAATTTGGTGTGGCGTACCTGATCTTCGTTTTGACTTTGTGTCACTTTAGGTGTCACTTAACTTAAGGGACTATTAATAATGAACCTAATCTACCTTTATCATTTGGGTAATTAGACGGATTTTAACAGTTCTGTTAGACGAATAATGTCATGTATAACTTTCATGAACATAAATTTGTTTAAGGGCCACTCTACTTTATTTAATGGGCCTAATTGAGCATTTGCAAGTATCCATTTATCTTTCGATAAGTTTTGATAAAACTATGTTTAAGCTACATGTAGTATATTAGTATTAACATGCATGAGTTTCATTTTAATTTGTTTTAAGATTCGCGTTATTTAAGGGCCTAAATACATGTTTCAGCAACGGAAGTAAAAAGCCTTCAGTACAATTATAGGCAGTCTACGAATATATTCCCCTTTTGCATTGAGAGACCAGCTGTCTCACGCACATTAAACAACAGGTAGGGTATTGTATATTTTAATAAGTAGGATTGCTTTATTTTATTTATTTAACGTACTAAAAGGAAATTAATATGGCTGATTTTATTCATTACAACTAAAATTTTCCCTTAAAGCACGTGGTAAGCGGTATGTACCGCCCACTTTAAAATTCAGTAATTTGTTCAGAGAGTGTGTGGGCTTTGTCTGATTCTCCGGATAAACACCTATTATTTCCGTAAACAGAAAAAGGTTGATCTTTGTAATGGAAACGCGTTGTGTTTTCTTTGAGGAAGGAACTGAATTTCTAAATATTGTTTTGTTGAGCTTCGTACTTCAGAGTTAAGTAACACGAAACTCCATTCAGTTAGAGAAGATTATTTCACTCCTACTGTCGGAATGGGATAATAAATGATGTAGGCACTTGAAACTGTTGTTTGCGAACGCACCTGGAAGATACACAAATTTTGTGGCCGATATACTCGCACGAAAAGCAGATGCTTTCGTATGGGCACTTACATTTCCGAACCAAATTGTGAGTGCAAGGAAGGGCACTGTCGAACCTTCACTGCCTGAGTTGGCGCTATAATTAAAATCGAGATGTAAGTAGAAAATAAATATAATTTTCTCTAAAAACAAAATTTATGCCACAAGTGGGGAATGTGTACTGCCGTCTTCAGCGTAGAATGCAACTCTCAGTCTAAATACTTCGAGATACGAAGATGGTTGTCTTCCGGGTTATAACACCGTGTAGTGTTGTAGAATTTACTGACGTTTTCCTTGTGTTCTGTTTGATCTTAACGTAAAATATTGGACATTTTGGATTCTTAAGAACCAAAATTGAGTTTTCTTAGTACAGAACATTTATTGTGTGGTTTCGGTGATGAATCATACAAGCATACAGAGAGTCGTTCGGATTGATATCACTTTTCTATTGTGCGTTTATTTTATACGTTTTGTACAAATACCGAATAATGAGGAATCACAAGACCGGAACGATAATTAATGCTACCTTGAAATGTGGTTAGGCTACTTCTGACTTGCTTAGGTTGTCGGTGGCGGTAAGCGGATTGCTTTTTAGTTGTTTTAATGCTGTACCCTCGCAACCTTGCTTCTGTTGTGGACTTCTTATTAACTGCTAAAAGGACTTCTTTATTTTTACATGAATATTTGGATTTAGTTGTAATGGTATTCGTATTATTTTTATTTTACGATAAAACGTTGCCATGTTTGCTAACTGCTTGGAGGTAACTGACTTTCGAAATGTCGGTTATCATCATTTTAGCAATGGAAAATAAATTACAGAGCGAAAAATGAATTGGTTCCGTTCTGGACGGCTGGTGTTCGATCCCTCGCGTGCATATTTGGGTATTTTCTTTGTCAGTAATTCATCTTGAGGGCCACTTGCCTTCTTATGCAGTTCGTACTAAAGGCATTTCTACGAGGGTCGCTCATTAAATAATGCCCCACATTTTTTTTCTCAGCCAATAATGAAGATAGAAAAGTGTACTTTTACATGCTTGAGATTTGATGTTTCTCGCGTTCGTGTACGGAGTTTCAAATGATTCCAACCGATGGCGGAGCTGTAGTGAACTGTTAAAATGGCGTCTGTGAACGACTCTCGTTACAAGCAACGAGCTGTAATTGAATTCTTTTTTGCTGAAAAAGAAACTGTGGTGAACATTCATAAACGTTTGTGTGCTGTGTATGGAAGCTGTGCAGTCGATAGGAGCACCGTTGGTCGCTGGGCTAAGAGAGTTAAAGCTTCAGGAAGTGAAGAAACCGAGCTCCATGATCTGCCGCGCTCTGGGCGTCCTGCCACAGCCACCACTCCAGACATGTTGAACCGCGCGGATGCCATTATTCGTGAGGATCGGCGCGTCACAACTCGACAATTGGCCCAACAGCTTTCAGTCAGCAATGGAAGTGTAATTGCAATTATCCGGGCTCTTGCATATTCGAAGGTGTGCGCAAGATGGGCTCCACGAAGTCTCACAGCAGACCGCAGGATTCAAAGGAAAACAATTTCTTCTGAATTGTTGGAAGCGTTTTGATGCTGAGGGATCATTACAGGTGACGAAACCTGGATACACCACTTTGAGCCGGAGACAAAAAGGCAGTCAATGGAGTGGATTCACCCTCAATCACCGAGAAAGAAGAAATTCAAGACAACTCCCTCCGCCGGAAAAGTCATGATGACTGTCTTTTGGGACAGTGATGGGTTCATTCTTGTGGATGTAATGCCAAGAGGTGCGAGACGCGTACATCGGGACCCTGAAACCCTCAAGAAGCGTTTCCGACGAGTTCGGCCTCACAAGCATCCAGCAGAAATTTTGCTCCTGCACGACAATGCACTCCCTCACACAAGTCCGAGAACCCGGGAAGAAATCACCAAATTGGGTTGGACGGTGCTGCCCCATCCACCCTCCGACTTTCATCTCTTTGGGCCACTCAAAGATGCTATCCGCGGAACAAGATTTGAAGATGACGAGAGCGTGATTCAAGCAGTGAGGACATGGCTACGTGCACAGGACAAGAGCTGGTACCGGCAAGGCATGCACGCACTTGTTCCACGATGGCGTAAAGCCGTACAAGTTGATGGGGACTATGTGGAAAAATAGTATGTGTGAGGGAAACATTGATTTATATTGTCACCAAATTTCAGCCATCTTGAATAAATATATTCTGAGGAAAAAAATGTGGGGCATTACTTAATGAGCGACCCTCGTAACTTGGACACTCGCCTCCTAATGTAATGTTTCTAGGTGCAGCTCGTAGCAGAGCAGGCTTTTCTTGAACCATTGAGGTTTATTCACGTGCTAAACATAATCCTGCTTTCGTCATATTCATGAGCTTAACAGTGAGCCTTATCCCAAGTAAATTTGGTCTAGTTTTCTTCACAATCTTTTTCTAATATAAATTTGAATATCGTCCCATCTAATCCTAAATGTCTCATGTGATCTCTTCTCTTTTGGATTTCCTGCCAAAATTTCGTATCACTTTCTTGTTTGCCACACGAATGTTACTTTTTTCGTTTATCTTCCTTTTTGATTTAATCACCCTAATCATATTATATGAAGAATGTAAATCGCGAAGCACGTGATTCTGTAATTTACTCCGTTCCGATGGCATTTCGTATATATTTTGTCCAAATATTGTCCCCAGGACTTTTTCAGACAACCTGAATTTTTTTTCTCTGTGACCGGGAGCCCGCTTATAACGACGGAAGTAAAATGGTACAAATCTACGTGTTTTCGAGTGACTACTGAAATAAATCATTTCAGATCTTTGTCACTTTAACCTCAATGCCACTTTATGTTACTCTGAGTTGCATTAACAGATATATCAATTGTGCCTTCAATACCCATTTACTGTCAAGTACCGCTTCTTGCTTTTGAATGGTAACCATGACAAACCACAGTCTAGTGTGTGACGTCATCTTTTGTCGAAAGGATTCATTTATAGGTCAGTCGATCATAAGAGTAATTCTGTCGTTGCATTTCCAAGTAGAATATAAATGCAATTGGAAGATTTATTGAGTGTATCTGAAAGACTGTTCCACTAAGTCCAGGTGCCTTCATTTCCAAGCAAGTAGGTTGTATTATACAACTGGTTCGCACCTCCTGCATTCTGTAATGATGTATAATGTGTCAGTCCTACGTAGGCCTACTTTCTTTCTTGACATCGCTTATTTTAAACCGAATTTCTCGATGCAATTAACAGTACTCCTCTAGGTACTTTGCAGTAGCCTAGTTCTTATCTCGATTATGACACACTCTATTTTGACTTAATCGTGGTTTTAATCAGCATCTTCAATAAAATACAGGTTTAGTTAGTGTTCTATAACAGTGGTATTCAACCTTTTTTGTTCGCGTACCCCCAGATATAATTTCTTTTCAACTTTGAAGCCCGAAAGTTGTTGATGTATAATTCAAGTTATACATAGTATATAATTTACATCTAAAATAAATTAAATAAATTACCTTACTGATTATTCAGTGTTTATCATAATTTTTTTTTAAATTTCACGTACCCCCTCAAATGTCTTCGCATACCCCCGGGGTTACGCGTACCCTCGGTTGAATACCACTGTTCTAGAACACAGAATTCCCTTTCCATTCTTAATTGTGTGATTTCTCATAATGCTGTGTGCCTCAGTAGTTGAAACATTGTTGTTAAATAAACATATAAACAAGAAACCGCATGTATTGCATTGGGACTCAGGTTTAGTTCATATTCATTTAGCTGGAAATGAAGTAGGGTCTTTTGGGGAATGGAGACAAAGTCGTCTGTTGTATCTCTGAATAATATGACGAGCAGTTTTTATATTTAACCAGAAGAACGAACATTTGGCGTGTTTAGTTTTCGCATAACATCTTCATGATCTGGATTGCAGAGTTTTTGGACTTTGTCCATCGTCTGGTATTCTAAAAAAAAAACAATTTTCGAAAACCGAATCAGTCTTCGTCATCAGCTCTTTTTTAGAATACCACACGATGGACAAAGTCCAAAAACCCACTAATCGAGACTGCAACACGCCATCTTTAGAATCGATTTTTCTTCCTGATATCTCGATATATGTAAGACGTTTGAAATCGAGCACGGAGACTGTCTGAGCTTCGTCAACGCTTTCTGTGAGGCGATGTATGCTGGTCTTGTGTATTTCGTAATGACTTTGAAATGGAATAGCTATTTTCAGTCGTCTATCCGTATTTAACAATGAAGAAGAGGCCTATATAGTCTCACGTTTGTATGGCTACGTGCTTGGCAGCTGCACCTTTTATGCCGGAGATGACCTTCGAAAGCTTACCATTGTTATATACCTATATAGAGACATGCTTAGTCCAGATCTTTTCTTTAGCTTTGAATATGCACGATTTTTGTAACTGGAAAAGTAACACACTAATTGTACATAGTTTAAATTTTTTGTTGAATAATCTGATCTTTTCCACAGTCTGTTGACTTTTGATGTAGTGTAAAATTAAATTGTTACTGCAGACAATTATGCATGAGTGAACTATCTGTAGCATGTGGTTTACATTTCGTTCCACAAGGTTGGCTCCTTTGTATTTAGTTGATTCAAAAGGTAAGGTTTTCAAAACGAAACTGATTGGTTATTTTGACACTCTGTATGCAAAGACCCGTATAAGCATGTATGCCACTACAGTTACATTTTTCTCGGCATCAAGCAATTAATTCTTCTATGAACGACATTTAAAAGTCCAAAAATAATTGAAAAGCGTACTAAGATGTATAGATTCGTAGTTTGTGCTCGTGGTTTCTGTAACTTCGGAATTGTCCCAGAAAGTCGAAGTTATTCATCCGGAGGTTAAATATTCATCATCACGTGTACTACAACCCAGACCGGGTCTTGGCTTCCGCGGAATTTAAATAGTATCGGCAGAATTACGACAGAGTGATTTTGGGAGGGATTTGGGAGGAGCCGGTCGTGGACTATTTAAAGGTCTTTTTATTTGAATCCGTCTGGAGGGAATTATATGTGTCGTTATTCAGACCTCGACCAGCTGGCTTGGCTAAATTTATTTCGTGGTTTTATTCAGGTTGTTTACTCCGAGTACCACAATATCTGGATTCATTTTCATCAGACTCTGCATCACTAGTATAATCGATATTGTTCAAAAGTAACCATAGAAACTTATGGCTCGTATTGTAAACTTATGAGGTACCTGAGGTTATGAAATATTTAAAAGTGATGTGTTTTTTGTTCATTGATTTATATCGGTTTTGCTGTTAATGGTGGGTCCTTTAGCGCCTGAAAACGTTTGCTTATAGTACACACAACACACAGGTGCCTGAGAAGTTGCCGTATCGTTATAGTACGTATCTTCATCTTGAAGATAACTTTCTTGTGGAACCTTGCAATCGCGTAGAAATTGGCCGACGTTTCCAAGGTGCTTCCTACCTCCATTATCAGATCGATGCTGGGGGAAATAAGGTGCACTGAAACGTTGGCCAATGTCTACCAGAATTCACGGCACAGAAGATAAGCATCTTCATAAAAATAATAAACTTTACACCTCTTGAGGTACATAGGCCTGTTATGATTTTAATCGTTTCTCTTGTAGCTCTGGATGATTGAATTAACTGCGCCGAGATCTTATTTATTCACACGTCTCCGAGTTCTTTCTTCGCAGTTAAATGTAGGTCTTTGTATTTTGATCAAGTTGAAGTGAGTGCTATGGAGTGTTCTCTTCCGCCTACAATATTCAGTCCACGTCCTTATCATCATAATACAGAGCGAGTCGTATTAGATGCGTCTCCGATCGTAAATATGCGTCCATGTTCCCAGACTCACAGCTTCCGAGCGCCACGCTTCTAATGATCTTCTAAAGTATTCTGAAGATGGTTAATTTATTATATGAATATTATATTGAGCATTGTCAATCTTGTATAAGAACTAACTCGACTCACAAGCTTAAATTTTATGTGAGTAAATTTTCTCTTTATGAAATTTGAGGTTCTCATGGCAGTGATGATGTCCATATTGGTCTTCTGTGTTATAATGACTTGTGGAATTGTGGATAGTGTCCGACGTTTCGAAAGAACATACTGCCTCGAAATTCAGGGCTGAAGATGTAGACAGTAGTTCCTCCGAAACGTTGATATCTACTTACAAGTCCACGCGGTGTTTCAACTCAGAATACCAACATCGACATTTTCTATTTAATTTCATTATTAGTTTCATATAGATACTATCTATTCGACATTTCTGATTTAGATTATTATTAAGGTTTGCATGTTCTGACCTTTTGGGACCACAAAATTTATCTCGCCAGTGGTTCACGACTGCGCGATTTTTACGAGAGGAGAGGTAATGTGTAGCTTTAGAAGTGGAGCGCGCCTCACACTTCACAAGCTCTGACAGAGAGACTTTCTTGAAGAAGAAAATCTCTTTGACTTCCGATGACCCACTTCGTTCATAACACATTATTCCAGTCCGTGGCTTCGCATGAGATGGACAAATTTCGGTTCGAGTAGATTTTATCTGACCCGCGGCTACTTTTAAATCAACCAAGACGCCGACAACCCGTTGATTATATGAATGGAAGGACACGTGTCGTTCTTAATAATGTCCTGTTTAATCCTGATTATTTTGTCTTCGGAAGTCTTTTTTGTTTAACTGACCTTGGAACACGCGGGAGTCAGATCAAAATCATAAACAGAGAGTCTTTGATCAAATTATTTTATTCTGTTTTTTCGCCTTTATTTATGTTTCTTGCTTTAAAGCTGTCTTATCTTTGGTTCCTCGTCACTTTCAACCTTTTATTCGCATATTTCGCCAGGTCTGTCAGTGTCACAAACCACTCTTATTGTTCTTAAAACTTAAAAACTGCGCTTGAAAATAGTGTATTATAATTTGTGATACAGGCTGTCTGCAGCATTCAGGGCTGATATCCTTTGAGTTTCAGGTATTTTCAGTGTTTCGAAATTATTAGTGTAACCTAGATTCTAGGGCCTTTTAGGTGTTCCAGGAACATGTACTAACAATACGTTATACAAAGGATGAGTCACAATTAGGCCCCGAGTTAAATAAATTATAACTCTGATAAGAACAACGCTGTGGATATGATACGAAGTACATCATATTGGTGCAAACTTCAAGTTTGTTCTTACGATATACTCTTTTTTTTACGTAAATGCTCAGTATCCGCAGCTTCGTTAATTTCAGGGTTATAGTTTTTTTTAAATCGGGACATAATTTTGACTCACTCTATATTATAAAATCTGGATAAATTGAGATTTTTTTATTTCAACGAATTGCTTTGTTTTGTTGGGACTTGAATGAGTATTAAACAGGAATGCCATCACTTCCCCGAGACTGTGGGTGAGTTTCGGTAGTTGGTAAATAAGCTGTTAAATGTGATATGAGAGTGTTTGTAGCCGCAATTATCATACTCATTACTGAGCTGCTTATTATTCAATGTATACATAAATGGCCAATGAAATACACAGCCTTCTCTGTACACCTTACGAGTCATTAATTAGCACATTAAGAGACATACAGTTGGTTGTATGTGTTCGAATGTCGAGGTTTCTTGGCCAATCAATGTAAAGGTTATGTGTTAGTATTTGCTTTTATAACAATTTCAACATCGTTACAGTTCTTCTGTTTCATGGCGGATTTATTATAAGATAGGGTGTGAAAAAAGAGCTATCAAATAAGCTTGAATTCAGATACATAAGGAAGTGTCTTGTAGACAAAAATATATTTTATATGTTGCTTGTAAGTGGTTGACATAAGGAAAGACGTAGCACTAAGACAGTTCGAAATAATTTTACGTCAGGTGCAGTAAAAATACGCATGAATTGTGTGCTAATTAAATAATCATAATTTTGTTTATTTTTATGTTGAAACTGGTGTGATTTATTCCGGAAACACTGAAGTTACACTGGTACTCCTGTAGGGGATTAATAGTTCATAAGTAACGGAATATTTGTCCTCCGGATTCGTACCTCTCATCTTCTTGTCTTAACGCTTTAGGCGTTCTTTATCCCGTCTTCAAACCGTGTTTGTTATTTCGTGTTTTCTTCTGTCATTTGTTTTCAGCTTCTCCATCTACATGGCCGTTCCATCTCTTTTTCTTCGTAACGCTATGTTTATTTGCATCGTACATCAGAAGCTTGTGTCTTATGCTTCCACCGCATTTTCTACGTAAGACAGGTAATCTTAAACATCTGTTAAGAATCTGAAAGACTTTCGATCATTTATGATTCATTAAATGCAACATAAAACAGAGGCTCTCGTAAATCACGTCCGTTGATGTCGTATTTTATGAGTTCCGGTTTACAGTTCATTTATTGTGGGGCTTTCACTCTAATTACATGCCCTGATTGCCTTGAAAAGTCTGTCCAGCATTCCACAGAACTTAACTGTCTATTCTAGATTATGAAAAATATGACAGCTGGCTACGAAGTATATCCTTGGCTTGGATTTTGAGTCTCACATTATCAAATAATTGTTGTGCTGTTGTACATGTTTCGTTATTAAGCGTTATTTTTACTCGGTATATAAAGTGAACGCGTAATGGAAGATGTTTGTCCATCCTGCTACCCGCTAACCTTCATGATTCTGGCTCCAAACTATTTAATGAATTTTGAAGTTGCTAGGCAGGAGTAATCGTGGTCCGGCTTGACTCATTAATGTGTCTCGTATAAAATTTAAATCTAACTTTATGTATGCAGTTTCTCAAAAACATACAGTAGAATATTGGATACATGGATAAAATTTGCTGAAATGAAGTTTTTTATAACTGTCAAAGGGAGTATTCGTTTGGATAGAATAAATAATGATGTTAATAGAAGAACTTAATATAGTGTATTCTCTATAAGAAACAAAGTAACTTCACACACAAAAGTGAACAGAACAATTAAATATCAAAACATACATTACCAAAATCTGTTTCTAATCGCCGGCTTCGAGCAAGGAGATATGTTGGTATAGTGTACGTCGTGTAGGCTGTCTTGGTCTGAAGCCGGAACAGGCTTCCAAGCCTATTTTTGTAATCATAAGGATAAGAACAATGAAAACAACTAATTAACAATTGTGGATGCTAAGTTTTCGCTTGCCCTGTACTTCACATCTTGTATTATACCGTTGTTACATATCGCTTTGAGGTAAATCATGTCTGCAACCGCACGCTATCTCAATAAACAGGCTATGCCGTCGTTCACCTGAATTTATTTAGTCCTTCGTAAAATTTATTATTGTGGGAAAGCAGGTTTTATTATCTCCTTCAGTTGTTAACGCTTAATAAATGACGCATAACATGTCAGTTCAGTGACCTACGTCGTGAGAGACCGATTGATAGTAATATAAAATAAATTAACTATTATTTTTTTCTGACGTTATTTTATGCTGAAGTTAATTCTGTACAGTGTTTTAAGGGTGACCCAATTGCCAAAGAAAGGGCAGAACTTTTTAAATTATGCCCTTATAATTTCCTTTTTATTTCTCCTAAATCTGCACTCTGCATACCACATTTGTACATTTCCACCAGTTGGTAGATGGTTTTGACATACATAGAAATAAAAGTGAATTAATGTAATCATAAGACAAAATAGTAAAAATTTTAAAGTTAGCCGATTCCAGTGGTTGCCTCACCCAGTTTCTGCAGGGTGTCCTGTCATTAACGGCGTGTTCGTCGGCAGCAGATTCTGAAACGTAATGGCGCGCTGTCAGAACCAAGGAACCGGACCAGTAGTTCATTCAGGCCTCGTGTAAGAAATGTCTGCAATTATTAGGAATGACTAGGTGATGTGCATAGGAATGGTGTCACTTTTACTTCTTTCTCCACAGAAGTAAGTCATTCTGTTATCCGTTGCTAAG
This sequence comes from Zootermopsis nevadensis, assembly GCF_977971745.1. Lineage (NCBI taxonomy): Eukaryota > Metazoa > Arthropoda > Insecta > Blattodea > Termopsidae > Zootermopsis > Zootermopsis nevadensis. The sequence continues at coordinate 3,947,977 of NW_028259136.1, forward strand.
ATTTCTGTTGGGGTCGTACTCATATGTAATGTGCCATTTACTGAAGTGCCTCTAGGTATAAACTGTGTGTCTCGTCACACCATTCCACATACTCGGTTGATTAGGATAGAAATAATATCGTCTTTTTCCTCCAAAAATTTAAACATTGCGATGTATAGAACTATGATTTTCCCTGTAGATTGTGGTGTTCTGAGTCGTAGGTCGTTATCAACTTTTCGCAGGACGTACCGCATTCATTTTCTTCCGAAACTAAGAAACTGCATCCTAGACTACATTAAGTATCTTCACCGCCGTGTCGTATAATTTTGCGTGATGTTTTATACGTGAGTGGACTCGCTAAAAGGAAGAAAAGAGGTTGAAGGTGTTTGAGAACAAAATGCTAATTGCAGTTTGTGGACTCTTGATAAATAAACAGGGAAATTAATACATTTATAAAACAAGAAATCTCGTAATGTTGCCTTATATCCAGTATTATTACAGTGATCCAATGAAAATGGATCAGATTGGGTAGGATGTAGTATTCATATCTGAAACAAGATATGTTATAAAATTCTGACTGGGAAATCTCGAAGGAAGAGACCATTTGGAAGACATGCAGCGCAAATGAACGACATATGACGATGAAGTAGCCTTACTTCGATTGTTTGTACAAACGAGGAAGTTCTTGAAAATGGCTCTCTGCTTGGATGTTGTACCGACTCATCGCCCTGATGATGGAGGCAGTAAGCATCTCTGAAACGTCGCTTATTATCTATAAGACCACACGGTGCAACAACCCAGGAGACAGCCATATTTATACACGCTGCCGCGAGAAACCAAAGGCTTGACACGGAAGTACTTGATGAGTTGAGTAAACATCAGTTTCTGAATGAAGACGCCATTGCAGGAGGGCGGTGCGTGGAGTGAAATTGTGCAGTCATTTTATCTGTTCGGTCATGGCTTACGACAGGCTGGTTACCATGTTGTATTATAGAAGGACGGTCATGTATAAATTAACAAACGTACGACATTCATTTGAAGAGTTCAGTGTAGGTAGTTATCCTGCTTGGAGGCAATGAACTTGACGAATTTTAATGCACGGGGTTCAGTTTACTTTAAGAATTTCCAGGCTATGAATTAATTATGTACTGACTTCAAGTGAAACTGTATTTTGGGTTTTGATGTTTCTGTGTGTTTGTAAAAAGAATGTTTAGAAGCAAAATCATGTTGACACATTTTGAATAGAGAGCTACAGGTACGATAACTGAGGCTCAACGTTACTGAGGTCTTGTTTGATTTTCTTGTTGTGTCAGCATGCACCATTGTATCTGTAATCTGTGTTAACTTTAGTGATTATAAACAGAGATACTGAGTTTCATATTTACAGATGTGGGCAATGATGAACATAACTTTCAGGTTGTATATGTCTTAAGTGTTTATCATTTCCCTTTTATGTAAAGAATGACTTTGCGGAAGAATGAATAGGGAATTCAGCAGCTGTGGACGTTATGTTTCTTTCAAATTCTAAATTATTCATCGTTTTGCCACTAGGCTTTCTGGAACTACAACGAGGATTTGTAATGTTTATATGAATTGTTTGTTCATGGTTTATTTATCGACCTCGAACTATGTAGAGTCGAATCTTATGATCATTAATGAATAATGAATTTTAAAGGACATGATAGGAAACTGTTATGACCTAATTTAAGGTTCCGTTCCGGGAAGAGCCCGGAGGGACTGAAAAAACTACGGAAACCTCAATCACATTAGCCGGTATCTGGGCCGAGATTTCAACCCGGGACTTCTGGAATGCGAAGTAGGAGTCCTATCCATTCGACTCCCTAGAAAAATTCTGTATATCTGTTCCGTAAAATTTATGAATATGGTTTCATGATTTGGCTGTAGAGTGAAAAATGTTTTTCGATGTTCGTGTTTGCTCCGTCCTCGCGCTGTGGTGGGTCCACTTCCGCCGTTGTTGCATGTAGGGAGGCTGGCATATAATACGGAACTGGAACGGCGTTCAGCTGTTAGTCAGCGGCGAGCGGTCATAGTAAACGCTTCGTTCCTCAGGTAACACATCTCGAAGTAGGACTCGCCATTCGACAATGAAGTGCAAGTTCACGAACGTGGCCCTGGTGGCTCTTGGCCTGTGTGTCCTCAGCGGTAAGTCACCTTCAAGGTCATGGTACCGCCTTGTTTAAAGCACGCGAATGTTGTAGCCTGTCGACTTGTGGACCGGGTTCGGTTTTCTCCGAGTACAAAGCGAACATGAATGCACCTCTTGGTTTCATAAAAATATCGAAATTTATTGACCAGCTAAGCGATTATCGAAGAAAGATTCAGCACAGTGGAGATAGTAAATTGTATTTTATTGATCAAAGGAATTTTACTGTAATAGGCATGTTTATAAACGTCTAAAAGACAAAGAGTATTATTTATTTCATTTGTAAAATTATGTGTGAATCAACTTATACGGTTAAGAAGTATGTGGGTGTGAAACTTGGTCTCATGTTAAGGGAAAGACAGAAATTATGGTGTTTGAGAACAGGTTACTGAGGTGAATATTTGGACCTAAGGTGGGGTGGAGTGACGGAGAGGCTGGAGAATACTTCACATGACGAGGAACTGCATTCATCAGCGAATACTCTTAGGATGATCAAATCTCGAAGCGTATTTGTGAGAAATGACAATTTCGTACAAAATTTTGGTTCTGGAGCCTGAGGGGAAGAGACCACTCTGAAGACTTAGGTGTAGATGGAGGATAATATTAAAGTGTAACTCAAGGAAATCGGGTTTGGGGTGTGGATTGGAGGCATGTGGCTCAGGTTGGGGACCGGTGGCGGGCTTTTATGAAAAAGATAATGTACCTTCGGGTTTCATAAAACGGGCATTTCTTATCTATCTCTGCTGTACTGATAGTTTCTTAAGAAAGACTCTGCTCTGTGGAATTAGTTATCGGTTATACGTGTTACATGGCGTCGGTTATCAGAATGGTGAATTTATTGGACATGGAAGGAGCCCGTTTTAAATTTTTTAAGGCACTGTCTCATATTTGCTTGGCGGTACGTAGGAACCTCACGCAAAAGTTGGTTCTTAATCAAAGTAAATGTACACAGCATAACAGTTTAGCCTTTTAACTGTTTTCGGTCCAATGATTATTAAAACCCATTACAGTTTCTCAAGCTCCTTACTTCATCGAGAAATATGTATGCCTTATATCGACATAAATGTTGGCTTTTTAATTTTCTCGTCGTTATTGTTACTGCTGCGATAGGGTGTATCTGTGTGCCTGTGGACCTGGGCGTCAGATGGGCCGTTTGTCCACCCTCAGATATATGAGTGAATATGGATCAGCGGTGGAATGATCCTGGCATGGCAAAACCCAAGTACGCGGAGAAAAACCTGCCCCAGTGCCACTTCGTCCACCACTAATCCTGCATAAACTGACCTGGGTTCGAACCCAGGCCTCCGCGGTGAGCCTCTTTCTTCTCTTATTTTCGACATTGAAATATTAACCGCACTCCAGATTCTGAAAGAGGAAAATGATTTCATTATTAAAGCCATTCCGTAAACATTGCCCTTGGTGGGTCTAGAGGTTCATTACGGTGACACAGACACATGAAATACTGCGTAACGTCTTGGAATGAAACCTGTTGGTAAAAGGATACAGAGCTAATGCTGACGAATAAGTGAAAGAAGATGTAGTATGGATTAAGCTGTGTAATATGCCGTTACTTTGTAGTATTTCCAGTACGTGCGACACATTATTAAACGCTACGTCATTTTGCAGATCATATGTTTTATGGTCGATATTCTAGAAGTGCAAAGGAATCCTTGATTGATGTACAGTTCATCGGCTTGTGATTCTGCTGCTAGGTTTGTGAATAAATGCCTAATGTACTGGGAAGTGTATTTAAAATACAGTGGTAAATATAGTAGAGTGTATGTATCGCTTGCTTCAAGTTCAAGAACTCGGTATTTAGGTCACAGTAGGTCGTTGTGGTGTTTACGTTGGCTTCCCAGAATAAACATATTTCTTTGCCTTTAACTTCATTGGCCACTAGTTTTGTTACTTATATGTGTTTCTTTGAAGATGGGAATTTAATTCATAGCCAGCGTTTTATATTTAATAAGGAGAGATGTAAAATTGTAGGTTTATTTACCCCGAAAATAAGCCTTGTAAACATTATTGTCTTCTGGGACGTTGCGCCGTGTAGTCTGGTAGAAGTTTACCGACGTTTCAGAGGTTCTTGCTGCCTCCATCATCAGGGCGATCGCCCTGATGATGGAGACAGCCTTCTTCATATTAAAATTGGCCTTAATGTATGTTATACATTTCTATAGAATAGCAGTGCACAATAAAAATTGTGTACGTGATAATTAATATTATGCTTAATTGAAAATTAATAAACATATAACGAATGTTCCAGTGAAAGAAGTCTCCCTCTTTTCGTCACTTTGAGGTGTTACGTTATTATAGTCTAATATATTGTCTAAAAACACAGCAGAACGTTACTCATCTCTGAACAGGTTTTTGGTATAATGAATGTCTAATATCGTCACTTGGATACGCTGCGAGTATTAATAACCACTAGGTATTTTGACTACGTGCTCAGGGTATAATCACGGAGCTTCGAATATTAATTTTTCATGCGCTGACGTCCATTATTTATCTAAGCAGTCAATTAACACGCCAATTATGGACGGGAATAATGAGATTAAATTTTAAGTTTTAACGGGTACTTAATGCAATTAATTCTTCTCGGGCTATCGGCCGTGCGAGACGAGTTCGTATCCAACTGTTTCTGTCTTAATTATCAACACCAGGAGACCGTTACCAGTATTTACCTCTTTAAGAACAGAACACGCACCGATATGTAGCGGTTTGTCTTTTCGATATGCAATCGAATAATTATTATTATTGAAGATATAACAGCAGTCTCTTGAGACTTGAGATTAATGTATCGATGTTGGCCTTCTGTATTTTAACTCCTTGTGGACTTCAGGCCTGAAGATGGAGGCAATAACTTTGTACGAAACTTTGGTATCTGCCTACAAGTCCACACGGCCTCACAAGTCAGAGCAACTAATATATCGGCAAGTCTTATGACTTTAGTTGAGACAGAATTTGTAATGGCGGAGTTGTGTGTGCGAATAATGCTGGTTGTTTGTGTTACGTTTTTGTGGTCTGTTCAATTTGCATATTAGCTGCGTAGTTCCTTTTATTTTAAAACGGTCCGTGAAACATTGTGTAAAGATTTAGTTTATGGTGATGCTAGATGAAGTGTTACCTGGAATAAGATAATGGAATATGTAAAAAAAGAATACCCAGAAGTAGATTACTAATTTACCTTCAGTAGCGTGCTGTGACTTTCCAAGGAAATTTATGGATGAAGTTTTATAAATTTTAGACACTGTACATGGCTTCAGACGCAGTGCCGACTGCTATAATCCAAAGACATCACTCAAATTCAACTTAGGCTGAGGTCGCATTGTTTTCAGAGAAAAGACATGCTACGTGTTTGTGGATGATAGGATTCTCTGCAGGCCTTTATGCTACCTACTCGTATTGTCTGACAACCTGACAGCAGCTGACTGCATCTGAAGATGCGTGAGGGACAGACAAGTTGGATGCTGTTGTTCTCTGCACAGTCTGTATCTTATCTTCATCAAATTAATCTCTGGAGTATGAAGAATTGAAGTTAACAAGGTGCGCAATTGAAGTCTTATAAAACTGTGATGTACTAGCAATATATGGTTCCGAAGTGTAAAAAGTCGAATATAATGCTAAAGGAATTAGGAATTTTGTGGCTTATTGAAATTTATTTTTCTGACAGCAGACGGAACACATTTAATTTTTAAGGTTTGTGTCGATGGTGCGTTGTTGAAGCAAACTATTTTCTGGACATTATTCATCGTCCCATACTAAATAAGACACGACGTTTCGGAGACGGGAGTCTATCTCCGTCTTCAGGTAAAACCTACTCTGTTGGGCCCAATCGATAGGGGCTAGCTCTGTCAATGTGATGATTTCATTAGCTTTTGTTTACAAAATAATTTGTGACTCGGGCCAGTGTAATATCTGGACTGTTTAGTGGTTTGTTTTATAAGTGAATAAGTGGACACCAGAAACAGTTAATGATGAAGAATATATAAGAAAGCATTTTTAGAGTCTTTGTACCCTAGACTGAAGTACTCTTTTCCTCTCTTGTATAAAGAATGCTTAGAATATACTTCAACCTGGCTCGGAACATCGATACTTTTCTTTTAACATCCCTGTATGTTTGCCAGTGGCCCAGTTATCGCCAGTTATAATTCGTAGCCAAAGCATTTGCGTTCTTAAAGTAATCAATTATATTTATATTTTATTAGTTCTCTTACCGGTAAGGCCTTCACGATTGACACATGTTCGTGAGTCATGAGTCTTGGTGTAACATCCCAGTGTTCCTGTCGGCGGCTACAAGTAGGCAACTAGGACACAGAACGCGGCATGACGCTGTAAATTGCGCCTAATAACACTGTCGTTACGGATAGAAATCCGAACAGTTTGTGTTTATATCCGCATAGTTGGTCAGAGCGATGTTTTGTAACTGTGGGTCGCGGTCTGTCAGTGGTCCGAGAAGTTCTTGACATGGTACATTTCGCTGTTATTATTCTTGTGCAAATATAGTAATGTGTCTTTATTAATTTATTTAATAAGAATTGATCGACTACAGTATATCGCACCTCTTCTAATGGCGTCTGCACAAAAAGGCGGGGAACGTTAGCCTCAAGAAACGGCATGATGAGTTTTTGAATGCAATACAACATGGCATTTTCATTCAAACTGGCGCCGAGTCAAGCTTCTAGAAGCCAGAGTTGCTCGTTAGTGGGAGAATGCGGGTCATGGGTTCAAGTGTGGTCGCCTGAAAATAAATAATGTAGGCCTTTCCACAAGATGTGTGGTGGGGGGGGGGGGTTCCCTTGAGATATACCTTGGCTTGTAAATAGGTTAACAGAAAAAACAGTGCTGTGGCGACACGTGTGTGATTTACATTGCTGTTCCTTTGCTGGACCACATCTCCAAGAGTATTGAACTCGTCTCATTCGCTAGCCGGAGATGTAGCATGGTCGGTCTTAAATTTTTTCAGGCACCTATGAAGGCCGGCCATTAGGCAGATCTCTAGTCCAGTTTTACTCTGGATTTGTTTATCATTTCGTCGTCGAAATGAAACAGTGCCGGCTTCGAAGGTTTTAAATTTTTACAGATTCATATTAGAATCCATGATTCTTATCGAGTTCCAAAGATTTACCTCTGCTAAATCACTGATGTTTCTTCCTGTAGCAGACATTTTTTAAAACTACAATTATGTCAAAAGGAATAGATGTACTGCGCACTATAAAGGACTGTTATAAATCCTTGTGGGATGAAATTAATTGGAAAATGTAGGTGTAGATTGTAGGATATTAAATTGGACCTCAGAGTAATCTGACGGTTATGTCAGCAAACCTTTGGGCTTCGTAATGACTTGGAATATCTTGACGATGTTCTTCTGGGTTGTGACGCCATGTATACTTATAAGTAGATATCAACGTTTCGAAGAAACATACTGCCTCCATCTTCAGGTCTGAAGTTCTGATGCTGGGAGGTGAAGAGGTTTATATATGGTCAGATGAAATTTAGACCGAATTAAGTATTAATAATTCAGTGCTAGTTGTTTTGATAATCTGTAAATTACTGTCAATAAGGAAGGAAAAGCATAATTGGTAACTTTAACAGTTTTTAAGTTCTGTAGTTACTCATCGTTCTAAGAAACAACTTGTTCAGGACCTCGAGTAAAAGGAATATCCCACCCTCGAACTATGCAGAACTTCTTATTTGTCTCGTCTGTCAGAGTCATGACGACCTAAATGGCAAACCGCGCTGAACTTTGCGACGCACTGTACTACATCACACGAACAATTTGTCGACCAATCTTCGGTTCGGCACAGCAGAAGCACAACGACCTTCTTACGTCTGCACGTGCCGTCGGCTTTTGTCGCGCGGGCGAGGTTCGATCTGTGGACCTTCAGATTGTCGTTCCAGGACGCGGACTGACAGATGCATCTCGATACCTCGAGACGCAAAGCCCAAAATGGAAGATGAACAAATAAAAACGTGTTAAATCATTATTATAATTTGAGCATTGTCCAGTTTCTCAAATACGTCGTATTTTAAACACAGGACGTTTCGGAAGTTTTCTCTACTTCAAACTTAATGTTGATTTTATACTGATCCAGTGGTTAGTTAGTATCCTTGTTTATAAAGGCCCAGGGTTCGATTCCAGCCGAAGACACTAGTCTTCGCTGTAATGAAGTGTCTATGCGTTTTAAGTTAACCATCTGAAAACACGAAGTTCATCTAAATACAACTTACAGATCACTGTTCCTACATCAAAGAAAACAGTGCGTCTCCATCACAAAGATGAAATTATTAATGCTGTTTTAGGAAATAATATAATATATATAATATAATAATATAATATTGAGAATCATACGAAACAAATTCTATGTACACAACGCAAAATTGCTGGCAAGTGAATGCTAAATTAGGCGTGCTTCATCTGTGGAAACATTGAACAGATGCCTGTTAGTTTATGTTCATACTTTGATCTTTAGGTCTGTACTATCATTTTAAACATTTTAAGATATTTAACAGCTGAAGTTATGGCGAAGTACTTCAGTATCTCTGCTGTAGATTTACTTTGTCGAGGTTCTGAAGCTGTGAATGAAATATAGTAGGATAATTATAATGGTAGTCTTTGGGGGGGGGGGGGGGGCACGGTCGTGGCATCCTGCTTTCCGATATTTGCTTAAAGAAACTGAGAAATGACACGAGAAATAGAATTTATGAGCTGGAATTTGAACTGGAAATTTCATGAATTTTGTTTGAACGCATTGTCGATGTATAAACTGCTTTGTGAACAGTACGTTTATGCATGAATTATATGAAGATCAGCGAGGGATGGAAATTGAGAGCCCGTCTTGAGCTCACCTGTGCTCTAGTGTGCCGATCGCTGGCTGCAACCATCAACGGATGGAAAATGGCCCGCAGTGGTCGGTCAGTGGCTTGTGTTCTGCTGCTGACGGCCTGGAAATAGTTGCATGATGCCTGACTACCAAGAAGGTGCCACCCATTTGGGTCATTAGGTCGTTTCGGAGGAAACCGTCGCTATAGGATCGTTCCCTTTGGCCATAGCTTTACTAAGTCGGTTCTTATTGTAATAGACTTTGTTCTGTTGCGTTCCGCGTACATCTCAACTGCGCAGCAGAATCTCGGAACAGCGAAGCATCTCTTCCCCGCCACATTCTACGAAAATGTTAAACGAATGAAAAATTGATGTCGCGTGATACCGATTCCAGTACATACACGACTTTAGGCGATCTTTGACCGCCGTGAACGTTGCAGTTCAAATCTTGCGCTTGTCATGCATATTTGTGCGTTGTTTTCTGCATTTTCTTGTGAAGAAACCGTTATGAAGTCTCACTTGGGGCTGTAGCCCCACGAAGAAGGCGATATGTACAGTAGCCAGGACCAAACCGTGTATTTAGCCTACGTCACAGCTTACGGGTAGAAGGAAAACAAACGATTACGCTACGTAAACCAAAGACAAAACCGACATAGTTGAAATATTAAGAAAAATGTGGGGAGGACGTTGAACACAGCAGTCGTGGCCTGTTTTAAGGAACATTACTAACATTTATGTAGAGGAAGACCGAATACTAGGGAAGACCCCGAAAAATATACTACCTGTATCCTCAACCTTGAATATGAAAATATGTTTCTCCGAAACTTTATTATCTACCTGCAAGTCCTCACGGCGTTTTTCGCAGAAGAAGACCAACGCTTTCGCCTGGATGTCATATGTATCAGAAGACAGAGCTGTAGTGAGACAAACGAATCGGCTAAAACAGGAAGAATATGACGACTAACGAGAAGGAGAAACTCACTGTGATCCCTTCGGAACATGTGTTGTCTTTTGTAGATACTGAATCCCTGGAACGAATTAGCTGTGCCGTGCTTAGTGTTTCTGAGTGGCGGCCGACGCCATATTGCAGAGTGCCCCCGCAGAAAGGCGCGGTGTCTGACCGCAACCTCGTGGTTTTCCTCTCGTCTTCTTCGAAATCTGGATGAAGAGAGTCATAGAACATTACTCATACGTGATATCTGTGGAAATAGCAATAAATGCCGAGCATGGCTGCCTTCTCTGTTGTTGTGCAGTGTAGTCTGACAGATATTGATCGATGTTTCGGATGTTCCTAGTTCCTCCATCATCAGGACGAGTTTTGTTTACTCCCACACCTTTCTAAAGTAGTTATGCAGTGCTTTCAGTGATAAAGATGAAAGGAGCTATCACTTACCGCTTCTGGTGTCTCACCACCAATCGCTACAGAGTTTTCCAGATACGAGTCAAGCATAGCTCCATAGAAACTATAAAATGTACTTGCTTTAATGATAGCAGTTCGTCCCGGGAACTGGGAAGTGCCGATTGCGTCCAACTTTATTTCTGAACTCAGCGTGGAATTAATTCGTGAATACAACATTACATTTTTCCGAATTTTACAGACGTATTTTCAACAAAAGACAAATATAATATTTAGAATAATATATACTCAGGATTCCATCCGTTAGCATCTAGCGTTCGTCTTTATCTCTTTGATTCCGTGTACGTACATCTCATAATTTCAAGCCACTTAACGAATAAAAAGCAAGCCACAGATTTGCTGGACCGTGTAATGTGCGTTCGGATACCGCTGCAACGTACGGATTATAACTAACATTAAAAATGGATAGAAGATAGACTAGCGGAACGCGAAGTTGCAATAGTAAAAATATTGAAAATGTCACTGCCATATACACTAAATACAAAGTTTATTGAAAAGTCGTGAGACTCCTCATAAGCGTACACAAGAAGAAGCGAACTTAAAACACTTTAAACTCTTAAAAACAACATTATTATCTGTTTGTCGTAAAAGGACTTCCTTATTTAAATACATATCAGTTCCTATAAATTTACGATTTGAATAATTACAGCGTAATGGTACTTAAGATAAATTCGATCAAGTGTATAAACCAGTATAATTCTGTGTTTTATTAAATTGTTTTAGACGTGTGAGACATTGTAGTGTCTTCAGAAGTTTTTGACATATTGAAGATATTACGATTCTAAAGAATTGAGCACAAAGCTGGACGTTGAAATGATTCTTAATATTTCAGTACCTTATTTCGCCTATTTAACATTGGATTACCCAATAGTATAACAGCTCCATATCTTTCTTACATATATTAAATATTCTTATGCATTTAATGGAAGAAAGTAGAACAAAGTCTGAATTAATTTTGCATTGTTTGGAACTCATGCATCGATTTCCTTTTTATTATAAACTTGAGCCTTTGGGTATCGTTTCCCGTCTGCCTTGAGTCTTATTTTTGTTTTTATTTAATTCTGTGTGCTGAAAATATTTTCAATCATGAAGTGAGGAGTTAATGGTGTTTCATCTGCTTTTGAAAGTGCATTGTCTTACCGTCTGTTCTATTAAGTCTTGAAATTTCTGTGATTTCCTGGAACTTGGTCTGTTAATGACCTCACGCGGATTACTAAGAAGGACCATTATGTTTAATTATAGCTTTATCATTATTCTCAGTGTGCTGCTACTAATATAAATACAACCTGCAATTATTCGGTACGTCAGAATGCATCATGTAATGTTGTACATTTTTTTAATATTTGTTTTGTGTATGTAATGACGCCATGCAGTTTAGATAGAATCTCTTGTTTTTTCCGTCTGCTATCTCAGAAACGTGAAGATTGAAATACGGCCTACACAAAATTAATTTAATCTTTGTTTTGTATAGATGTAAAACCTCGTCTCTGACGTTAAGAGAAGAGATTTGGAGGAGAATTTTTGGACACGAGAGGGAAAACTAGAAAAAAAATCTATTGTCTATGATGTGTAATGAGGAGCTCCATAATTTGTACCTTTCATCAAAAATTATTGCGATGATTAAATCGAAGAGAATGAGATGGGCGGGACATGAGAAGATGAGAAATTGCGTACAAAATTTTGGCTAAAAATCTCGAAGTTTAGCGGTCTCCCTGAAGACCTCGGCTTGGATGGGAGAACAATGTAAAACTGATTCTTAAGAAATGGAATTTCGAGGGTGTAAATTAGATTTATCTAGGGTCTTGTGTACACTGTGAAGAACTTTGTGGTTCCATAAGGCGAGTAATTTCTTGACTAGATGAGTGTACTACCAGATTCTCAAGAATGCTCCATGGAGTTGGTTAATTTGTTAGTTCGTTAGTTTTTAGTTATATAGTGACGCTTGGTTAGTTTCAGAGCCAGTAGAATGAGAAGTAATGAATTTGTGATCATGTAAAGCTGATAAATAGGGGTGTCAGTAGAAAGGAAGAGTTGTGGTTAATTATGAAATGTGAATGATAAAATTTGGTCTTGGACAACCCTGTGTACAGTACCCACGGTCAAGGCGTATGCTTTGGTCATCGGACCATGGCAGTAGACGAACCAGGCAGTTGCTATGGGCTTTTAACAGTTCAGTTACCTAGATGCCTTTGTTTAGTTAGGAACGAGATGTTAGGAGAATCTGCAACCTTACAAGACTGGCTGCTATAATAAAAAGTGTCAGTGGAAAAGTGGAATACGTAACAAGACGACCATGAAAATGTTCATAGGTTTTCGCTATTGAAGTTCAATGTATAACTTCAGCTTTCGGGTGAGGGCCGCGTCTAATGTTTGGTGTTAACCAGCGTTTCGGCAAATATTTTAGTTGTTATATTCAAGGTGGTTGAGGTGGGCTCATTTCACGGCTAGTAGTGGGAGCAAGATGAATTCGCTGGTGCTGATTGCCTATTCAGCAAGATAAAATTTCTATCAATACTTGAGATAATGTGCCATGAAGAAATTAAATTTAACATTGTCGTAATAGGTCATTCTGACTCATTTTAAAAGAAATTAAAATTGTTCCAGTGTAGTTTTTTTTTCCAGTAATAATTTTTTTAATTGAAGGAAACGACGAATGGATATTTATAGAGGAATCTGAACACACAGGAAATAGGAAAGCTTATTCAGCTCCTTATTCGGGTACAGTGCATTTTATTAGAGCACGCGTAATTTTGGATCCAAATATCCATAGAAAGGAAAAGTTGTGTTGTAAAATCAGCGAGTAGTAACACTTGTAACAAATAATAATAACATTTTGGACTTGCATCTTCCGAAGGAATTAGCTTATCCATAACAGCCCAAGAGATGTAAGACGTCTTCCATACGACACACATTTCTGGAGAGCTATATACTGTTAATGCTGAAAGTGGAAAATGCTCCTGTTTGCCTTGTAGCCACATGAATACAAAGTGTCCATGTTGGAACGGAATCTTGCTTTGCCCTTGGAAACATTAATGTGAAATAAAGCATCGAGTTGTTGTCGTCTGGAATAAAGCGTTCTAAGAGTTTAAACAGTTCAAAATTAAACCATAATAACGTAAAATATCGAACTGAAAAAAGAAGCTATAGTAACACAAATCAGAATTTTTTTTTTGTAAATCTTATATTTTATCGGAACCAGTTGATGTAAGATTATACCACACGACAGGGTAATATTGATGATGATGATGATGATAATCACGTGTCATTAAGACAAAAGACATGGGAAAATGACATGAAGTGTGCTGATGACCATTTGTGTCGGCGAAAGTTGAGAGCTGAATATGATGGTAATTGGAAACTGTCAGCAGAAACTATATTAATGTCATTTCGGGTTAGATCATAAACGTGAGGCAGGTGAAGTTCTGAGAAGTGTTAACTGAGGAAGAATAAAAAATTCCTGCTTAAGAAGTTTGTCAGTAAAAATGAGCAGGTGTTTAGATGTTGCTTCGAATAATTTAACGTCTCCTGCAATAAATTAGTTTTTTTGTGTTAATAAATAACAGACTCTTATTCCCAATTCGCAATAGCTATTTATATAAATGAAACATCACAAACTTGTATTTAAGTCTCCAGAATTTATTTTGTAGCAATGTTTTAGTCCAGTCACAGTGGCTGTTATTATCTGATCCGTGGGCCTTGATCGCTCGGGGACACAGGTCGTGATTTCGAATCCTGCTCAAGACATAGACGTTTGCCCCGTCTTTTCGTATTGTGCAGATAGATGCCAGGAGTTCTACCAGATGTCTAAACTGATCAATAAACCTCCGATGTGTGAGAAGGCCAAGGTCCTTCAAGGACTGTAGAGCCTTGAAGCAATAAAGTAAGGAGTATTTTAATAACAAGTGCTTTTCATTGAACAACCTAAGTGTGCGTCTGACATAACTGTTGCTCCCATCACTTGTAGAACTCTTTAAGTGAACTTAACCAGTAGAACTCTTCTTATGACATCAAAGAAACTGCTGGTAGAAGGTTGAACCCATGAACCCGTCTATAAATACGACAATTTTTTTTTCGAACTTTGTCAGTTTAAATATGTAAGCCTAATTGAGGTACGAGCACTGATACTGCGGTGTATAACTTATATTTTTAAAGTTCGGGATTACGCTCTTACCAAATACTTTTCCAGCCAAAATTGATAGATCACCATTTAGATATTACAAATATAATGAACACTGAATTTAAAAGAAAAATAGGGTGAAGGCAGGTCCGGTAATGCCGACTGTCCGTCAAATTTCAGTTATATTTACGATCCTTAGGTCATAATGTAAATTTGGAAGACCATTAAAGAGATCAGTAATTAGAACTGGATACCCACATTGACACAAATTCCATTAAAATACTTACGTGTAAAGAGATAATTAAGAACAAAGAATGAGATGGGAGGATAACATCAAGATGGATCTTTGGAAGGTGGGCTGTGTGGATAGCAAATGGATGGAGTTGGCTCAGGATCGTGGCCGGTGGCGGGCTTTGGTGTGTCGGTGTTGAACCTGTGGGTTTTTAACGGACAAAAGAAAATGTCCGCTAATACCTCGTGTCCATAAAAAATAGGCAATACCAGACGGTGTCCGTTAAATCGTTGTCCGCTGAATCGAGGGTTTAGAGTTTGCATTAAACATTAATGTCAAATCTCATGTCAGTACCTGTAAATGCTGCAGAAACAATGGTCTTGGTTTGAATATTACTTAGAAACTCTTAACATCACCGCAGTCTGTTCGTGAAGCGAGTACCTTTTTCACATTCCTCAAAGCGCTGTCTGAAAGAAGTTTAAAAACACAGAGATTGTGGTTTCCCCATAATTGCTTTCGTCTTTTTAGTCTGTTTTTCTTCACGTAGGAGATATTAACCTGCGAGGCATGAAACACAAATTTGTTACAGTCGTTCGTAACGATTTGCTTTAATTTATTTTCTGTTCCTGAATTGTAACCGTAATAACACGCGACCGGGCCTAAAAGAACGATCAGCCCCTGAATTTCCTGGCATTGGGTTAATACAATCTTTTGGGACAACTTTACTTTCAACATTTCACGAATTGTAGTTTCATTTTGACTTGTAATTTATTATTTACCAAACGCTGGGTATGAATGAGTTTTCTGCCGCCAGAGTTCAGCGCCTTCGAAGAGGAAAATTTTCATTTTTCCTTCCATCAAGTTTGTGAACTAGTCTGCTTTAGCACACACTCGACCAGTGAGCTAAGATTTGAGTGCATCGAAGAAGAATCAAGCACATGTGATTGCACCAGCATTGTATTGGTAGATTGCTATCATGGCTGGTTCTGCGTTAAGCGGGACATTCTGTAGTATAACTACACAGAGAGAGAGAGTGAGTCTGATGATCTGACATACAGCACAGAAGGATAAATTATAAATGCGTACGATATTATAGCTAGGAAATTTGTTATAAAGCGACCAATTAAAACAGAGACGTAATGACAATATTAAAACGGACTTGATGGTATTAGGTTGTGAAATGGGTAATGATTTGAACTGGAAATGTTCATGTTTAATGAAGGATTTGTGTGTTAGCTGTGACGAACCATCTGCTTTTGATATCATAGGGCTAATTAATTAATTAGCTTGTTAGTTAATTAGTTAACTTATACCAGTTGCACAGGACTCAGATAATAAAATGATGATAAGTTTTATCAAGGCGATGTGTCAGTGCGGAATTTCACGTGTAATTTCCGTAGAGCATTCTTAATCTACACAGGACGAATAAAGACATTGAGGCAACGACCATGAAGTAATAATCATGACGAATGGTACGAGCAACCTACAGCCATTTGTTCAGCTTTAGGTAGTCTTTCTGCATCTTATGAGATTTGTTATTAAGGAACGTGCGCCAAAGGCAGGGGACGCCCACTGAATACAAAAATGTCGGGCACTCTTACAGTAATTAAAGGCAAAACCCCACCAGATTGACACAGCAGTAGTTCGCCTGACTTATTGCAGGTACCCGGTTTGAATTATGGCTAATGGTTTCGTATTCTTTCCTAGTCCTTCCACACGAATGAAACAGGGTCCGACTTGTCTTAAGTCATTTTGCCACATAATACATAATGATCCTCTTGTCTTATTCGAAATTACGTAACCCCTGTAGATGATACAGCTTAATTACGTGGCTAGGGGATAAATTATAAGTCAGAGGACAAAAAATGTCGGCAGAGTTTTGTTTTCTGTCGGACAATGAATATGTATAATTCAGTATTATACTGGTACAGACAGTAGCTGATGTTATCGCGCCTCTAAATCCACGTATATACGAGGTGCGATCGGAAAGTTTCCAGACTGCGCCTATAAAAATCCCGTACACTTATCTCAGGTATTAAATTCATCCATAACCCTCGAAGTAGTTCCCCTGGGAGTGAACACAGCGATCCCAGCGCCGCTGCCAAGCCTGGAAGCATCCTTGGAAATCTTTCTTTGTCAGCCTGTCAAGCACCATCTGCGATTCTGCCTGAATCTCTTCTATCGTCTCAAATCTCCTTCCCTTTAGCTGAATTTTCATCTTTGGGAAGAGGAAGAAGACACACGGAGCTAAATCCGGCGAATAAGGAGGGTGCGGGATGACGGCCATGGTGTTTGAGGCCAAAACGTCCACACGTAATTCATACCTCTCAATAGAGGTACTTCAGTGCGTTACACACCTCCGTATTGCGGTTGGAAGGAATTACGTCTGAATATGAACGGTAGCTGAAAATATATTGAAAAAGGAGAAGCGGACAGCCGACAAGGGGCCTCCGATCTGCTAACAACTCCTTACAGACAACAACATTAGTGTGTTACTATAGGGTACACAGGGCCTTGACTGTTTTGACCACGATGATTCACTTTGGAGTTTCATTAAAGGTGGTAGTCTCTTCACCAGATGAGCTACTATCAGTTTTTTTTTAAATTACTGTATCCCGTGAAGTCAGCTACGGTATAATGCGATGTCGTGTCTGTTATTCTTGGCGTGATTTCTCTTTTAAGCTTAAGAGGTGCTTGAAGGAAGGCTGGTGAAGATAAACCTGGTCTTGAGACCAACCAAGCTCAGCTGAAGATAGCCGTAATGGACGTCTGTTACTCTTAGATTAAAATGAGTCTGTTCCCCCACGCAGGATTTCAAGACATCGAAATATTGAGCTTCTTGAGATTTATAGTGAACACTTCATAACTAAAGTTGTTCCAAAAAGTTGTATACACACAAGGTTAGTATTCCGTATTATTATGTGTATACATCTTTTTGGTACGATCTGTATATGAAGAAAACCATAGCATTAAAATGCACCAAACTTCGTCCCGTTAAAATTTAAATTCTGTTGTGCAATTCTGAAGGGAAGCGTGACCCAAATTTTTTAATCAGTAAATTATTTTGTTAAATTTAAAATTATATGTAGACCTTACATGATAATAACATAATATGTGTTTTTTGACAAAGCGTTCACGGCGACCGAAACTGGTAAAATGTTCTTGGGCGATTAACATGTCTCTGCCTAGATTACTCCCTGTTGAAGGAGGCAGAGAAGGTCTCCGAAATGATGGGCTTACGTGCCTGATCACCCGAGATGATTTTAAAAGTAATCTTTATTCGCTGTAAATCTCGTCTTTTCTGGATTATGAAGTTCACTAGTCATGTGATGTAACTGGTTATTTCGTGCTAAGCATAGTCCTGTAGTTGCTGAAGGCGACTGGATTTTGTTGGCCCAGGACAGGGTCCTGTGGAGGGCTTTGGTTAATTCAGTAATCAACATTCGGGTTCCCTAAGCCATCTAGTTAGTTAGTTCACAGTTTTGATGCAATTTTAACCGGTATGGTTCTAAGTTACTCGTATTTCATAAGCATTTCGTTCTTCCATACAAAGTAAACTACTTACGTAGTCAGCTGGTCAAAGAAGTCATTGTCTGGGGCTAAGTTTGTGGGGTTAGAGTACTTTACTCTTCAAAAACACTTTTGCTTGTAAATAGTTGTTTCCTGTATCTTGCTTTCCTGTTCAAACACTGAATTCCGAATGAATGTTTCGCAACAAACCTACGCTGTGCAGTAACACATGACATATTTTGAAAGTGACTGTCTTATGAGATGTTGCTTCATGTAGGAAGTCACCGATGTTTCAGATGCGCTTTAGTCTCCGTTATGAATCTAGTTTAATTTTTTATTTAACGAGGGATTTGCGGATATTAAGTCTGCATAATCTCTGCTAGAAATGCCTTCGTTGCTTGGAAACAGTGGGACTGGTCATCATGAGATACCAGAAATGTCGTCAGTGATGGACAAGGTCCAGAAATCAAACAATTCATATTGTATCGTCAGGACCCTTCAGAATCAGTTTTGAAATTGTGTTAAGTACCGTACAAAATGTCGGGGCCTGATTAAGAGTTTCACTTCCAACACAGAAGTAAGCTTATCTTTTTGGTTACTTTAATTGATAGGTGAAATTAAAGTACACAAAAATGCTCCTTTCTGTAAGATTTGCATTATGTGTATCCAAAGTTCAGTTTAAATCATTTGACAGTTTAAAAAGTTAATAAGTATGGATAAACACATGGACGCATGCACATACGCGCTTACATGATTGCGTAAGTTTTTCCATGTAAAATAATAAAGTTAGGCATTGCGTGTACAGAAACAAGAATGTCAATTTTTGGCAGTGGATATTTATTTCAATTAATCTTTTTCAGGTAAGTTGCATGTGTTTGAAGATGTAATGATTGAATGAGGCTTGGGACTACCTACGTCACGGTAAGTGCGAAGAAATTTGTTATTTGAAATTTACGGTAGACATGTAAATTCCATATTTTCCCCTGCTAATCACCATTCCACCATCCGTCTTCAGGGCGATGAGTATGAAGATTTCTGTCTTCTGGGTTGTTGCGCTGTGTAGTCTGGTCGATGTTTACCAACGTTTCAGAGGTCATACTGCCTCTATCATCAGAGTATGAAGATTTCTGTCTTATGGATTGTTACGCTGTGCAGTCTGGTCGATGTTTACCAACGTTTCAGAGGTCATACTGCCTCCGTCATCAGGGAGATGAAGATTTGTGTCTTCTGGGTTGTCGCGCTGTGTAGTCTGGTCGATGTTTACCAACGTTTCGGAGGTCATACTGCCTCCGTCATCAGGGCAATTCATCGTCCTGATCACAGAAATCTTCGGACTCGTTTTTGTTTGGTGTCGGAATATAAAGACGTATAGTTTCAGAATGAAGATCCTCCTTTCGGCTTGCTTCAAACGTAATCCATTTGCCACAAAAGCTGATTTATTCCTTTTAACTGTTTCAGTATCTTGTAGGAATGGGTTGGATCTATTTCAATAGTCCACGTCTGTGGAGTCCCTGGCAGTGCAATGAGGTCGGCATTTTAGTGTTTACTTTTTGCATGCTATGAAGTTGGAAACAAGCAGACACTCATTACAGTTAACTTTTATTACTTCTGTCATGCTTGGTAATGTCCCATTACGTTTTCCGGTGCAGACAGAATAAACAAGCAGCGACAACTCTAGACTTGTTTTAAGTGATTCTTTATATTCTGTAAAAGCGAAAGGTAATTGACCAGCTCATCCTCCACCACCTGTCATTTCTGTTATGGTTTATTCTAACGGTGATCTAGGTATTGTGGCATGCGAGCTTCACATATGGACTTATTCTCAGACGACTGTACAGGACTCGAGGCTTTCGTGGACAGTGGAAGTGACCCTTTCGAAGAAGTCACTCAATGGGTGGTCGCGTAGCACTTCAAGCCCTCAAATAGTAGTCCATTAGTTAACAGAGATCGCTGACAGTAAACTGATTATACCGTCAGAAACCTGAAGCTTCGACCCTTCAATTGTAATATTAAATATAGAGATTTTATGTTCTCACGGCGGCGAGTGTAAGATCACTGTCTTCTAGGATTATGCTCCATGATATGGGAAGTAGCGCCTTTAAAACTTGGATCAATTTCTACAAGACTACACGGAGAAACATCCCAATACCTTCGGGCATAATCCTAGAAGACAGTGATCTTACACTCGCCGCCGTGAGAACATAAAATCTCTATATTTAAAAGTTTTAATTGCAAGATTAGATTAATCACTGAGTCGTTTTCTTTTCCGATAGCGTTGATTCAGTGACGTTGAGATTATTTTTCATTTACTGAGTTACTTGCAGGAGCCTGAATGTAAATGTGGATTGCCGAGTTTCTGGACCTTGTCCGTCGTCAGAACCCATTAAGAGTCAACCTGAATGTAAATGTTTTTACTTTCGTTTAATTCATTTCCTCAGTTGGTATCTCTATACAGAGGATTATTTCCGTCCAATACCGGCTCTGATTTTACACACTATATGGGAATTAGGCCCAAAAACCCAGAAAAGGGAAGGAAAATGAAGTATTGTTGATGATGCAACAATACAATACTAAGACGCCGTTAAGGACAGAGCCAACAAAAACTGGTAGTCAGAATTCCAAGAAACCAACAAGTCTATCAAACATCCACTTTACAACCATTCCTGTTGTCAAAGGGGAGAGGCTCTGTTGTTCAGGAATTTCGTACAATTTCCCTTTGAAATTTCAATTAGATTTTGCAATTGAATTTTAATCAAGCTACAACAGTTATTCATCCTAACCCGCATTGTTCCAGTAACACTATAAAGTCTTTACCATGAACTCAGTACAGAAAGAAAGTGCATGTGATACTCCTTTACAGTAAAATGCCAGTTTTTGAAGCCGGACTTGAAATCTGAAATGATTAATCGTTAGTGTTTTGAAAACTATACGAAGCGGTAATAGTTTTTTAACTGAAGAAGGACGAGTATTTTCTTAATTAATTTCTCCTCGATTTCGAACCTTTTGTTGCTTCAATTTTATTAATTCTTACCAGACGTGACTAGATATTATACCCAACATCAGACCCGGATCTTGCCCTCGTTATTTTATTTCAGTGCACATTTCTTATTGATCTTTTATCGTTTTTGCCATTCATCCTAGCATCGACATTGATGGTCACTACATTTTATCAACAGGATCACCCTAAATGACTTCAGTAGTTTACACAGCGTTGCTAAATACACTTGATTCATTCGCTGTCAGTATTACTTAAAGTTTCTAAGTGATAAGCTTTGTTAAGTCCCCATTCATCTATTCATTACGTGGTTCTTACAAATAAGATAGTAGTTAACTGAAAGAGATTTCTGTTTTGTAATAAATTATCTGCAGTGTACATTTTCGATTTTTCCTAGCCTTTATACAAAGTAGAATGCTAAATAATAATTTATTGTCTACTTAATAGCGAAAGTCATTAAGTCGATAATTTAATAAAAGGCTGTTAATATGCATGCTTGTGTCTATAGGCCTAAAGAGTCATTTGAACATTTGAAATGTTAATAACAATGAAAGTAGCGTGCTCAGTACACAAATTACTTATACACTGCAGTGATATCTTATGTTCTGTCTAGACTGGACAAAATTTTGTACAATTATTTTCATTTCCTAGAACTCTTTGTTCTCTGTTGTTGAGGTTTCCTTCCGTCTTTGAATATGAAGCTGTTGGCCCCATGGCCTGTTCTGATTAACTGATGATATCTTGTAGGATTTCCTAGATGAGAGATCGAATTATTGGCAGGTCTTTACTTACAACAAGACAACACACAAAGTAAGATGACTGTCTGGGTTGTTGCGCTGTATAGTCTGGTGGAAGTTTGCCGACGTTTTAGAGGTCCTCCATTATGAAGGTAATGACAGCACACAAAACAACCATGTTCATATTCACCGCCATGAGAACCTGGTAGTATTTGTCGCAAGTGAAGGTGACTGGAGAAAGGAACAATAAACGAGAAATTATAAAAATGAAGAATAATTTTAATCGGATCTTAAAGTAACACGGTGTGGGGTTGTGGACTGGATTCATCTTGAAATCTTAACATGAATTAATCCGAATTGGCAGGCTCTTGTGAGTACGAAAATGAATATTCGGGGTTGATAAAAGACGATAAATGTCTTTATCAGCTGAGAGCTTCTCAGGGTTTTATTTACTATGTAGGAAAGTGTTTTGACTAACAAGCAGAGCATGAAAATAATATTTTGTGGCCTGCTTTATAGAGATGTCTTGATTGTAATCCAGATAACAAGAAATCTGACCCGCGGTAAAAGCTACAAACTGGGTTTCTCACTCTGTTTTTGTTACAGACTGTCTGTGTGTGTAGTAATTAAAAATTCATGTAACACTAATCTACATTATAACCAGATCAGCAGGTCCGTTCGAAACTTGGCTAGGTTTGTATGAACTTATCTCAAACTTGTTTAAC
This sequence comes from Zootermopsis nevadensis, assembly GCF_977971745.1. Classification (NCBI taxonomy): domain Eukaryota; kingdom Metazoa; phylum Arthropoda; class Insecta; order Blattodea; family Termopsidae; genus Zootermopsis; species Zootermopsis nevadensis. The sequence goes on from NW_028259136.1 coordinate 3,970,676, forward strand.
GTCTAGAGGGATATAAAATGAGAGAATCAGAAATGTAAGTAGGCAGAGTTACGAAACTAAGGAATGGAAATACAACTATAATAATGAATATAACAAAGGGATTCTTTTATATGTACAAAAAACTTAGAGGTCCAGAAAAGATGAGAACTGGTTTGCGGAGCAGACAAGAATTTCAAGGACTACACATCCTTCCCGTCTCTGAAGTGTTTAAAGTTGCTTTGAAATTGTCCGAAAAATACTATAACATTCTTCGTGTAAAAATAACCAAAGCTTTTAAAATATTTTCATTATTTAATCAGGACACAAAACATTGACAGAGAAAGAAACTTTTATGACCCATTTTCCTTTGACGCATAAGTTTAGGCACTAAAAGACTGGATTCCTGAATTTATTAACTGCAACTATCACTTTGGCTGCAGGACCTATACGTTCAACGCCGCTAATACCAAAGCCCGCCATTGGACATGGTCATGAAGCAGTTCCAGACACTTCCAACTTCTTTTCGGTCTTCCAAGTATACGTTTTCCAAGAGGTAATCCCATCTTAACTTAAGGCCCTGGCAGTTTTGCAGGACGCCATGTTCTCACCGCGTCAGCCTGGTATCCCCTGAGACATATAAGCGAAAAGTTAAAAAGATCCTTTTCCATGCAACGACGCAGAGAAATTAGTAAGAAGCTAATACTTATATACGGGCGGGAGTGACTGACAGTATTTTGGTATTCAACGTCGATGATTGATTATTTACAGTTCTGTATCGGTCGAAGAAGTTAATTGGCATCTAACGAGGTGAGTTAAGAATATTATTAATATTAAGGGATGGGACAGGAATCGCTTGTAGCAGTTTATAACATAGTGTCCCGGGATTCCGGCGTATATTGAGAAAAAACAACTTTATAGTCAAATGTTAAATAAATAATGGACTGGAAAGGATAAGGAAGGAAGTTTGACTGAATATACTGTCTCGGAATTTGTTTGAAAGAGCAGCGGAAAACCACGAAAACCATCAGTCAGCATATCTTGTCTCTGGGCCGAGATTTGAACCTGAGACTTCCGGAATACGAACGAGTGAGAAACTACCCTATCGTGACATTCAATAAGAAGGAAGGAAACAGGGAAGGAAGAATGAAAAGTAAAGAAATAAGCAGTCCGGATGAAACAGTGGCCCCGGGGGTGGGGAAATTGCGGAATCAGCGAAGCAAAATGAATTTCGGTGTTAACACGATCCTGTTTGTGTTACGTGTTAGGAACTTCCCTGACAAGTTCTGTGATTAAACTCGAGTGCAGAGTCTTATTGAAGAGAGAGGGCCGTGGTCTCTTGCGTCTAGAAGCCAGGTCACCTCGTGGCAGCAGCATTGCAAAGGAGGGCCCGTCTCCTGCCGTGACCTGTATCAGTGATCACTGGGCCTGCTCTGCTTAACACAGCACGTGCGCTTTGCGACTGTAAAGGTGCCGTGTTTCAGCATGACTCAAGGGCGAACACAGAACATACGGAAGAAAGTCGAAGTGACCAGAATGTTTTAGTTTATTGTCGGATGCGTAAGATATTTAAACATCAAATGAGGAGAGACAGATTTCAGTATACGCTAAAAAGAACACCTTCCTATATCAGGTTGTATTCACTTTAAATGACTGGGGGAATCAGGATCATAGCAAGTCTCCCAAGAGTTCAACCAGGAAGGTTTCCGCTGTCAATAGCTCAGAGTCTGTGTTGTCGAAAGAGAGGATGATTAATGAATTGGCAACGACTGTAATCTTGAGACTTGCAAGGAATGCAGAGAGTCCGTAGCGTTAAAGGCAGGGTTAACCCAGAACTTGATGGCTAATGGCGCTGATGTATCTCTTCCACTGTTCTCGTCTTATTTTATTTCTAGTTGAATAATTTAAAGTGAAGAATATCGGAAGCTAATGACAGGTCGAGACAGAACGAGTTGCTCTTCGTTCTGATAAAATGAATGCATTGCGTCTGTTCTCACAGCCTCGGCCTAACCTAGGTTGACCCCAGATTCCGAACGGTTTCCGTGAGCTCTAAGTTAACCTACTCTTCTTCCCTTATTGCGATGTTTTATACGATTCATTGCCTCATTCCACAGTTCTAATTTATTACCTTGTTCAGTTTCTTTCTTTGTCCGCGTATTCTTGTTGCATCGCTTCCTTTCTTATGTTTTGTGAGTTTATTTTTTCGTCATTCATGAGTTTATTACTTAACAAATGTGAACTGCTGCTTAAATTTTATTGTACAGTTATATTTTTCGTTCGGTGTCAGTTTAATAAATCAAGTTATTTAGCTGACATTGAGTATTATTTTTCTAGACAAGTATCCGGATATACCGCTATTTCTCCTGTATAGAAGTTTTAAAAAAATAAAGCATTGTTCTTCTTACATATATTAATTTTAGTCAATTATGTTTTATTGTGTGACTGTGGATTCATATCCTCGTATATTTAACAGTAATATAAAATCTACTTTGGAAACGAAATAGTTATCGTAATAATGTACCAGTTGGTGACAGAGACCTATTTTCAAATGGGTTTTTGCCAACTTATTATTCTAGTTCTCGATGTTGGTCTTCTGGGTATCAGCCCCGTTTGTGCTTGTGGTTAGATACCAATATTTCGGAGAAACATACTGCCTTAATCTTCGGGGCTGAAGACCAACATAAACATTTTCACCGTCGGAGAAACCTCAGATCTCATATTATACTAGTTTAATGAATCGAACATGTGTTGAGAAATATGTATTTCTGCCAATTATTTTTAGAGCTGTATACACCGAACTTTACGTTCTGAAACTGTAACTTCTGCCATGAGTTTTCTAGTTGAATGCATCGATCAGGTTATCACAGAGCGTTAAAGCAATATTTCCTTCCATTTATTACAGTGGGGAGAATTAATAAGTATTTTTAGTATAAAATATTGCGCACGTTCTAAGTTTACAGCAATCTGATAAGTGCAAACAAGAAACTCTCCAAGGAAAACTGCATTTTCTCGTATATGATTCTGTTTTGCGTTGTCTCTTGGTGACTTGGTACGAACAGAATCAAGGAAAGTGTACAAATTGCGAGATTATTAATGAACCAATTATATAATGCTCCTTGGTTTTCGCTCTTTGTCTCTCCCTGATACACACAGACTGCTAGCCTCAGCAAAATGTACCCATGCAGCATCAATCTATACTTCTGGCCGACCGACATCTGAATATACCCTCGTACCCTACGTGCTGGAATTTGGATTCAGCATACAATTAGTCATATACCGCAGGGTCATATATAAGCCTTTATTCTTCAGTTTTCTTGTTATACTTCTGTCCGTGCTTTTATTTTGTTTTAATCTTGTTCAATGTTTTGTAACTATAAAACTTGACCTGAAATTCCGAACGGTTTCATTGCAGTTAGCATAGCGCAAAAGTTTACAGCAGAACGGCCAGCTGCTTGGGGATTCAGGACAGTGTTTGCAACCTCGGCGAAGATATTTGACGCATCTAAACATCAGCATCCATTGGACCTTTGCGAACATCAGTTTATATAAATAATAGATAAACTCTGAACAAATTCAGCTGTGTACAAACGCCTCTTGATATAATTCTAACAATATTAGTATTTTTATTTTATTTTATTTTCTTCTGTGTACCTTCCAGAGGCAACCTGTGTAGTTACTTCCGATTCAGTCCAACTTTTTCAAGTCTACCAAAATTTATAATCCATTAAAATTATTCTGGTTACTTCTGTCTGCTACCCTGCTCATTATAGGCTTGCCTCAAGGCATCTTGATTGTTATATGACGTGATTGGTGAGAATTTGCGACCAATTTGGCATGGGTCGTAGGCTATATCAAGTATTGTAACGTGTTGTAACTTACAGCTTAATGTCCTCATGCGTGTTTATGTCGAGCGTTTTCGAGCCTATATAATGTGTGTGTCGTTTATTGTTATCGTCATTATCATCACCATCACTGATACCGGAGGTTTAGCTGCAATGCGAATTTGTGAGAAAAACATTTATTTTGCCGACATGATGAGTGAGTTTATTTTAATTTCCCTCGGTTCCTCTTGGATAATGCCCTCCTGGTTATGTACTACAACAACGAAGGCGTTTTGTATCACACAGAAGATTAAATTTTATTTCGGAATAACATTATTTTGAAATCAATTAAATCGTTCTGTAATTGTTTTGTCGACGTTATAAATTTGTGACTCTCCTTGGTTTTTATTCAAATTGTATTTAATAAATTTTATGTCCTCTCTTGATGACCAGGGAAAACTGAATTAATAAAGTGACTTACTACAAGTTAGACGATCAGTATTTGTTTCGCCATGGTAACAGGACCCGCCAAGCTCGCACCTACTCTGTAGACCTGCCGCGTTTCCTGTCAGATACGCGCCCAATTCTCTTTCCCTGGTTGTAAATTGATCTGTGTTCCTTCAAGAGCCAAAGACTAGTGAACGTGTTTTCCTCAGCATCTCCTCTGGGCATTTATTATGCGGTGCTTAAGAGCAGGGGTAACTGTACCCTTCTACATTTATATTCCAACTTACAGAATTATAAATGTGTATATACTGAGAGATCTTGTTTCTGACCCGAAAAGAAAACAACTTCCTTGGTGACAGAACTTGAACCGCTGAGGTGAAAAGGACGCTGTCATGCCAACATAAATTCCTGTTTTAATGTGGTCCCCGTAAGACCTCTCCAGCAACCCTGGCTCTGAGGAATGAGGAAGGATTTGTCATTTTGTGATTGGTGGGGATGGAATGTTCGCCTCAATAGTAGCGGGATAGCTTAATCACACAAAACTCTTATACCGCAGCCAACATTCTGTAGCATGTATCCGTTCTGGGGTTCTCACAGCGGTGAAGATGTCAGTGTTGGTCTTCTGGGTTGTATCGCCTTGTGGACTTCATCCTCAGCATTTTTATCCGAAACGTTGGCACTTACCTGCAGATCCACACGGTGTTACAACCCAAATGACCAACACTAGCATCCGCTTACCATGTTCGGCGGACAGAGAATTGTGCTTTAATTATTTTTAGCAATTTTGAATTTAATAACGTCATATAAACCACAAGGTACAACAATATATTCATTATTATATAACGAGATTAAGGCCAGTGAATTATTTACATTGATCTCGTTACATAAGACGATGTTTCGGTCCTCATCAGCTGTACAAACATTATCGTATATTCATATATTCGATCACTTACATTTGTTTTTATAACGATCATATAATTCTAGGTAATAAAATCCAAAGTATTAAGAATCTAACTTAAATTACATCCAGATCTGATGATGATGTTCCGGGTTTCAATTCCGTGCAGACTTATATAAACAGAGACCACTCCATCTTTAGGTCAGCACTGAAGATGGAGACAGCACCTTCCTTCGCAACGTATAAACCGTAATATTTTTTTGTAATTTGACAACATGCTGTCCGTGAATTTTGTAAAATGCTATTAAATAATAATAAAAACACATTCACTTGTGAAAAATACATTTTGTTCAAGGCAATGCCTCAGTCGCCCGTTTCTCAGTTCAGTGTATTTTAACGCATTGAAAAAAGAACGCCGAACTGCGTACATCAGCAGCTGCATCGAGTTTCAGCTAAAATGCGAGTAATAAAACAAATAGTCTGCGCTCTTGAAGTAATAAATTTCAGCTTCAGTTCCTTAGTCTGAAAGAGAGTAATGAAGCTTAGAGTTCTATTAAAGTGCAATTTAAAACTGCGGTAGTCATACTAATTTCTGTGGAACGTGGTTTGTCCTGTTACATTTATTCTGAAAGAAACTATCGAGTTTCTTTATGTACATTTTTCATGCAATTTACGCGGTTATAATAAAAGCGCTATAAAATTAGCAATGACGAGATTTATGTTGTAGACACGCTGTTAGTTGCATTTAATTGCGAGCGATTGTGCATTTATATTCAGGTTTCAGAATCAGCTTTCTCTTCAGTCTGCAATGATCCTGTAGGAATTTATTCTATATGTAATTTCTGTTTTATGTTCAGATCATGTATTCGCCTTCGTATGTTTCACAACAACGATCGAATTACTCTGCAGTGCTGTTGAATTGACAACGCCTCAAGTGTAGGTAGAAACTCACTTCCTTTTCAAGTGTTTGTGGTTATGTTTTTATAACACTTTGACCCTTCAAGTAGGGAAGATACGCTGAAGTGAAATCAAAATTGTCATTTGGTGGACTGACCGCTTTTTATATGCACATATGTATCTGTAACCGTGAAAACGAGTTGTGAGTTCTTGTGAACACGGTAATGAATGTAAGGATGCCATAAAAGGTGGTGAATTTCTTGAACAGGTGAGCGAATATTAGTTTCTCAAGAAGGACTCTGCTCCTTGCAGTTACAGCTAACAGAAGTCTGATTTTTATCTTTGTTATCGTATTTTTGTCTGCTTTAAAGTACAAACAAGCCGAAATATTTATGCCCGTGAGTGGTATCTGCAAAGAAATTACTCGTTCAAGTAGTCTAGTACTTCTAACTTCGACCTAGACAAAAATGCCATCACTGGCGTATTCCAAGTGAGGAACTCCTCGTTGGCGTTTGTCAGCTGTCCAAGGAAGATTCATTTTATCTTATTGTTTCTCAACGAAAGTAATACTCTTTTTTTAAAATGTTAGCCGGAATAACACGGCTGACATGAACGTTTCGCCCCTTAATATAATAAATTGTTCTTGTTATCCCTGTAGAACAATTATAAGTAGTGCAGATGTTTCGCGTTTAATTGGAAGGGTTTCCCGAGTGAAAGATTCCGACCACAAGTTGCACTCATGCAGTTAAATACATAACCACAACCGTGAAATACCATTCACGTTCTCAGGAAAATCACTGTGTTTTTTTATGTGCAAGCTGTTATGTTCTGACTTCGAAACTGCTCATGTACGTTCAGTTTTACAGGATCCATTTGGAAGCAAAACTTTTTATGTATCACTTCTTACTGAACGCAATCCATCAAGTTGAAAATGGAGGTTAATGCTGTGGGAAATGTAATCTATTTTATTGATAGTTATAGTATGTAACTACAATAGCAACAATAAATGACCTTCAAAGGGATTATAACAATGGACAACGGAACTGGGTAGTCTGACCGCCAGCGGTCTCTGCTGTCTGTCTGAGCTGGGATTCAATTGAGAGGGCACGGGACATTAACCACGGTCAATCGAGTTTGCTTCATGGACTGCGGCAACCGAAGAACAAATCGGCTACCTCATATAAAAACCCATGAGAATTACAGTAAAACCAGTTAGTTAATGTCTTAACATAAATCGATTATTCATGACGTAAAAGGAAATCAGTTTTGATTTTGTTACAGGGGTTATATTTTAATAAAATTTGGAGAAAGCATAATTTCCAGATGCTATCTTTATGACTTTCACATTTATGAAATGAAGACGCGATGCTTAACACATTCTTATGCCTGGTACATAAATACTCTCATTTATGGAGAGAAAAAAAAATCGGGAGGTCTCAGGTTTAAATCTCAGCCCAGAGGTTGGTTATCTTGACTGAGGTATTTGTGAGTTTCCTCAGTACTTCCAGTCAAATTCCGGGATATTATCTTAAAATAGGTCACTGCTGCTTTCCTCGTATCCTTTCCAATTACGCTACCCTACTTCAGAAAGCTCGACAATTTCTTGGCCTTATCAGTTCAGCTCAGATCCTAAAATGTCTTGAAGGTCTTTTTAAAGCTGTCCTACCACATTGCAGGATCTTTCTTGGTCAGTTAGTATTTATTTAAGTGACACAGAACTTCCCCTTCAAGAAACCCGAAATTGCTTCATTGTGATCATAAAAGTTCGCCGTTGGACCCATCCTGAGCTATATAAATCCAGTGTTACAATTAAAGCAACTAATTAAGCATGCACAACTAATTAAGTAAGCATGCATTTAAAATGTGAGGTTTAGACAGCAACTTTGAGTTTAACGGGCAACGACCTTGCGAGAGTGTGGTTACTGGAGCGGAAGGCGAGGAGAGGTTCCTGCCCGTTAACTGCAACTGCTCCGGAGAGAGGCTGAGACACCCCCCGCCCCCACCACACCTCTCACCGCTGCCCCTTTCTGAAATCACTCCAGCATGGTCAAGGGCTCTGCAACTACTTTTTATTAAGGTAATGAGTGGTTACAGCTTTCTTATGGCGCCTTATTAATGTAATTGGTTTTATTTCAACCTTAAAAAAATTATATTTATATTTAGAATAGCAGAGTACCCGCAGTTTTGCTGCCACAAAATTTCACAAGTTTTATTGCCCGAAAGCTTACCGTATGTCTCATAAATTTGTTCGTATCGTTGAATATTATATAAAATTATTACTATTATTATTGTTGTTGTTGTTGTTGTCGTCGTCTGAGGATTACTGTCTACCTGTGACTGGTGTTTTATATACAATGTGACCTCTGATGATGATAATGATAATGTTATGGAACAGGTTTGCAAGTTAAGTCCTTCCTTTTCCGTCCTGAAATGTCTAAAGCATATTTAGCAAACATAGGATTTATAACGAAGGAGACAAGTGTTCGAATAAACAGCGCAGTTGATTTATAACGTAGTAAAAATACCACTGTGGATTGATTTAATTCTCCCCCAGACATCTGAAGTAAAATAATAAAATTTGAGACACGCCACTGTTTTGTCATTCATATAAAAAGATTGTACATGTCATGTTTTCAAAAAAAAACTCTTCGTTGGCTGCATGGGTTTGTAGGACACAATGCGATGCTGTGTTATAAATGGAATCGCTGGATTTGTGACAGTTTTTACAGGGATGATGACGAGGTGTGTGCCAATCGGTCATAGCCCCCGATGTGTCAGTGACATGATACAGTCATGACCGAGGTTCTCACAACCATGACAACGGTTGTGTTTGGCAACGTTCCGGTCTCATCTCTGATGTCTTCCATGAGCTTGCTCCAGCGTTTGTTAATGTACGAAAGGATTCACATGTTAATTACATAACATTTTAATATTATTCTCCAATGACCGCCTTAATCTCACATTTGTATTCAAACGCGAGGTTTCCAGAATGCGATTAACGTCGACAACTGTTCATATTCTTCTCTCATAGCTCGAGAGAGTTAGAGTTGGCAACACTTCATTGCCCATTTCAAACAGAAATCCTTTCAAAGAGAAGTGATCGCACCTGAAGTGTGAATAACCCTTGCTTCTTATTTCTCCGTCCTTCACATGAACTGAGTGCTCATGCAACCTTGACCCTGATCCCAGGGTCGCTGTGGAACAAAGTAGACTGCAGTTCCTTTTGTGATACCTCATTTGATGTTAAGACTGCAATACCTTGAACAGGGTCGTGTCCAGGTGCATGTGTCCTTTACGTTCATCATCAGGAGAATGATGGTAGAAGCGTTGATGATCTGTGAAACAAATAACCTCAATATAAGAAGGAGGTGAATGTTCAGCTTCACGCTATGGTTCCTTTGTCCCCTGTACCCATTGGATATGAGAATGGATGGGCCCCAGAGCCGGTCTGGACATGATGGCGAAGGGAAACATTCTTTTGATGCTTGTCGTCAGGCCCTTAACGAGTCATAGAGACAGACTACATGTAAGCACATACAAGTAATTATAGTGACATGTTAGAAGCTTCGGTAAAAGATTCTTTACTAAGAAAAATGTCGGGTATCTTTAAAACTCAGTTGATGAGATTAACTAGTCCTATATCACAGGAAAACGAACACTTGTTGTAAAACATCTCTCTGGTTTAAATGATCTCATATGTTCTAGTGATTTGAGATCTTTTTATAATTGGCCACCTCTTGTAATATAATGTGGTGGTCACTGAACCGATCACAGATGAGTATGAAAACTGAAGTTAAAGAGTATGGATGTACTTTTTAATGCCTTACGGACATTAGTTGTAGTCTTTATAAAGGTAAATAGATGGCAGGTGGGAATGACTTTATCGGTAGCCAACCGTGGCTTCAACACGAGATCTTACTCAAGCCTTCGTTTGCGTGTCTGTAATCAAGAAAAATGTGCACTCCCCCTTCCTCGCTTGGGTTTTGTTTGCTCCGTAGGTTATTAAACTAAAAATGGCCATGATCTGTGTTTGAAAGTAATACCCTACTATTAATATCAAGGGCTGTCAATTTAGGAAATGCGCGGATATCCTAACAGTTCTGGCCTTTGGGCTTCGAAATGGTTTGGAAATTTCCTAGATACGGATTTATACTCAGTCACTTCACAAATTCTGGGCTTCAAGGGACGTGTCCGTTGATGTTGCTTGGTCGTAATGAGAATTGAAATGGGTCGACAGATTTTAGTATCAAATTTCGTTGAAACCCATTCAGTGGTTCCCGGGTTATTGCATGCGGATAGACAGACAAGCGTGATGAAACTAATAGGCGCCTTGCACTTTGTAGTTCTGAACGCGCCTAAAAATCTTATCGGTGTTCCACCCAAGCCTCAATCAGGCTACGTTCCGAATACAGCAAATGGAATTGATTTGAACATTTTTAACTGATATTAAAAAAAGACCTCATATTTTAGCGACGAACCTCGATGTCCGCTGCCAATAGCGTTTCTTTGTTCGTAACTCTGCCAGATTTTCAGTCGCCACGGAGAAGTAGCACAGACTTCTGAAATTGGCTCCCACTGTCAGTGAACTTCTCAACTGACCTAATTAAGTTTACTTCCTGCTAAGTCACATCTCACTGCCATATTTCAGCAGTTGTTCTGAACGGGTAAACGAAATAAACGAATGTTTCAGCGGCTATTTTTATCGCTCCAAGTTCAGTTTTCCGCGTGTCTTCTGTTTTGAGGCTAAGGTCGTGGTGGTTCTATCATGCTGCAGAACGTGTTCTAGCGAAGGTGAATTTCCGTGTGGAATAGGTACAAACAGGCACTTGGAGAGGCTGTTCCTGAATCTATCAGGTTGCTTTCAAAACCGTTCAATTATCAGAGTAAAAATACTACAATCCCAATTTTAATCTTTACTTTTATTCTTCTGAGGATAATATTTTGACCTAAGGACGACATGAGGATGGAGAGGTTACTATAATTTGCACTCTTCAACAATTTTTATTTGCATGATTAAATCAAGGAGGGTGAGATGGCGTCGGATATAGCACGCAAGGCGGAAATGATAAATAAACAAAAAGTTCTGATTGTAAAGTCTAGAGGGAAGAGATTACTCGGAAGACGTAAAAGCAGATGGAGGATAATATTAAAATGTATCTTACGGAAATATAATGATAGAATGATAGGTGCGATCTCAAGCTGTCACGGCGGCGAGTATGAAGATGTCTTCTGGGGTACTGTGCCGTGTAGTCTGGTAGAAACTTACCGACGTTTCAGAGGTGCTAACTGCTTCTGTTATGAAGACGAATATTGAAATTTATATTCGTTTTTTACCTGGGACTACAAGAGAGCCTTCAGACACAGAATTCACCCCCCCCCCCAGAATCTACGTATCTGTCACCATTTTGTATACAAAGGAATACAGGCTTTTTCATAATCCAAAATGTATAGAAATTGTCATTGTATTCTGTGTTAAAAACACACATAGATGTCCAAGATGTGGCCGGCTTTTAATCGAAAAGTCTTCATTCACTAATAGCTGTTATCAGTGCGTTCAGAATTAAATTTATTATAAATAATACACGTACTGCGCCGTGGTTTACATATCTCTTTTATCCATTCACTTCACCCTTTGGCAGAGTTCATTTACCTGTCCACCCACTGCAATCGCGGTGCGGGGTTCGTGGTAGATGGACGAGTCTTGCGAGCGCATACTTTTGTCTGAGAGAGAACAAGATTGAGATCTAAAACAATAGCATCATCGATTGACGGTAACAGTACCACAATTTTGAACAAGTAAAAGTTGTAGTATTCTGATTGAATGAGGATAATCGATCTCGGAGCCCAGAATCGGTTCGAGGACGTTCGAAACAGGATCCACGCGATGTTTGGTGTTTGTGTTCCCTTGGATCGTTTATCATTTTCACGAAATATCGGTTGAATGATCAACGCGATAGCAATTTTCGGTCGTACAGTGTCAGTTGGTTCGTGAGTACTGGCCACCAACGAAGTGGTACGTAATTACATCGGCCGCTGTTCCTACGTTGAAATTAATAATTAGGTTTTCTGCGAACTCACTAAAGCACGCACTGTACAGAAGCCGAAGGTTTCCAAAGTAACACTCTTCGTCCTTGTTTTTATAACTTCATAGGAAGGAAAATCTTTATTAAGATCATTCTTATGTGATAACATGTTCCTTTCACTCTGTGGTTTTAAATTACAATCGGTAGATTAGCAGCTTACCTGTCTGTAATATATTATCATAAAAAGTAACGTGTTCATTTTGCACCAATGTCCGAATTTTTTTAGGAACGTAAACAAGACTGCGAGTGGGCCTTTATTTTATTAATACTCAAGAGTTTGAAGAAAAATTGTTACCTTATGCTGTAGCAGGGTTTTTTTTTGTGGTTGCAATAATTATATGATTTGTTCTTGTACTGTTGTTTCAGTGCTTGGCTTTTATTGGTCTTCTGTGGCTGTTGTTAAACACACGAATAAATTAATTGAACTTAATTATTACATTCCATTGAATAGTACGTCCTGAACATAATGAATCCACTCATAACCGTAATTATGGAGGCAGCAAGTACCTCTGAAACGTCGGTAAACTTGTATCAGACTACACGGAGAAGGGTTTCAGAAGACATTCATCTTTAAATTGAATCCAGTTTATTTAAAGTCTTTTATAATCCTTTGGTCGGTAATTTTCTGTGGTGCTGTGGCGTTGGATCAACAGGTTCTAGTATTTGCTATTCCCCACCGAATTCTGTACAGCAACTTGCTAGAGTTTAGCCCTTCATAAGAGGAATCCTAGATGGATGTTTACCGTTAACGATCTGCAATTAGCTCTCATAGAAAACAGCGCTGCGGTTTTAAGGAACTGCTCCTATTTGATGAGGTAATTAACTGAAGTTACAGTCTGATAAATGTTCCAGTACAAGCAAGTAATTAAAAATGAAGATGAGTTTTCACCCGCGCGTTTGGATCGTCACATAAGGATCCAAAAGGTTTGCGACCGGTTGTTCAAGAATTAGGTTCCTGTCTCTAGAGTACCTGCTAATTACACATGACAATGTTTCAGTTTTGTGTGCAGATACAGGCTGCTAGGCTGTGTGCTTTGGTTTGGAGTTGTAATTGCATTTTCCTTAGACGGGGCATCTTATCGGTATCAAATAACACGAACAATAATAAAAACAATATAAAAAATAAGAATAAGAACAACATAAAATGTTCACATCTTCACAATCCAATTTAAATATGTTTTATTTCGATCATCTTTTCTTTAGTGATAATAGTGACTGCCTGTTAAGAAGTTTGTCCTTCGGTGTTATTAAAACCTGATCATTTTGTTTCCCCCATTTGAGTTAGGGTCTACACATTGTCCATTTTCATAACGATACTAGGATAAAATCGAGTGGTTAGCAGTTTTATTAATATTCTGTGGGTGCCAAGTTCAAATCTCGGCCCGGAGAGCGGCTATATTGACTTTTTCATAGCTTTCCTCAGTCCCTCCATACAAATACCAGATTAATGAGGTCACATCTTTTCACATCCTTTCCTATTCATGTAATTATTGTTCTATCAGTGGTCGATGTATGATATGCGTAATAGAAAGCGTCTTTAAACAAATCAAAAATAATAAAAATTACAATTTATGTCTGACGCAGTTTTCTGTTCATCGATTTTTATGCGTCCTGTTGTAACCATTCCGCAATTCTTTCCACGCCCTGGGCCATTAATTCTGCTCTGCGTAAAGGGCCCTGATGATGAACCGTCCCTCATAAATTGGATCTCAGTAGCGACACATGAAAGCCTCATAACGGCTTTCACTGTCTTGAAATAATTAATAACAGAAATAAAACATGTCTATAGTTCATTAATGTAAGCTGCATAATCCTGCAGAAGTTTTATTTACAGTCCTTAATCAGACAAAAGTTTGATTTCATGGATCAGAAATCAGACCACAACAAGGTCTTTACTTAAAGTGACTGACTAAGTAGATGCGTGGGACAAAGTTGATTCTGGGGATGTTACTACAGGAAAAAATAGTCACAGTAAATTTTAATTCTAATATAAATATATTCTCTTTATTAAAATGTTGACATTCTTTGAGACACACTATACTTCATGGAGTTAAGACAGTTGGAGGACTCACTCACAGCGAGATAATGGTGCTAACTGGTGATGGTAGGTCGAGAATTTGATCTGCAGGCGATGTCTTGATGAAATTCAGTCGCGTGACCCGTTCCTGGAGATCCTCATCGAGATGGGAGTAGCATTTGAGGACTGACTTGAATCAGGCAGGCGCTCCCTTCTTGCTTACTTGAGTGGCAGTGCTTGGACAATGCTAGTTGTCTGTACGGGGGCGTACGATTTGGACAGCTGCCTACCAAATCACCATGCATAGAGGTCGACAGGTCAACGTTCTACATGCAACAAAAGAATGGCCTTATATATCGTCTCTAATAGTCAGGGAATACATTACCTTTCACTTAGGAATAGCCAAGTATTGTATAATTCTAAGGATTAAATATAACAAACTATAATTTTATGTAGTTCAAAGTTTAGTTTAAGTTTGTAGAATCAAGAAACAAAAACAGTGACAACAAATTTGATGACGTATTTTTTATGTGACATTTTATTGGGAATATATTTAACCCTTTGAAGCAGAAACTCTCCTAAGTAAATTTTAAGAATTTAGTCCGTACCTCAAAGAAAACATCATTTCTCCATTACAAAGATGAATTGGTTAACGCTGTGTGTAGAATTATACGAAGAGTTTAATCAAAACCATATACGTAAAACTGATTACATTTATTGATTTTACTACTTACAGACCGTAATGGGGTTTGTGCCATTATTCAGTTTCTGGAATTTCCAGAACGTTATTGACACAGTCCTTTGTCATCTGCGCCTGGGGTAAGTACCCCGCTAGCTCCTGTCTTCAGCTTCTGAATTGAGAGGGATTGGAGGAAATACATAATGTGAAACTTCGCTGTTAGTTCCCGTTACCTATGATCGTGAGGTATTTAAATAAAAATTATTCAAATGTGCAGCGCATGTAACAAGCCTGGAAAAACGTGAAATACATACAGTGTTCAAGTTGGCAAAACTCCGGGACTATAGTGTAACCTAGGCGTAGGATGTAGTGCAGTCTAATATTTAAATACAAACTGACCCGAAAAGATTTATACACACATTTTGCTAATGTTAATCATGGGAACATTTATTGCGATGACATTTGTTAAGTATAGATCGCACTAGGTTTTCCTCTTAAGCACAACACACGGAGATGCACAACAAGGTTAATATTTAGTATCGTGTGTGTACATGTTTTTGGGGCATTCTGTAAGTCTCAGAGAAATTTATTATGAGTGCATGGTCTCGATTTAAGATGATCTGTAGGAGCGCTAGTAATGAAATTTATTGATGACTGTTTTATAATTTTGGGAATTTCTTGACAAACTGAATGACATCTACCGCTTAAGGAAGTTATTGTAGGCACAGTAGACTTAGTTGGTTGGTTGTTTGAATTTTTTGTTACTTAACTTGTTTGTTAATTAGTTAGCTAGTTGTATGATTAGTTAGTTGATTACTGAGATAGGTACCTAGTTACGTAGGAATGTCTAAAGTTAGTTGGTTTGTTAATTAGTTAGTAGAATCTGTGTGCAGCTGTAGCATTTCTTGTCTAGTGTCATGTGTTCGCTACTTCGGTAAATGTTTGTTTTGAAAAACTACGAACGACAAGAACTTGCCTGCACAACGGTTATCACGTATGGTGATACGTGAAGTGGTTTACTTTTGTTCTGCAGGTAAATCTATTTTTTCCACATCTGACGTGACTTGTGTTCCATGTTCATATCACAACGAAGGCTGCTGAAAAATTATAGTCGAAATACAGCTACATTTCCTGTAGTAGTTAAAAATGAGAAATGAATCACCAAATTGCATAATTGTATTTATAATTAATGCTAATCCTGCCATATAACTTAGATTGAAGCATCTTAAGGAAATCCTGCTTCGTATTTCTTTCCAAGGAACAGAATGCCGTTGACTAAGACAGAACTTTTGAAGGAAATTGTTTTTGCGGGTGAAGATATTCTCGTACACGTAACCTCATTAACTAGATTCTCTAGGAACTCGTTCTTGTATTTACTAACTCCGGTTGCCAGTAAGTTGTTAGGAGATTTGTCAGTTCATATAAAAAAGGCAGAATTTGCGTGTGCTGTGATGTCATCGCATTTGTTTGCAGACTTCGCTGTGCTCGCTCGCGACTCGTCCTGTCCCCGCATCTGCCCTCAACCAACAACTCCGGGTGGTGGAGACCCCGTGTGTGGCTCAGACGGAGTCATCTACCCCAGTCTCTGCGAAATGAAGAAGAAGACATGTGGGAAAGGTAGGCTGATGAACTCACCCAGCATAGTAAGATTTGAGGTTTTCATGGAGGTGATTACGAAGATGGCTGTCTTATGGTTTGTAGCGCCGTGTACCTCTGAAACGTCGGTAAACTTCTACTAGATGACACGGCTCTAAAACCCGGAAGACAACCATCTTCGCCCAGTATAAATGAAATTGAATGGGCCTTTGATAGTAAAATGACCGGCTCTGGACTACAGAGGGTCGATTCCCGGCAGAACGTCGACACTCTTCACCAAGAGTCCAGACCAGCACAGTAGCCTTTTCTGCTTAGTATTCTTAGAAGAATCTTGATGTGTAAGGGATCTTCAGGAAGTCTCATGAAGAAGTACTGAAGGCACGGTGTCTGACAGTTAAGTTGCAGGATTACATTTGAAGAATGGAAGGTAAAAAGTATGTCATACTAAGCTTAATATTAAAGAACAAAACAACAGGTACAAAGTATTTAAGAAAACCCCTCTAAGGAGACTGACGGATCCGTTATAAAAATGTTGAGAGGCCTAACTTTTGATGCTAAAGAAGAATTATAAGAAGAGGCAAAATACTGCGGCTTCATTCTCTTTTCATGGCCAAACCATTGTAATAATTGATTTTCTATTTCCATAAGAAATTTTGGATTCCAGCTTCTTCTCTAAAGAGTTAATTTATGATTATGAATCTACAAAATGCAAAATGTCAGGTTAATACTTATATCTGTTACTGTTTCTTACATATTCTATTATCACTTCAATTCTCTAGGAGTACGACTGGCATCAGATTCCGGACTGTGCATGAGATCAGCTGGTGCTCATTGCGAACATCGGTGTGGCAAGGATAGAGACCCAGTTTGTGGCACTGATGGTAGAACTTACCTCAACAGGTGCATGTTACAAGTCGAGATTTGCAGGTACGTTAATCTGGCCTGCCTTGTACAAATGTTTTTGAAATTTTTTAGAAATTTTAGAATGGTAATATAATTCTTCACAGACAGAAACATTTCAGGCACTGCTCAGAGCCACGATTCCAAAACTTCATGTAACCCTTCCTTTAAAATTCAGAATAATCTCTCGTCTAAAATAATTGTTTTCAATAATTTGTATTTTATGTCCGATTTTCTCCTTCCAGACATTTAGTTGACCTACATCTTTCCATCTGCGACTTCTGACCAATAATATACACTCTTTTTCTTGACAGAGTTGGAATTCAGATGTCACATCTGGGGTCCTGCAACAATATATCGGCACATCGTGAGAACTGCCCTGTATCATGTGACCAGGCTCCCGTTGATGGTCCTATTTGTGGCTCCGATGGCAATGTTTACAAGAACACATGTCAGATGAAACTGCTAACTTGTGGGTGAGTTTTGTATCACTGGACAACGAAGCAAAACTCTGTTTTCTTGTCTCAGTGAATGAAGGCGAATGTTACAGCAAAAGGAGATGTAGACTGAAGTTGAACATTGCGTTATATGGATGCTTCTTTGACTTCAGTTGAATATCTTAGCGATACAGATAAGTTATGAAGAAGTGTCCTTTCTCAGTTCAGAAGAATCAAATCTTCTGTTGCTCTAATTAGGAAATATATCGCAGTTACGTTATTTCAATTTACCTCAGAAAGGCAGTATGTTCCTCCAAAATGTTGGTATTTACTTATAAGTTTAAATGGTTTTGTAATTCAGAAGAACATCAGCGTCATCTTTCAAGTTAACATCTTTGTTTTAGAAAATTAAATTTCTTTGAAATGAAGATCATGAAGTTTGATTTTGCAGGCAAGGTGTAGTCCGCACGTCCAAGAAATACTGCCAGACGACCCGCCATTGCCGTGAGTCATGTTGGCGAGTGGCAAAACCAACTTGTGGATCAGATGGCAAGATCTATAGCAATTCTTGCCGAATGAAATCTAAGAATTGTGGGTTAGTCATCACATTATATCACATTGTTATCTATTATTTTGCTGGAGTAACTAGTTGAAGTATCAAACGTAAGAGTGGCCCACAGTTAGTTTTGAAACTAAATTTTGATTTCCTTTTGTAAAATGAACTGTGTACCTTGACAAAGTTTGCAGCTATCTCGTGTTTTGATTCTTCAGTTTTCTGATATTGCTTAGTGTATCATACAATGTCCCTCAGAAAGTGAACCACGGATAGTCTGATTTGATGTCCTTTTGACAAATTTAATGTAGACCTCCAATGCGAGATTAATTTAAATTGAAGCTTTTAGGTGAACAGACAGATAAGAGCTCACTATACTGTGTTTATGCGATACATAGAGGTGCTTGTACACTGACATATATTCTAAATGCTACGAGTTCCGCATGACAGCTATGACACGACTGCTGATAATTGTTATGTAATTGTGTCCATAGGAAGCATGTGTTTGAAGTTCCAATGTCTTTTTGTGTCTCTCATGAACGGAATGCAAATGGAAATGGCTGTCCTCTTAATTGTGAAGGTGAAGATGAAAGCTTGACTTGTGGTTCTGATGGCAACATCTATCGCAATGAGTGTGAGCTTAAGATGCTCAATTGTGGGTAAGTAGTAGTCAGATTAACTTACTTACTGCAGACATCTTTAGCACAAAGATTGCAGTCTTCTGGGTTGTTGCGCTGTGTAGTCTGGTCGACGTTTCAGAGGTCATGCTTCCTCTGTCATCAGGGCAGTATGATCTCTGAAACGTTGGTAAACATCTACCAGACTACGCGGCGCAACAACCCAGAAGACAGAAATCTTCATATTCACCGCCCTGATGACGGAGGCAGTATGACCTCTGAAAAGTTGGTTAACATCGACCAGACTACACAGCGCAACAACCCAGAAGACAACCATCTACAAATAATTGCACAGTTTGAGACTTGAGGTTTTAACAGTAGTGATGATCTTGTGGGTTGTGACAAAGTGTAGTCTTGTTGGCGGCCACCAGTGATTTGGAAGAAATGTTCTGAAGATGGAGGCAACATAGTCCTCTGAAAAATTGGCAACCACCTATGAGACTACATAGCATCACAACCCAGAAGACCTGAAATTACATTTTTAGTTTGATATTCTTTCTGTGACTTTATTGTGGTAAGTTAGTATCTGACCCCATAATATTTTATTTCGTGTGATATTTCTCTATTACCAAATTCACATTTTAAATTCTTTTATTGCTTGTTAATAGGGCACAGGCTTCAAAGCGCAGGGTACAACCAGTAGATTTTGAAAAGTGTCGTAACAAATTCAACAAGTGTAATAAGATCCAGAAATGTACGAGAGAAGTGGATCCAGTCTGTGGTACAGATGCACACACTTACATCAACAAGTGTCTCTTGCAGGTTGCTGCTTGTTTGTAAGTATTGTACTTTTGAGTTTATGGTCTTTAATGAAAATAAGGTTACAGAAACAACATGCATATTTATAAAATGAGAAGACTACATAGTATATGGCGCAACAACTCAGAAGTCGACTGTCTAAACTCACGTCATTGTGAAAATCTCATATCATTGGTGATTAAGAATGACACTTTTGATTGCAGGAAGGGAATTCAGCTGGCTCATGTTGGAAACTGCACTACACTGGAAGAAGATGATTTCTGCCCAAACAGTTGCCCAGAAGATGAAGATGCACCTGTATGTGGTTCAGATGGAAATGCCTACCGGTAAAGCAATTTCTGTTAAATTTTGTTCTTACAGTCATCAAACCATGACATAAAAGGAGGAAAGAATTTTTGTAAGTTCAAGGTAAAAGACAAGAGTATGGACTAGATGACTGGAGTTTGATCCCTGGCCAGGGCAAAGGATTTGATGTTATGAATTAAACATAATAAATAATTGAGATGTAATTAAAAATATTGTTGTTGCAATTGATTCCAGAAGTTTCAAGTTGTCAGGATGATTTACACAAGAAATGTAAATGACTTGGTTGGAAAATCATATGTGTAAAAATTTCTTATGAGACCTAGTCAGATATGTGGATGATACTGACATTGGAATCGGTGAAAAAGTAAAAATGTGAATTGACTTGAACTGGCTTAAATCGGATCCACTGGTGCCCCGTTTGGTGATCATCATGAACATTTGGGTGCACCATCTGTTAAAGGAAGACACTGTACATGTAGTTGGTTAAATCTGAGTTCACACATCTCTTTTCTTGCAGATCATTGTGTGAAATGAAAAAGGAGACATGTGGCCAGAAAGTAGTTGCTGTTCCTTCGCAACACTGCCGCACTACTGCCCAGTGCAATGAAGTGTGTGGTGCTGAACGCCAGTTTGTCTGTGGCTCTGACAATAAGTTTTACCGCAATGAGTGTGAAATGAGAAGAGATAATTGTGGGTTAGTAGGTGGAGCCATAAAGCTCTTTATTACTGCTGTACTCTGAACATAAATTTATTTTGTTAAATTCTTTTGTTTTATAGAAATAATATTTGTATAAACATATCACTAGCCTTGTATTTTGTGCCTGTACAAAACATTAGAAGTCTGATATGATATATTTGAAGCCATACAACTCATTTTGAAGTTTTAAACATCTTTTACTGTCTCATTGCTTCAGAGAGCTCGATATGCTTAATGTAAGGAAATATAGTGTATCAGAGGTGTTTAAATTGACTTATCTGGTGACAACAGGATTCAGAGTGGTGCAGCAGAGTTTTAACACTTCTGTATTCCACAGTTTATAATTTGTTATGATATTTAAGCCAGAAAACTGATGGGCTGCATACTATGCTGTGGCTACAATGCGCTGTAAGTCAGGGATTCTCAACACAATAAGATGCATCCTAATTCTTGATTTGACATTCTTTATTATCCTTTGCAGTTGCTTACAGTGAGAGGTACTGCCAGATACTAACAACATTAACAAAGATTGTTGTGTTCTGGGTTGTTGCATTGTATAACCTGATGATATGGGAGGTAGTGAACATTTCTGAAACATTGATCAATATTTACTAGACTACAATGCACAACGTCCCACAAGACAGCCCTGTTCATACTTGTCACTGTGAGAACCTGAAATCTTTACAACAAAGTTTGTGTATTGATATTAAGAAACTATTTTGTATTATACATTGTGACACAGTATTACAGATAATGAACGCCTTTGTGGCCACAGGTTTAGAACATGTGCTGCAGCAGATGTTGGTATCTGGTGTTTAATGCTTGCCACTCACCTCTGTCTTGTGTTAAGATTAGGAATATGTAAAATTTTATCACCCCTTCCCCATGCTCCCTTGTTGGCATTTGTGACCGAACAAATAGAATATTATACATTATTTATGTGTGAAATTAAATTGTAATAACACCTTTTAAATATTTTTGAACTTTGTTCCCAGGAAGCACATCTTTGTGGTACCCATGAAGCGTTGCCTGACGGGGTTCATGTTCCGTGGCTGCCAGAAGATTTGTGAAAATTACTACGATCCCATCTGTGGAACAGATGGCAAGACATACTCTAACGACTGCTTCCTGGATCTGGAAAATTGCAGGTCGCGATCACTTGTATCCAAGAAACATCATGGGCAGTGTGGTCAACCTGTCACAGAAGCTAAAAATTACCTGTATTAATGAAATGAGTGGATAAACAATATTATTCAACACATGGACCAGGACTGTTACACACCTGAATAATTGGTCATCTGAACTAATTCTTGTGAGTTTCTTAAGGAACAGAGTTTTTTTCAGGACCTATTAGTGAGCAGTATATATGTCTGTCCATGAATCAGTTACATATATTGTTCCAGATGATGTTTAATTTTCCATCATAATTCCTATTGACATCTGTGTTAGTTCATGAGGTGAAGCAATACTAGCACCATTTTCTGTTGTGGTACATTGATAGATATTTTATAGCCATTGACATTGATTGTGTTTTCCTATAGAAAAATTAAAATAAATATTAAAACCTTGTAAATCATGTTACTTAAATAAGTGTGGTTAAGTAGCTGCCTTATTCATACAAGAAACTGAAGTTTTATACAGACACTTATTTTAAAGCTTAAAACATCATGAACTATTTAGCATAAATATAAAGACATGTAATAATTGCTCTAAGAATAGATGTAGCCAGAATGACATGAATAAGTAAATCTGAAATTGTCCAATGACAGATGATAAAGGTGGGAGTGGGAGGTTAGGAAGATGCTTCTGAAATCAGCTCTTTTTAAATTCATGTGCTGAATTATTTTGTTAATGATATTGTAACCTGAAAATATATATTCAAATAACAAAACTATTAGAATAGATTTTTCTGAATAGTTGTGTTTAGCTTCTATAACTTTGAATACATAAATTTGGTTTTGTCAAGAAGTTGTTTAAGTTCCTGAAAAATCCCTTTCATAAATATGGTCTCTGCTGACAGGATCTTTTGAATATATGATTATCATAGTTTTTTTGTCTTTTTTGATGAAGCAAGTGGAAAGCCTAGAATATATTGTTATGTTTGTGGTGTTTGTTGTTTAATATATTCATTCATTAAAACAGAAATGCTGAAATCTGTTATACAAAAATTCATGTCACTGAATAAACTGTAAAGATTTGCAGTAGTTCAGGGTTTTATCTTTAGTGTAAATGATTGTGCAGATGGCAGTTTTAATTTTTGAGCCTCATTGTTTATAAAAAAATAGAAAAGGATATTTTCTGTGTCTGCATTTAGTTTTGAATAACATTTTTGTGCAGATCTTCTGAAACATGTGAAGATGTTAAGCCACCAGATTTGTAAAAGGATTATGTACAGAGTTTAGTCAAAAAGTTCAAAGTTTGGAAATAAGATTTGACATATGGTTACTTGATTGAAATAGTTGGACAAGTACCTTAGCATCTTTGATAATTTCACAAACTGTAAAGAGTAATTGATGAGTTTCTTATTTTGGTATCCAACCATCTATTTTAAAGAGAGACAGTTTTTTCTTAAGTATTTTTCTTACTGAAATTTATTCTTTGTTGTTTCATGTTAAATAGTGTTGATTACAGCAATTGCAGAAATGTACTTGATTTTCAAATGCCAAGATAAACAAGAATAAAACCAGGTATGTGCCAGTAGAGGTGATAGTTGAAACACATATATTGGAGAATAGAAAATGGGGGTCAATAGAGTTATTTCGTCATCTATCACTTCGTCACCTTATTGGAATCCAGTCTTACTATCTGAACTTAATACGATTGCCACCTTCCTTCACCACCATATAAAAATATAATCTTTTTTTGTAGAATGCAAAATAATTTTCCATGACTTTGGATTTTCTTTATTGTCATGTGTGTATACATTATTGTGTGTGTGTGATGTTAGCTTAATACAATGTGTATTTATTTATTATACCTATGTTTGTGATCAGTAGTTGTTAGTAAAGTCATGTTACACATGTACAATGTACTTGCTGTGCTGGTAGATATTTTTACCATATATTTAAAGAGCATAGTGTATGTTTCATTTGAAGCTGTATTTATTAAGATTTTATAATAAAACAAAGCTCATAAGTACCATACACTGTTTTACTTACACATAAAAGTTTCTTTGAATTGACTTATCCAGTTTAAAATTAATATTTGTATCTCATATTTAACCAACCTTATTTACCTTTTTATGCTGGAAATTATGTCTGTCTTCTTATAACTTTATAACCAACCATCATAGATGCTTGCTACCTTAATCATCATTGCAGACAGTAGAAGTTTCATAAGTCCTCCAGTAAATGCTGTGGAAGGGTAGGAAGACCGTAAATTGGGCAGCTTCATTCAACATCCCTTTTAGTTCATTATTCAGTAATCAATCGACGCTATGTAATCTGAGCGACTGAAAATCTCATAGAAAATACAGTAGATTCTGGTTAATATGGCCATCATTTAATCGGGGCATCCATTTATTTGGGGAAAATCTTAAAGAACAAACCTTTTTAACTCTTTACGCGGAACTTGCATAATTGGGACAGCCGTGGAATTGGGCCAAAGTGTTCTAGTTCAGACGTGTCCCAATTTATCAGAATCTAATATATTACATAAATTGCGCCATTAAGTTGGTAGCAGTGCACAGCATCCTGAGATCTGTTGGTAATTACTTAAACTACAAGCACATTCTAGTCAATAATTCTATCATCCGATGGCGTTGACATCTGTATTGACGGTGTAATGTAGTTAATGGTGGTCGGTATTTACATCTGAGTCGAAACGGTTTACAAATTTATCAAGACGGTTTGTTCATACGTTTATTTTTAATATTTGTAACTGTTTACGAAGTTCTATTGATTTCGATTATTCACGTGAACGTCTCTCTATATAAGTGAGTCAAGGAACTCACCTGCTTGTGCAAACTGTTATCTAACCCCTTACTGCTACCTGTTCAAAGTGGTAAGTGTTATGCTATTTTGCAAATGCCAAATCAGTGCATCATTAAACTGATTTCAGACAGCTTGTGATACGTGAAGTTACGAGATTGTTTTAAAAACTTTTAGCCGCTGTTATATTTGATAACTGTGGCCATGACAAACTGTTTTGGAGGAAACAGATTTCCAGAATATTAGCTTAAATTTAGGCAATAACGGAAATTTCATCATCTTCGTTGCCACCGCCGTTGTTTTTGTTGTTACAGTACCGTTGCATTGTATTGCACTTGTTTTGGGGGTTTAATAACATCACAAATGACATGACTTGACATGTAGACCAATAGCACTAGTACCAGAACATTTTCGTAGGGTAAAGCAACCAGGACTTGAAGCTGACAACTCGCTTTCTTCTAATGGATAGGTTTTGAATGCCCACACATGTATAGAAAATAATATGATTTATTTACTTTCCATAGAGCCTTCATAGGCTTAAGCTGGGATGCAGAATATGTTATAGCATGGGGTGGTCCATAGTTAAGCAGGAGGGACAACTTTGCCTTTACCTGAGGATGGTTATACAATCGGCGTAAACGTGTTACTCTATAACACAAAAAGTACTATTATTATAACAATGTTAAAATTATACTTTTTTATTTGCATGATGGAAGAATGTATTATAATTTCCGAAGGTAACCCTGCAACATAATGCTGGAATGTAATAGCTGTAATTTCTTTGTCTTTGATTTAAGTGATATAGTTCCAAATGTATGTTCCAGTGGTGTCTGTAGAGATAAAGCATCTGAATGATTTTTAGTAACATGTACTTAATGACTTTTCATGTTAAAAAAAGATGACAATTTGTAGCTGTTGTACATTATTATGAATTGTATTTGTTTTGAGGTATGAGTAATTAATTTATGTTCTCTTTATAGATTCATATGTTACATCTGAAGAAGAGTGTTCACTGCGCCAGTTTCATGCCCATGGTAAGAAGAAGCATTATTTTGGATCTGATAATACAGTATGAAAACACCCAAACTGAAAAATTTATAATCCGTACATGTTGATAACTTTTTACTTGTGACTTTAATGAATATAAGTTTCAGGTCATCACAGCTTATGAAGGGTTCTTTACATTTGTATCACATTTTTAGTATTTTAGTCTGTTACAGACATCTTGTATAACAAATGTATGTGAGCAATGTATCAATCACTGCAGTTAACTCAGTGGTATTTTGTTTATATCTGGTGTGAAGGAAGAGTGATTAGTCCTTGTATTTCTGGGAAAACCATTTCTAGTGTAATATTATTTTTGTGATGTTCACGTGGCAATTGCTTCCAAAAATGTATTTATCCCTTAAGTATGTAGTTATCATGGTGCATTAATAGGTTAAAATTAATTATTGTGAATGAAATCTACAGACTATAATACTTCCATAACCTAATTGCAGAATATAAAAGTGACCAGACTGTCGAATGACCCAAATCAAACACGTACTCTTATACTGCAAGTATTGCATATAAAGTTTTATCAGAATTGGTGAAAAAACACAGAATATACGAAGAAGAATTTAATTAGGTCCACATGTAAAGTGGCTCTTAAAATGATAGAAACTAAACCAAAATGGAAGTGGCTAGTGTTTAGGTTAGAAGTGTAACGTTTTTGATCGAAATCGGTCAGGCAGTTTGGACGCTATTAATTGCGGACGGATAGACAGACGGACGCGTCAAAATTAATGTGTGATTTTCGAAGTAGAAACTTATACATGTCGAGAATGTTAAACGTCCACGAAAGAAAGCAGTCCTATATCTGATATGAAAAAAATAATCATTTTATTCTACCCATAATATAGAACATGTAATTATATGATTCCAACCAGGTATAATTGTCGAATATTTCTTACATTCTGGTGGATAATTTTTAAAGGGTAATATGTGTGCCGCCATGTTGTGGTCAGCACAGACCAATCTGTTTCCCGTCGCCTTTAAGAATGAACGTTGGATGACATGACTCCCAGTTGGTAAAACTGTCACCTGGTTAAAGCATTGTCTCTTCTCTGCAGTGTCATATTTTTGAGATAATATGTAGAAAAAGACGACTGTTGGGATTTCTGGTAGTGATATATGTCTTTCGTGTGTGCTTTGACAGATATAACCTCACACGTTTAGGCGGTGGTGGGTTTCATCCTATGCGGGTTCCTTTATTTTGGATTCATTTAAATTTGAATGGGATAAGTTACATTGGATTAAGTTGCGTTGTTTTGGATTAGGTTGGATTAGTATAGGTTAAGTTTAGTTAGGTAAGGTTAGGTTAGATAAGGTTGCGTTGTTTTACGATGGGTTAGGTTGTGTCCTGGAGAATTTCTAGCGTGTTCACCGGGTGGTCGTGGGGATGTCCTAGATAAATGGAGAATTCCTGATAAAGTCCTAGAATAGTGCCAGAGAAGTCCTGGAGAGTTTATGCGGGCTTTCTTTGGTCATGGAGAAGTGCCGGAGAAATCTTGGAGAAATCCTGGATAAGTCCCAGAGTAGTGCTGGAGAATTCCTGGAGAGTTTATGCGGACTTTCTCTGATCTTGGATAACTATTGGAGAATTCCTGGAGAAGTTCTGGAAGGCTATGTGGAAGTCCTTAAGCGGTGTTGGATTTAATCCTATGCGTGTAGGTTATTTTGGATTCGTCTACGTTTGATTGGGATAAGTTACACTGGATTCGGTTGCGTTTTGGGTTAGGTTAGGTTGGGTTAAGTTGCGTTATATTAGGGTGGTTAGGGTTAAGTTACATTAGTTTAGATTAGTTTAGTTTAGGTCAGATCAGTGTGTTCCCAGATACAGGTCTTTAAAATTCTCAAGGTCATATATTTTTACGCTTATTTCTGCCAACCCGTAAATACCTGGTTCACCATACTCATGTCAAAATGAGGCTACGTATAGTTCAAGGTCATATAGAAGTCACAGCAAGATCGGCCCAATACTTTGCCTGATACAGGTCTTTAAAATTCTCAAGGTCATATATCTTCACGCTTATATCTGCCAAACGCTGAATACCTGGTTGACCATATTCATGTCAAAATGAGGTTACTTAAAGGTCAAGTTCATATGGAGGTCACGACAAAATCGGCCCACTAGTTTCGCAGATGCGGGTCTTTAAAATTCTCAAGGTCAAATATCTTCACGCTTATATCTGCCAAACGGTAAATACATGGTTGATCATACTCATGCCAAAATGAGGCCACGTATAGGCCAAGATCATATGGAAGTCACAACAAGATCGGCCCAATACTATGCCTGATACAGATCTTTAAAATTCTCAAGGTCATATATTTTCACGCGTATATCTGCCAAACGGTGAATGCCTCGTTTACCATACTCATGTCAAAATGAGGTTACGTAAAGGTCAAGTTCATATGGAGGTCACGACAGAATCGGCCCTCTAGTTTCGCAGATACGGGTCTTTAAAATTGTCAAGGTCATATTTTTTCACGCTTATTTCTGCCAAACCGTGAATACCTGGTTGACCATACTCATGTCAGAATGAGGTCATGTATAGGTCAAGTTCATATGGAGG
This sequence comes from Zootermopsis nevadensis, assembly GCF_977971745.1. Lineage (NCBI taxonomy): Eukaryota > Metazoa > Arthropoda > Insecta > Blattodea > Termopsidae > Zootermopsis > Zootermopsis nevadensis. The sequence goes on from NW_028259136.1 coordinate 3,998,962, forward strand.
TCACGACTAAATCGGCCCATTAGTTTCCCAGATACGGGTCTTTAAAATTCTGAAGGTCATATCTTTTGACGCTATTTTCTGCCAAACGGTAAATACCTGGTTGACCATACTCATGTCAAAATGAGGCCACGTATACGTCAAGGTCATATGAAAATCACAACAAGATCGGCCTAATAGTTTGCCAGATACAGGTCTTTAAAATTCTCAAGGTCATATCATTTCACGCTTATTTCTGCCGAACCGTAAATACCTGGTTGACCATACTCATGTCAAAATGAGGTCACGTGAAGGTCAAGGTCATATGGAATTGACGATGAAATCGTCCTACTAGTTTCGCAGATACGGGTCTTTAAAATTCTCAAGGTCATATATTTTCATGCTTGTTTCTGCCAAACCGTAAATACCTGGTTGACCTTTCTCATGTCAAAATGAGGTCACGTAAAGGTCAAGGTCATATGGAAGTCACAACAAAATCGGCTTGCTAGTTTCGCAGATACAGGTCTTTAAATTTCTCAAGGTCATATCTTTTCACGCCTGTTTTCCCCAATCTATAAATACCTGGTTGACTATACTCATGTTAATATGAGGTCACGGATACGTCAAGGTCATGCCAAGACCACGACAAGATCACGCAAACTGTTTGATAATAAGAGGCCTCAAACTTTTCAAGGTCATTTGAAGTACTCTTTTTATCACGCATATACATAGAGAACTGTATTAATCTGAGTGACATTCCGCACATCATTTAGGGGTCATGGATATGTCAAGGTCATGTATAGATGACAATATATACTCAGTGCCTAAATTGTGTGGTATAGATTACGTTAGGTTGGGTTAGGTTAGGTTGAGTTTGATTAGGTTGCTTTGCGTTAAGTTAGATTCGTTTCTGACGTTGCTGGCATTACTCGCAAAGGTCAAATGTCAAATTCTGGCGATAGCGTCATTATTGCTTGACAAATTTCATTTCTAACTTATTTTCCTTACAGATTCGTTGCAGTTTTCTTAAAAATAGGCTCATGCCATATTCTGTCTGTCTGTCTCACTGTAGTAAACGTTGTGCTTTAATATGGCTTTGCGAAATGAAATTCCTTTTTGTGGAATCCGCTAATGCATTTGCAAGAAGGCAGGTGGTGGGTGTGGACGGGAAGAAATCCCAATACCAAGACGCCTCGTGGGCTCAGATGTTTATGACACTTTCCTGTCATTAGCAGTCTCGGAATGGGGAATGAGTTCAATCCATTCAACAAAACCAATTTGCAGCTGTGGAGAAGCACGAGGACATGTCCTCCCCCCTCGCCTTCCCTTTAGCAAATTCTATATTATTTTATCATTGCCAGCGCTGTGAGGCGTGCCTAGTCTACGCCTGCCCACAAAATGTTGTCGTAGAAACGGCGCTGCCATTTTTCTGAAGCCTTTTTCCACGAATCGTTCGTAAATTCCGTGTAGACAACTGTAGGAATCTTCATAACGGGGCCCGTCGATAGTCTTAACGTTAACTTCGTGATTTATTTATGTCTTCTGTAACTAATACAAATCCACGTCATAACACAACGCGAGATAGCTCCGTGTATTGGATTCGTGTGCAGAAGGTCATGGGATCGAAACTTTTTTATTTCGTCATATTGTTGTTTTTTATTGATTACAGAATTGCAGAACTGAAGTGAGTTATTGAAGATGTATTGTCATACATAACCGTATATGAGCCTTTATTAAGTGGCGCTAGTGTCGGTCCCACCTCACGAGTTTGGTTGTCTACCATCTTGGTATTAGAGGTTGTAGGAATGAAAAAGTACGAGTTTAGGGTAGCTTGCAGTGGCATAACGCCTGTATCAAATTTAATCATGATCTGTCCAGCGGTTTTTAAGGCGAATCATGTGGACGGACACATGGATGTGATCAGCTCTGAATGCGTCAGTTTTATGCTTATCGTGCAAAGAACTCATAAAAACTGTTCCTATGGTTCCACATTAATTGGAGAGATTCTGTGGTAACGAAAGACAAATTAATACTTTTTAAAGTTGCACAGAATCAGTTTTTTAGATCGGTTGTCGCTTGTCGAAAAAAATTTATCAGAACTGCAGAACTCGAGTTGAGATTGTTCTTTCTGGATATAGACTGAAATAATTTTAAAGCAATAGCGCATTTCATTAGCGCACTTTGAATCGTGAATATCGGTAATGAAATTCCATCAGTGCGTACATGCGTACGTAGGAGGCCAAGTTGCTACGGAAACACGAGTTAATATCCAACAGATGTATTAGACTAAGTTTCCATGGAAACACGAAAATATCCAGTCTATTCGAGCTAATAACCAACCGGCGTATTAGGATTGTGCTGTATAATAACTATCAGCGCCTCGTTTAAATAAAGCACGATGTATATTTGGCATCAGAAATGTTTTCGTTGGTTCATTTCATATATTCTACATAAACAAAGCGACAGGCATTTATATGTCACGCATTCCGTATTTTATCTGCTACCGTTCATAGTAACTAGTTATTATCCGCACTTTAGAATGTTCTGGGCAATGTCGCTCAGTGCTTTTTCTGTTTTTGTTTTTAGTAGTTAATTCTGGTTATTCGTAACAATACAGGTTTTTGTTATTTGGCCTTACAGCCATATTATGAGCAGGGTCTGTTGTGTTGTGGAAGTTTTCTGAGACAAACTACAGGATTCCTTGTTTGGGGAGAAAACTATTGTTAAGGCCTCCACTTTCATAAGGCAGCACAGAACAACTTCGGAATTGTACGCATAGCGTAATGTAAACTGCGGAAGTGACAGAAGTAAATGGATCGTAGAGAAAACAAGAAAGTACTTTAAAAAACTGTAATAGGGATAAGTTTGCTTATAGCATTGCATGGAGATGTTAAGTAATGTGATACCATCTCTCTAATTTTTATTTGAATTTTAAAACGGATAATGCTAATATATAATAAAGTACTTGATATCTCAACCGGTACTCTCTTTTGGTAAGCCGTATGTACAGTTTTTTATGCTCAGGGGCTGTAAATCGTAATATACCCTGCGAAATTAATATAATAATAATGATTAAGATGCAGTTTTCGTGTGAAAGTTAAAGAATATCTTTATGGTATTTCGCCTTTGTTTGAAAATCAAAGTTGGGGTTGATTCAGCTTTAAAGGCAACTTTTTTTTTAATTGGAAACCAAATATCGTGATATTGATTACAACCAATTGGATCTATGTCATATCCGTTTGTACTTGACTGAAGTCGAAAACGACTCCCGATAGAATGTGGGATTAAACCAGTGCTAAGACATGAGACCGTGAAAGTGTATAAGGGGCGAGGACATGCTTTCGTCGTGGAAGCAGATGGAGTCAGGAGTGAACAGCTTAGGCCGTATTGTGCCCGTTGAGTAAGTGGATGTAGTGGTGAATAGTAACATTTCTCTTTTCTATCATAATTCGAAGCCCGCTCGTCTATTCCGTGGATAATCACAGTAAACGTTGAAGTGTGCTATTTTTAGCGATGGGTTTTAATAAAACTCGTTTTCTCAGGACGAAACAGGAGAAGAGGTAGTTAATTTTCAACATTTCTTTCTCTCACTCTGACTCATCCTCGTTGCTGGATTTTAATTTTGTATTATTTTGTTTCTGCCTGTGACCCCATGTAGCGTTATAGGTGGTGTGACCACCCACAGGTCTAAATGCGCGACGTCACAACGCGGAAGACCACAGTTCCAATATCCATGGGGCCCTCGTTTATGGTTTATGCTCTCATTTTTGTCTGTAATAAGCAAAGCAATGAAGGACGCATGGAAAGTACAAGGTGGACCAAGAAATTGCTTTTTAAATGTTAAAATAGGTGTTCGTACATCTTCATTAAGTAGAAACGTATACCTTCTGTCTTGTCAGCTATAGCACCATCTGACATGTGTTTATTGAGAACGTTAAACATTCAATATGGAAAATAATATTTCTATTCAACGAATCTACCCAGCTGAATGAATCTTTTTTGTTCCCGCACTTATTTGTGTTTTGCACAGCACTCATGAATTTCATTCATACCTGTAGAATTTAATTTTCTAAAATGGCATTTTTTCTCCCCTCCGATACGAAGGCCTATTATAAAAAAGTAGAAACTTTTGCAGTTTCTCGTCCACGCCGTGCGGGTACGGCAACTTCTCCGGCTCGCCTGTATTGCGGGTCTGCCGCTGTGTTATATGAAGCACACGATCCAGTAGCATTGAATCGCGTAGCACATTGGTACTTTGACCACGTTCTGATATTTCGGACAGATGATCATTCTACCAGCGCTCATACGTGTTACATATCACGAGAAAACCATTGGCTCCCGACAAAGACTGCAGTTTACTGTCTGCATTCCTGTCCCATCTACCTGATGAACGTTTGTATCTGTTCTGGTTTGTAGGTTGTTTCGTATGTTATTTAGAAGATGTAGCGTCGTGTAGTCTGGCAAACGTCTACCAGACTACACGACGCTACATCCCAGAAGACATCCATCTACTTGTTCATCGCCGTGATAACCTCAAATCCGATATATGTTATTTAACAACACACTATCGCTGTCAGATAGAAGCAAATATTTTGGAGGGACATACTGCCTCCATATTCAAGGCACTTAACCTCCGAAGACGGAGAAAGTCAGTCTGTTTTTCGGAGACGTTGGTATCGACGTACAATTCTGCACAGCGTTGTTACCCAGAAGACTGTCTTCGACGTGTTTACATGCAGATAACTTTCGGTCGTGGTCAAGGTGTGGTGAGCGCAGGGGGTGTTGGTGGGGGGGGGGAGGAAGGTGCGTGCGCAGGACGTCCAAACCGTCGAGGTAGAAAATACAGTAGGGGAGTGTTGCCGTACACAGTGTAATGACACTTTACCCGCCTGCTGTTGCATTGCGCTTTCGGAAGCATCTCGTCTCTCTCTCTCTTTCCATCTCTCTCTCTCTCACTTATTGCTAGGGGTTTTGGGTTCCCCTACGCGCTTGCGATAGACGCCCTCCCCTCCTGTTGTAACAGACGTACAGTACACACTACGGCTCACTATGCAGTACGCTTAGAGAACCGTCCGGAAACATTCCTTTCGTAAGTTAAAGTGACGAACATTAAGACTGGAAACTATCGCTAGTTCTCGTAAGGTTCTTATCTTACTGTAGTATAACGCCGTTGTAGTGGTCTGAGTTTGTTTTTTTGTCAACAAGAACAAGCCCCCATCAGTCGTTAGGTGTTCCTCTGCGGGGGAGTAAGTGTTTGTGTGTCAGTGTTTTTTTATAGTGATGGGGGCGAAGCTCCCACTGCTTCACAACCTGCATGTCTCGAACATTACAGTTTGTGAAACATTCTTGTGTGGAGGGGTCTAAATATTGAGATTTTGGGGGTGTATAGATTGTTAAGTAGTGCGAAGTTTGTGCATTTCTTGTGATTAATATTTTGATTTTAAAAAAAATTGTGATAAAAGCAGATAAGTTACAGAATTAGATACACGACAGTTAATTTTAAGAAGTTAATTTCGGAAATTCGTATCGAATAAATGGTACTTTGGCAGTTAGTGAAAAGTTAACATTATTCAACATTTATTGTCCTTCATGTGGAAATTTAAAGATCACGCAGGGAAATAGGCCATCAGTTGCTAATTTAAGACACTCCGTGAATATTTTTTTTACTTTCTGTTGTTTGCGTTAAGATTCGTGTACTATTTCTAGAAGTTTTCGCTGTAATATCGTTTCATAGACTATGAAACCGTCGTTTTGGGTGGAAATACATTCATTTAGCCTACTTACATTTAGTTTTGTTCTGTTGAACAGAATTTTATAATTTCTTAAATTTTTATTTGCAAGCGTGAAAGTTCCAGGTCGGCAGGTCGTATTCGGCCGAGACATTATGAATACTGAGCTGTGGTTATATCTGGTTATTTTAGGTTATGAAACTGTTCGTGTAAGTTCTGAAAAGGGATTCAGTTGGTGTGTTTATTCATGTTAGATATGTTTAATTTACTCAACAAATTGCCTCCATGATGTGTGAGGATTTTGTTGCAGTGTTCTGATTTAATTTGTACGTTATTTATATTTTATTAAGTAATGTAGTCCGCCAGTGACATGTCTGTGATTTAATTTCATCCGAGTGTTTAAAAAGACAAGTAATAACGTCTTTCTAATACGTAGAGTCATAAACCAATTATATTTTTGCCATGCATATTGTTTCATCAGCATAACTAGACGTTGCCATATGTTTTCATGTCATATCGGACATTTCAGCTGAGAGGGATTAAATCCTGGTAGCTTCCGCCAAATTCCACACATCAGGAGGTTCGTGATAAATATTAAGCAGTGTTATGACGCACTTTGCAAGGTTCATTACGTTAGCCCGATCGTATGAATTAGAGGCTGGAATAATACTAAATTTTAATTCTACCAGGATTTGGAATAATCTTTGTTGATAAGGAATCTTAATTGGCTAAGTATCTAGAATTAAATGTAACAATAGACTACTGAAAAAATAATTAAATCGCATGGGAGTTTATGGTTGTTGAAATTAATGGCTGCCATGGAATTATATCGCCGTAATATTGTTCATATGTGTACCGACATTATGATATACTGCTTTATACAGTATTTCTCGTTCTTTAATTATTTTATGCTATTTACTATGGCGTGTAGTTCGGTTCCTGTCCATATGGTATTGAGACAAACATAATCGCTGTAATTTAGCCTGTAAACGGTTATTCAGAAGGTGAGGCTAGTATAAATATGGGAAGGTAGAACCATTTGTACGCTTGAAGTAAATAATATTTCGTAATGGGTAAATATAAACATTGCCAAGCCTCTTTTGTGTATTTAGTTGAGGCCTGTTGACAGGTGTAAAGTGGTAATGCCAAATTTAGTCTGATACGTAATGTTGCAAACATGATAGAAAGAGTAGGCCAACTGAAATATCTTCGATGGATGATATGCCACTAACGAATTTAAAAAAAAACAGTTTTACGAGACTCTTTGAAGATATTCAAAGCATAACGGCAAGTTATTTGTAAAGTTTCGGCTAAATTGATCCAAGCTGGAGGCTAGGATGAGTTGGCGCATTAGTGAAAGGAATCTGCTGTTGAAAATATGATTAACTGTGGTAATTGTCCAAGAAAGGCCATAACACTCCTGTAAGCTTAATATAACATTTTAACCAAAGTTCTTGTGGCAGGGTTAACTTCATGGGTAGACGAAGTTATTGGAAGGGGGTGGGGGTTATTAGTGTAGTTTCTGGTGTAATGAATGAAATACTGAGATGTTTTGCATTCGTCAGATACCGGAGGAACTTGGGACTCTTGGCAGCCATGTTCTTTCGCTCCGTAAATTCGTTCATGCTTTTTTTCTTCTGCAATATTATTAAATATAATATGGAACTACATTCAGACTCTAACGACCGTTTTGATTATTTTCATGTGTAGTGTCCATGCTTCAGTTTATGTTTGAATATACCTAAACAGTGTTAATGGGATTTAGGTTGTTGCCAAGGTGATGTTATGCAACCATTTACTTACACTCGCACGTTTACGCCAACCTCTAGATATGATTTAATGTCATTAGTCGTACCACAGACGTGTATCTTGTGCCGACATTTATCCTGACTTTTGTATTGTTTTGTATGTGTACATGTTATTAAACAGGGGGTGGATGCAAGAAGTGTAGAACATAACAACATTGTTTGTCAAAATGTCGCTTGAAAATAAAAACAGGAAGACAACAGTCCAAGGACGTGCTTGGAGACGTGTTTACCATTTGAAGCCACGTTGTCCTAGAACTGCCAGGTGTAACTCTTGTGAGACTTTTTTTTTGACAGAATTTAATTATAAATGAAATTGTAAATCCATATAATTAGACGTAGTTTTAACTGGCTCTCGATGTCGTATTGAAAACTGGTAGCCGTTCTCGTTTTGTGGTGTGATAAATTGCAAAGCCCGCTTCCTTCCTCATACTTTCCAGCTGAACATTTATAATCATCCTACCATTCGACGCTGTATATTACCCATGCAATTCATACAGCTTCAAATGTCGTGTGATCCAAGCCTGTCGATATTGTTATCGCATCGGGCATTTTTCAACGTTTACTGTATTGACCACGTATCCGCCTACGTCGTCTGTCAACGTCTTGAAGCCAGTCGGATAAAGCTGTGCCTTCCTGTGCGGCACCGACACAGAGCAGAGGTGACTTGTAGAAGAAGAGGCTCAAAGTTTCACTGAAAAAGGCAAAATATTATCCGTGGGACGTACTGAAGATTCCAGCCCCTTCCTGTGGGTGTGTGTACTCCTTGTCTGATCTAGTTGAGTTGAGGAATGGCTTTATGTAACAAGATCCACAGACTTTCCTGATACCTGAAGACTAGATGAAGATCTGTAACCCAATATATTATATCGAGACAATGGATAACTCCCGTCAAAATGCCCCCATGACATTGCCTAACTACTAGACTGTCACAGACCTTTAGTGCAACAACGACAAAAGGCCCTTCTGTAAACCAAAATGTTTTAAAGTTTTTAAAAATGCCTGAATGTGTGCGTATTATTAACATTATTTAATCAAGACTTAGAATCACGGATGACGAAGGCAGGAATCGCCATATCGAATCCAGTTTTGGGTGTGGATGTTTCTGCTTGTTTGTAGTGCCGTTATGACAGTGCAGTATAGTGACTAGGCTGGACGATGGGGGTTCGATTTCCGTCAGGGCAGGATGTCTCTCTGTGTTACAACGTTCAGACCTGATCTGGGGCCCACCTAGTCTCCTTTTCAGTAGGTTCCGGGGCTCTTTACTCGGGGGTGAAGCAACCAGTTATCTCCACCTAGTGCCGAGGTTGACGTTAAGAATGCTTGGAGTAAAACCCCCATTCGTCTGCTTGGTTAAGAACGGGAACAATTTTACTCAACCTCGGGTGGGTTACTCCCCACTCAGAGACTTGTTCCGCGTGTGGAATGTATTCACTGATTCAGAATTAGTTCTGAGGTGGATCAGACTCAGTGCGTAATCTGTAAGTTGCCTCGAAGATACATTTAAAGAATATTTAAATTTATTGCCTACGTAATTAGATAAAAGCGCTCGTGTAGATGCCTAAACATTAACTTTTGCGGACCATTTTCCAGTTCGTCATTGTGTTCTTGGGAGGGTCTCTCACATGACCACATTTCAGAAACACCTGACGGTTTGTGTGTTGAAAAATGGCCTGTCTTACTGTAGTTCTTTTCACTTCTCTTCCAGACAGTTGAACACAGACAGAGGTGAATGACCTGTCACATAGCTTGTACTACTGTTCGCGAATGGGGAAGTGCTCATCGACACAATTGTCAGTCTGTATGGCCCTGTATGACCCTCGGTTTGTACACGTGAATGTAAACGGTAGGGCCAATTGGCTGTTTGTCCTCTTTTACACTTTACGGCTCCACAAAGGTGGTCATTTTGTAAGCTTATTTATAAACTCAACAAGAAATTGTAGGTAACAGTTGAGCAATATCTTTTAAAAAAAATTCCAGGTGTGTAGCTGACGTTTGTAACTGCTTCACATAAATTTTTTGTTCTTTTAGTTGTTTAGTCCTTCAGAATTTAAATTAGCGTGATTGATTTTTGTTACGAAATTCCGGAGTATTTAATGTTATATTTTTTAACTCAATTTTGGCATTCGGTAAATTGGTTGAAGACTGATTTGCCAGTATTATGCAGTTCTGTTTTTGACAACTTTCGTATAGTACACTGCTGATGATCGTGTATTTTATAATAGACAGAACTTTCGATGATTCCAGATATTACTGTATATTTATTTGTGGTTTGTTTAACGACGCTGTAGATCAGTTAGAAAGCTTCAAATAATAGGATGATTAAAGGAATTAGTATATGGAAGGGAGCGGTCCTGTCCTAATTTAAAATACTAATCCCTGCATTTGATTGGAGGTACTGAGGAAAACTACGATAAGTTTTAATCAGTATCGACGGTCTCCTGGCCGAGATATGAACCCGGGACTCCCGACCTCTGGGCCGCAACGTTCTTTGATGTCATGTTACTGTGTGTAGAGACATAATCGTTTCATTGTAATTAGTAATTGTGAGCCGTACCAAAAAAGAAGACTATTAAAATAAAACTTAGGCCTGTGGATGAAATCTAAATTCAAATCATGTGGCGATTTTGTACGTCGGACCGTTTTTGGAAAGATCTACGTGTACAGTCTCGGAGGAAATCGGCCATAGGCCTGTATGATTTTATCGTATTGAACAAGCTGACAGTTTCTAACAGAATCATAATGTTGATTTCAAATGAAGCTCTGTACACGTGAGCCCCTCAAGTACAAGATGAACGTCATTCTGTAGGCTGTTATGCAAATTCAGTGATTACGATGCGTGCCCAGTAAAGGGCCTGTCTTATGTCTTGTAATTTGAAAGTGGCTGATGGGGAGACTATGCTAGTGGGCGGACGCAGTTTTAGACCTACAGCGGCAATGTCTTGCATTTCCGTTTCGCGTTTGGGAACAAGGTGGCAAACACCGAGTCCGGTTTGTCTTGTTGGACGAATATCAAGTATTTAATGTACTTTCCCTTCTCACTTAGCATTAAGTTTAATTAAGCCTTACATATATTAACTATTATGATTAATTAATATCACTTATAGGCGAAGTTGAGCAAAGATCTAAGGGTTTTGCCATTTTCTTAGAGAGAAAAAGCTGTTTTGATCAGACACAGAGGAGTCTGTTAGACAAGGGAAGGAAGTGTGTTCTCTTTGGTACACGAGCCGAGGTTTTAGCGAAGCTCGACGGAAGGGGACGTATGAATGAATTGTGATAACGCAGTTCGTGATTTCCGCAGGATTCATGGGCTGTTAGTGATGCAGTAGACTGCCCAGTTGATAGACGCACGCTCACAACTACGATTAGTGACTTATGTACTGAGTGATAACATCACTATACTTGGAAGGTATTAGTAATTATCATTTCTGGGAATATGTTTTTGTGTATCGGTGTTACTTGTGCACTTCTTTACAGTTATTGATAACGGTAATAATTTGTATTTTGCTTTTTTTATTCATGATTGACGTCGCCCGTCAGTAATGTATGTATGTAAAATGGCACTGGTTGTCTTGGGAAGTATTTAAAGAACCCGTTCACTCGATCCATTTCGTGAGATCTGTAGGTCTGTAAAGCGGTTCATAATTAGCTGATGTAGATTTTTGTTTCTGTGAAAAGAAGAAATTGCTCTCTAAGGGTTGTTAATTTTATCAAATGTTGTGGGCTGATGTTTGTAACATGTTTTAGGGGACTGCATAAAAATTAACATCGTCTTCTGAATTGTCAAGATGTGAATGTAATTTAAACGAAGAAGTGTTTTAAAACCGTATTTCAAGTGCAGTGTTTTTTTTAAAGTCTAAAATAATCTGTGTTGTCCGAGTGTTGTGATGAAACGTTTGGACTGAAACTGCGACTATGTATGGCTGTGAGAGTTTTACCAACACAATTGTATTACTATGATGGTGGAACGTGTTGACGGGTGCCTATTCATGTATCGCAGGCCTGTTTATAGAGTGTTCCAGTACCTTGAAACGTAAGTTGAAATCATTTATATTACTACTTGTATGTAAAGAGTCTGTGGCTTAAGTCACTCATGTTTTTTGTCAAAATACAACTTTTATGCTTCCAAAAGCTGGAAAGATTCCAGCTTCTTACAGCGGCTAGTATGAAGATGGCTGTCTTCTTCGATTCTATGTCAAGGTGTCAACTTTTCTGACACCTGCTGGATGGCATGATGAAGATTTGTTTAGATAAAACCATGGATTAGATTGGAATTTATTAAATTAGGAAATGTTACATTCCGTAGTATGATAAACTGCATACATACATTGTAACCGGACTCTCTTTTCTACTTCTGTGTAGGAATGAGAAAAAACAATTCGCTGTTTATTTAAAGATCTAACATAAGCTGTACATAAATTACACTACTACAAGCTTGTGGCAACATGTTTGAAAAATAACTTTTTACGTTAATTCTGGCATTTTTAAGAGATCATTCATGTCGACCCAACGATTAATTCTGACATTCTCGTTGCAGTTGTGGACTTTCAAATTGTGTACCACGTCACAGTGTAGGGAAAGGAAACGGTGAATACCATTGGTCGTAAGAGGAAAAGATAACTTCCTGTTTAATGAATTTAGAGACAGAATGACATAATGTGATGACTTTTTATTAGTGGAGCCCAAGTATGTTTTTCTGCATTTTGTGTGAGCTTGTAATTTAATAATGATTCCAAGTTTAATCTCATTTTAATAAAGTTTATCTTTCAAACTTCATATCAAGTGGTCGAAAAGTAAAAATTTGTTGTCGAGTGTTATTTTATTCCAAACATTAATTCTTATCGCTGTTCTCAATGGGTAACACTCGCCATTCGAGTGTCGGCAGCGTTCTTTCCACTAGACTTGTGTGGTACATGATTTGTAATAGCGCAGTCTATGTGGCAAATTTTTCGCTGTGCGTAATCGTGACGCTATAACGACATAACTCTTCACCCATTCTTAATACCAGCACGAGGGCTAGCTTCCGTTTTCCATAGAGCAGAGGTTCCCAAACTTTCATACCTTGAACCCCCCCTTAAAACATTTCATAAATTTCACTCCCCCCTTCCAGAACAAGTGCAAGTAAACAGATTTGACATATAATTTAGCTATGAATATACAGCACTGTAAGACAACTAAACTGCCTCAACCAAGCAAAGGATGTTAAAAATGTTTCTCTATATTTCGTTAAAAAAACTTTTCATACAAACACCCCCCCCCCCCCCCTAGAAAACCATTCGCCCCCCAGGGGGGTCCCGCGCCCCACACTTTAGTAACCTCTGACGTAGGACAAGAGTCGCCAGATGGGCATTCGGCTGGATGCGACCCGGAACTCGCGGTGACAGTGGATAAATCCATGCCAAAACTGTAACATTTTGTTTCTTTAATATTCACTTTTATATTTTCCTCCCATCGTCTCTTAGGTCTTACGAGCGGTCTCTTGCCCTCAGATTTTCCAACTAAGCTTCTCTAAAACGTCAGTCAGTATGTACCAGGCCACGCGACGCCCTAGAAGGCAGCCATCTTTAAAAGTATATTGCTTGTAGTTTTATTACGCAGTTGACACACTTTTCGTCGCAGTAGTGAACTGGGCTGTTTTGTTTCCTATCTTGCCCTGCGTTTTTGTTGCAACCCCGTTCACAATGAAAATGACATTCACGCTGTACTTCACATTAGAGAATGTGCATATACTCTACACATACGAATGGCGACAGATTTCGAAACAGTTTTTCCGCGCAAAACCTAACAGGTGCAGTATGTTTAATCGGATTTCCCATGTTCCACTATGCACGATTGTGTGCATTCGTGCATGTACGTGTGGTACAGAGAGATTGGGATGAACTGAAGTGAGAAATACCGTTTGCGGAGAACGTATCTCATATTCTCAGGTGGTGGAGAATCGGCCAGCCAAGCTTTGGATAACAGATTTGATTTCCGTGTCAGTCAGTCAGAAATTTCAACGTTGTTTTCAGATATGAGTTTATGTGGCATCCGAACAGTAACTGCCCTTGTTTTTATGTGAATAAGATGTGGTTACAGTATGTTTGTTAGTTTGAGTCCTAGTATGTTGTCAGAACGTCTATTTTCTGACACTTTCTTAAACCAATAATAACTCTTGTAATAAGTGTGACACACACCTGAAGATCACTTTCTTCTGGGTTGTTGCACCGTGTAGTCTGGTAGAAATTCACCAACGTTTTAAAGGCGTATCAACCCAGTAGACAGTCATCTTCAGGTGTCACATTTCTCTTCATACTCGCCACCGTGAGAACCTGAAATATCACTTTCGCGGATTTCTTCGTATACCTTTCTGTACTGGCTATCGTTTGAAGAACCTTTCTAGTGTATTTCCTTGGTGACGTATAATAGTCCTGTCTGTTGTTGAAAAGTCACGAACAGTTTTATGAGACGAGAGACGTTTCTTTCACAAATATCAGATGCCGTACCAATAAATCCGGGCGAGAAGAGACTTGCGCAGTGGCTGTGAATGATTTAAGGGTGGGCCCATTTCAAGAATTGGATAACAAGGTTTCCTCTTCTATGTTGTTGACAGTTATAAGTGTATTGAAATTTTATGCAAATTGCCGTATTGAGTCGTTCAGCATGACTTCTAAGAAAACAATGAACTCACGATCGATGTATTATTGAAGAGTGCTTTGAACAATAGCTTACAGCCGTAATAGTGACAAAGTTTATAGGAAGTAAAACCGGTTCCTACCAGGTGATAATATTCAACGTTTCCATGTTGCATTGTATGTGCTTTTTTGGTTTCTTGTAAGGATGGTAGATAGGATACGTTTTCAGACATGAAGTGTCTTGCAGTTAACGAATACGTTTAGGAGTAAATATTATCTTAGGCATCCATTTCCCTCCGCTTTACCTGCTTCCTACACGACTAACAAAGGGCACAAAATCTGGAAATTTGAGAACACCATTTCGCTCTTATAAGCTTATATATTTATCACCATAGATTAAAATCAGCGACTTTGACGGGCGTCTTGATTCACTTTTGTGATCTAATATGACAAAGAAGATACTCCTCTGCGTAAGCACAGCATATGGATTTGTGTACTTAAGCTTCTCCTGTTGTGGACTGCATTAGCACAGACCGATACTATAACACTACTGTGGACTCCGGTCATATTTCATACTGTACCCCAATGAACTGGCTGGGCCCCAGGGCTTGTGCAATGGCGAACAGAAAAATCACACCTCCTCCCGGGGTTAGAACTTCGGTTGTTTATCTCATAACCAGTCCCTGTACTGAGTGAGGTGTCCCGGCTCACAGATATTCATAAAGAACTGTGATAAATGACGCATATGCGATTTTAGATTCTGGTGGGGTTAAATCTGGGTCTGCACTGAGTTTACCGCGAGTCTGCTGTCTTACTATTCGGCGTTTTTTGCCGGGAAGTTCCATCAGTGACTTAATTCTCGCGAATGAAGATTGATATCTCAAAGCATCGTGTCATGTGGTGTAACACTCATTTAGTTATTGTCGGTGACGAAAACGCTCGTCATAAATCATATTCGTTGGGGAAGCCCCTTTAAAATTTGCATTTGTTTGTGTGAGCTTAGGGTTTGGTTGAAATGCTCGAACTCGTTAACACCATTTTCAATGCAGTCTCGTTCTGACGACTGGAGATATCGCGATGAGGGCGATAACCCTCGTGATGGAGAATTAGGGACCTCTGAAAAACGTAGGTCGATTTCTGCGAGACAGCCGTGTTTAGCCTAAAAGTTGTTGGACCTTTGTCATAAAAAAGTTTGTAATTATAAGCATCGTAATAAGGAACGTCGCTGGAACGAAGGATATTAAGTTATTGAAGAATTCATTTACTTTTTCTGTCATCAGCAGTGATAAGCAAAACCAGAAGGCGGAACTGTCTCCAGAGACCAGTCAACATTTGTGACAGGTGCACTGTAACTGAACTAATAACTTGTTTTGCATGAACAGGTCAATACTATTCGAGTGTGTGATTCGATTATTTAACAGGCCGTTTTCCATTATTAAACCATCTTTAGCATACAAGCACACAAACACGAAGCAAGCATATTTTATTCATGTCTTACCGTCACACCGTACAGTTGCGACGACGCGGACTATTTCCTTGCTAATAACGCTACATCGCGTATTGTCCGCCGCTAGAATTTCTTTAACGCCACTCCCTGTTCGCAAAGGAAATCACTGTCGTGCTGAGAGAACTTATCTCTACTCCGAGCAGTAGTCTTGAAACTATATTATCTTTAATTATTCGGTTTTTATCCGTCTAATCACAATTCATATATAAATTTACAATTAAGATAATTAAAATATCATTTTATGTTCCTCATCGAACAATCGATTTACAATTGGAACATCTTTTTACAACATGTTTCGGTTTCTATATAAACCATCTTCAGGTGTAAAAGTTAAAATTATAAACTTTAAACTTATTTACAATTTCTGATATGCAACATTTTGGTGATGTTCGCTTCCAGATTCATTTTATATTGGAGTGAATGTTTTTGATGTT
Source organism: Zootermopsis nevadensis (assembly GCF_977971745.1). Classification (NCBI taxonomy): domain Eukaryota; kingdom Metazoa; phylum Arthropoda; class Insecta; order Blattodea; family Termopsidae; genus Zootermopsis; species Zootermopsis nevadensis. Next base: position 4,015,027 of record NW_028259136.1, read on the forward strand.
CTACATCGGCCAAAGATTAGAGTGTAGATACATCTTAATGTGTCTGGAAGCACTAACGTATCTGAACATAAAATGATATTTTAGTTATCTTAATTGTAAATTTATATATGAATTGTGATTAGACGGATAAAAACCGAATAATTAATTAAATTTCACAATGTGACGCAACTATATCATCTTATATTATCCTTGTTCTTTTCATATTCCATTCAAGGACGTCATTAAAACTAAAAATGAAATTGGAAAAGTGTAGTCCAACTAGGAGCGCAAGAAGTTTTACGAAATCTTCTTTGTCATATAACGTTCTTTATTGGCGTTTAATGCTCATTCACATACAAATCTTTTTAAAAAGGGCAATCAGTGGAAAGTTGGCTACATAATTAGATAAAAAACTGGGTGCTTTATACGGATCGCTTATTATAGCAGTCAAACGTAGGAAGTATATGAAGAAAATAAATACCTATCGTGTAGTAATTTGTTGGAAAAGCCTTGTGGAAAGCAGAAGACCAAGAAGGAGATTGGAGGATAATATTAAAAAAATATATATTAAAGACATATATTATGAAGATGAAAAGTGGGTGAAGTAGCCCAGCATTCTCTGTGTTGAACTTTTGAATTCGTCTATCAGAGTTAATCAGGCTCTGGGAAACGGAAAGAAGTCTTATTTATAATTGTGTATAAAGTAGTTGTTAGGAGTCGGTCTATACGAACGAAAATAAAATTTGGCCAACATATTTTAATGCATTCTTACTGTGTAACATCTAAACCCGTTTTTAAGTATTTCGGGACATATAAAGGCCACGATTATATTTTTTGACAGGCCGTACCATAGCTCAGGTAGAAGTAGTTGCCGGCTTTTAACCCGCGGAGACCAGGTTCGCTCCCAGGGCAGTCTAAGTGAGATTTGTGATGGACAAAGTGGCACTGGGACAGGTTTTTCTCCGAATTTTTCGGTTTTCCTCTGTCCTTATCTTTGCTCATATTCACTGATGACTGGGGGTGGACAAAGGTTCCGTTAGAGGCCTTCACAGAGACGTAGTCTGGCCTCATCGTAATCTTTCCAAATAACCTCCGCAGCTGATAGATATGAACCAAGCTTTGTCTTCATTGGTGAACGATTGGGAACCATCTCGATTAGAAAATAGTATGTGGCAGTCGCACCCGTTAGTTTGTTAGTTGTTTTGGGGTGGTCCGTATGTAGTGCTAGTGGGGAAACCCACATTGTGCCAACAACAGGAGGGGGTTGATTTCATGTGTCTAATTATAGTGAGGTTCCTTGTTCTGTGGTGCAGACGGGAGGCGGGCGGACTTGATGTGAGTCATTTGGGAAGATTCCCTTACCACACACGTTGTAGTAACATCTTGCAGATGAGAAGACAGATTGCTCTAGTTCTTATATCGATAATAGGATACTTTAGTTAAGGACAGTGTGTTCCTTTGGGCATCAGCTATGTTAAAGAGGTTCGTAGGAACCTTAGGAAAACAGAATATTTTAGATAGAATACTAATAGGGAGGATCTGAGGTTTTAACAGCGGCGAACATGAAGACGGCTGTCTTCTGAGTTGTAGTACCGTGAGGTCTGGTAGACGTTTACCAACATTTCGGAGGTAATTGCTGCCTCCATCATCAGGGCGGTGATGATGGAGGCATTTACGAACAGTCACAAGTTACTTGCCAGATAGAAGATGTGTTTCGAACCTATAAGTTTCTGAATAAGATATCTTATGCTGCACATTTATTATAGACGATTCTTTAGAAAGATGTCTTCGGAAGCTCTCGCTAGGCCTGCTATTCTACTGTCATGCTATTCATACCGAGTTTTATTAACATCGTTCCAGAAGTATCTGCAACTTGTGTATTTAAATAAGAGGGAGCGCGAATGGGTAAGGTTCTGGTGCACGGTTTGTTTAACGAATGTTGTTTTGATGACACTATGATAGCCAAGCACGGTGTTCTTGTCGAAAATATCATTACGTTACCATGACAACGCTGATTATTTCATGAAGTGCGTGGTTTGTGCCATGGCCTAGGGCCCACTCTCTAGTAGAGACATTTCTCTGTGGTGTTCCCAAGAGAATACAATTATGGCTGTCTCAAAATTGTCAAACATATGTCAGGTTGTTCAGTAAACATCCTGTCTGGAACTGGTGTGTGCTTTTCGCATGAGAGACTGGATCTAGAGAAATGACGTTGTTTTGAGTAGAAAGAGAGTGTTAATTTCTGGGAAGAACCCCGATTCGTAATGGGTTTATCGGTGACAGAAATCTTAAGAAATGATTTTCAAGGAAAGTGTGTCAAAAAGGAATCAGAATTAGAATTTCTTCTGGCCACCCTGGAAGCTCAATAGTGCGATGGCCCCTGGACTGGAGTGCGTCTTTTCTGTGCTTCTGCGTCGAACGAAAACGATTCTGGGATCCGCCCGCCTTTTACCCTGTGGTTTCTAGCTGATGCCTCACTTCCGAGCAAGACGCATTATATACGTAGGATAAACGCGAATATACACGGTTTTTTCCGCATAGCGGCCCTGCGGAACTTCGGTTTTCCGTACATAAAGCTACAGTACGAATTTATAATTAACAGTGAACAAATCATGTAAACTTGTGTATGTTTCTCTCTTTACACGAAAGAGTCATTTAACATGGAGCCATAATAAGACACTGTTGTTCTTGACGTTCATAATTGTATCTTGTTTCAAAACAGAATAGAGTAAATGACTATTACTTAACTTTGTTATGTAGTGTACAGCGTCCATGATTATTTTTATCTTGAAGGGGACTTACCGATTGCCGTGGGTTGTTGTGGTCACATACCACACCGACCACGAAGTTCAGGCAGTGTGTCTATGAACGTGTGGGGCGCGGATAGGATTCGAGAAGTATAGGTAGATATTTTAAATTTTTTTTTGATACTAACAAGCAGTTTTATACTTGTGACATAATTATTGGAAACCTAACAACAAAGACCAAATATTTCGCAGACATATTCGTGAATTATTAAGAAACAGTTTGGCAGAGTTAAGAACATGATACCGCCGATTCCGTTGTGGGAGCCCCAAAATGCAAAGGGCCCTGTGCAGAAGCTCTCTTTTCCCATAGGGTAAATCGGCCATGCCTATCCAACGTTGTTTCTTAGTGGGAGCCTTGTGTAACTGATTTTTGTAGTGAAATTGCTTTCACAGAATATCATGTTAAGACTCCCCGTTTCGTTACGCAGAAAACTGCTGCTTCGCGCATGTTGGAAGATGAAGAGCGAATATGCCCTCTCTTCTGGAGAGCAAACTTCTTAACCCCCTATAAAGTATATGGCGTATTATGCCGGGAGATGAAACTGAAAGTTAGGTTGGCGGTGGAAGCATCACGTATCTTTTGTTGGAGCTCCCCCCTTCTCCATTTCCTCATCCCTAATTCCCCTTCTCCATCCCATATGGTTGCCAAAACGAACGCTGCTTTATCGATTGTCTCATCTCTGTGAACGCTTTCGAAGATCTCGCATCTCTGAAGCCAGTGTTACACCTACCTTAGCATCAGCAATGTATTGTACGGGATGAGATAGGCCTTATTCGTTTAAGATGCTGCTTTGTGATTGGATACAATGTAATTAAAAGTCTATGGGGGGGGGGAGGCTTATCGCTCTTGCCACCCAGTCAGCCTTTCCCTGCAGGGTGTTCTCATTAGGGAACAAGCAAGTTATTTAGAACCTAGAGCAGTTTGACCCGTCAAGGTTGACGGGAACGAACCTTTTTTGTGTTGAGCAGCGGTGCAATTTATTGCTGCATTATTTTTGCAGATAGCATTGAAGTACAGGATTTGTAATATGTCTTTTTAACTCAATTAAATGTGAAAACATCTTCACGGCGACCGGAGCCAACACAGAACCGACCGCCTCACTCAGTTCACTTCTGCCAGACGCAGACTCCAGACTCCGCCAGACCCCACCTTAAGCGCTATCATAGCCTCGTTTGCATTTCTTGTTACCAGAGTTGCCACAGTCAGAACTTGATTTTTAACTTTTCCGCTCCACACGAACTGCGCACTCGTCCAATCACGCGTGACGGATATTGGCTATTATATTAGTAGTGGGTGGCGGGATTGCATACGCCGATCTCTTCGTGAACAGTTGAATGGTATATTTTGTCCATGGAGGAGGATTCCGTACTGTGGACTGAGTTACTAAAAGTTTCAGCCTGGAAAAGAAATGTATTTTCTGCGTCGCTTTTGAAAAAGGATTTCTTTATGGTGTCATACTTTCGATCATGGGCGTGTTCTTTGACCGGTTTTGCGAATTTCAGTACGTATTAAAAACTAAATTTAACTTGCCATAAATACAGTAAATGTATTAGGCATTCTACTGTATTAATTGTATTAATAATCTGGTTTCTTTTGTTTCAGGTAAGTAATCCCAGAATACATACGAGTCGAAGAACGGAAACAGATAAGGTCAGTGAAATGAAACGATGTGTTTGTTCCCACACAAGATTGTGTTGGGAAAACCTCTTTTAAATGCGGCCCCTTTGAAAGACCACGAAGGGGTGGAATGTCAGGATGGGTCCGACATAATTAATTATCTGGATTGACCTGGGTGAAGAGACACTACAGTGGCTGTTCTTATTTATTATGTTGCCAGGTAGTTAGGCATTTTCTTGAAACGTGTCTCTCAGATTCTACCACTTTACAAATAGTCGCACAACTGGTCTTGTTTGGTCTCGCTGTGGTGTTGATATAAGTCTTGTGAGATTTGAGGTTCTGACGGCTGCGATTATGAAGATGGCTGTTTTCTGGGTTTTTGCTGCCCCCATTATAGCCCTGATGATGGAGGCAGCAAGCACCTCTGGAACGCGACTGAGTGAACTTATACCAGACTACAAGGCGTAACAAAGCAGAAGACAACCATCTTCATTTCATTTTTGTTCATCTTGTTATGAAAACTTTATTTTTGTAATTAAAATTTGTCAGAAACTATATTTATCATGTCCTGGAATACATGGAAAGTGAGAGGGTGTGAATTCGTTCCTGAGCCTATATTAATGGTAGGCATTTTGGAAATACGCAGTTTCAAATAAGTAATCGGAGTCAAACTCGGTACCATAACGTTGTGCGTATGTTGTGTGGAGTTGTTAACAGCTGTTCAGCAATCGATTTTGATCCAGTGAGGACAAGTCGCCCGCCAGTCGTAGACGCCGACGTCGGATCCGTGTTACAACGAGACGCGACCGGTCGATAGCTTGTACGTTGAACGCGAAAAGCGAACTGGGAGAAGTACGGTGCAGTTACATAATATCATTCCAAGTCATGATTTGCAAAACGTTTTTAAGAAACAGTTTTATTTGTGACATTATTCTTCAGGTCTTCACGGCGGCACGTATTAAGTTGTCGGCCTACTGGTTTCTTGTGGCACGTAGTCTCGTAGAAGTTGAACGACGTTCTCTGCGCTGACGATGGAGGCAGTGAGCACCTGGGAAAAGTCGGTCAGTTTCTGCGAAACTACGGGACGTAGCATCCCAAAAGACAGTCATCTTTTTATGGTCGCACAACACAGAGTACAAGTCTTTCATCGCAAGTTTTGTGAACCATGTATACCAACTACTTAGGAATATTAAATTTGGAATTGAGGACTTTTTACATTCATTTTGGCATCGCCAGTTAACAGAAATTCATTGATAAATGCCTTCCACTCAGATAGTTCTTGTGTCACGATTTCAGGCACGTAGACATGAGAGTAAATCATTTTGAGTCTCAAAAGTTGGGAAAATAAATGCTCATTTACATATTTATTCGTATTAGGCTGTCTCACAAGTAAGCTGTAATCAGCAGATAGTTTTATGACTTATATCGAATTTCGTTAAGTAGGCTACAGACACTGAAATCGGCGCGTTTATTTGTAAGTACGCATTTAAACTGTTTTTACTTTTCTTATTCTTGTCGTAGTACACATTTCAAGGGAATGTATCTCGACAAGTACTGCACATACTGCCAACATATTAACACTAGTTTAAAAAATAAAACAAACAGATGTCCTTAATATAATTGTCTCTTGTAAAATTCTGTTCATCAGCTTTTCAAATCAACTCGCCTCACGTAAGATTACTTTTTGTTTTAATTTCCGAAAATAAGTCGCGAATTACCTACAGAAGTATTCTCGCTATCGACTTTTCTGAAGACCGAGGACATCTGCTGGTCAGAATGGAGACCTGAGAAGTGATTTGTGACTATAGAACGGTTTTTGCTATAGCAACTGTCAGCGATATGTTTATACTTAATGTCAGTAGACAGAGGTTACTGCTGTAAGCGGATGAGAACTAGGAGGGATGTTGAACTTTTATTTCTCATAAATTTGCTATAAATCTGGTAGAGATAATGGCTGTTCCGATAATTATGAACTGGTTAATTTTTATGATACTGTTTGAAGATTTCTGTATATACTTCACTTTATCGGTGTTAAGTACATTTGAGCAATGTTCCAGGCAGACGTGATATGAATCTCATACATGCTGTCCTTAAAAATCGGCTTTCTCCAATTGTCGTAAGATTTTTGGTACCTTAAAGAAAGTTGAAATTATGTCCTTCCTTGCTATTAACACTGTGCAGTTCATGTTCGTCTTGTTTTGAATTCAACATGGCAAAATTAATTGTCGTAACGGAGGAATGCTTCATGTGTCTTAAATAGATGGAGGAAAGAACATTGTAAGCATCTCCTCCCCAATTAGTCAGTATTCACATGTATGTAATTGTGCAGATAGAATATGTTTATGCCCTGATATGTAACTAACTCTGTGAAGCAAAGTTCAAATTTGTACTTAACGTTTTGCATTTCTTTGTTTCCTTACGTGGGACGCCGGAAGATAGAAGATTTGTAACTGCGTTGTAGCAAGAGTGTATCATATTTGGTTGTAGTTTCATCATGTATTTGTTACTGTTCTTCCAGAGGACTTGCGTGGTACCTAATTTTTCCAGGTTTGATTAGTGATCCTGAAATCATGATTTTGAGAAGATTGATCGTATATTTCGCTTTTCTGCGTCTGTTTCTAGATTTGCTTACCCCCAGTAAGTTACTAGTATCAAACTCCTCCTATGAAATTGAATTGCAACGTGATTCATGCTGGGTTCGTGACCTCTGAGATACAGTAACGAACAGCAGCTGTTCGGTCAGTTCTCGTGCCCCGAGTGCTGCATATGGTAAACAGAGGTCCTGTTCCTCCTTCCTTGGCCCCCTCATCCTAACGTCCTTCAGCCATTAACCTCAGATCTGACCTTCCGGGGTGAGGGAGCTCAAGGTCCTCTGACGTCATATGTCTAATGTATTATGTACACAGTAAGTTCCGATCGGACGCTTAGAAGAAACCAAACACATACAGATGATCCATAATGCGACCAGAATTCTGAGTCCACAAATTATAAAATGGAGACATTTATCACGTCCTGGGAGGAAGAAATATACACAGTTTTGTTTAGAGAATTTCAGAAACGAGAAGAAACCTAGACGTGGTTGGGATAATAGTAATGACACAAGCTGTGAAGGTGTGAACTGGATTGAAATGGCTAATAATATAGTTTATTTATTCAGGGAAGACAATGAAACCATGAAGTCAGTGAGGGTTGAGGGTTCCCTGTCCTTGGTTATCATAACAATTCAAGGGGTCAGATGAACCAAACGTCAGAGGAGTACTTTATTGTAACAATCGCTTAGCAGACCGTGTACATTGGTTTAACAGGGAGGTTTATATTGCGAATCACGGCATCGAGGGTAGTTCGAGCCTCGTATGAGATCTATATGCTTGTCTGCGAATCGAATCACGTGATGCGTTCAGGCCTGGGAAACAGCATCGATTTTGACCGTCTCTGACCCTAGGTCGTGCACAGTACAGTTTTTTTTGCGTCCCCACTCTTTTCTATGTTTGTATTTGGCTAGGGAATTCACATTCGCGATCCTGCGTCTTTCGGCACAGAATACCAGTATTTCCAAGTGAGTATGTCATATAGCGTCGGAAGAAGCTTCAGCAATACAGAAGAAATGTGGGCCAAGGTCGTGGAATGTTTTATGATATTTCGGCTGGAGCGGCTGAAGAAAAGAACGTCGAACCTCAGTCAGGGCTGATAGTTCTTCTACCATCCCCCTAAAACCAAACATTGGTGTCCCGCTTCTCGATGGTGATCATCTGGGTTCTGACGCCACGTAGTCCAGTCGGTGTTTACCAACGTCTCGGAGCATTGGATTTCCTCCGCCTTATGGTTACCGCTTGTTAGCCTTGATTTGAACTTTACGTGACAGCGTAACTTTACAATACTTAATCAGAATTCGTTGAGTAATCTTGGACATGTAAAATATAGTGATGGATGAACAATCATGATTCTTCCCTGTTCAATGACACTGTAAAAGCATTTTAATCAAAAGGTTAATATTGTTTAAAGAAATAATCGCTGTTTGTTCTGAGAATTACACGAAACCCATAAGTACTAAATTCGTAGTTATTGGTTGTTAGTAGGTGGTGCATATACGTACCACCGGGCTTTTAAAGGTTTAACGAAATTTTTATATCGAAGACTTAATAGGTTTCTTTTTTTAGAACCATAACGCGGAAGTTTGGAAGCCCAGATGTTGAACTTTGATAAATATTATTAGCAACAAGCCCAAGCACGATGTCTAACGCGTTATCGTTATAACTTGTGTTGCACTGAATGTATTATTAGCTAACCGCTATCTGCGCCAAGGCGTTCCACTTTGACCTCTCGTGCAGACAGTCGGTGTTCAGCAGTGTTAACGAACTCTTGTGTCGGGATCTGATATCCGTACTTGATCCTGGGGATGCTGTCCACGCACTCGTATTGCTCAAAGCTCTCACGGTTTTAGGCATAACGATATCTTGAATCGCGTGTTTGAATCCCGCTTGACACGTGGATGTTTGTGTGTTTTTGTGTTACGACCTGATAGAGGTTGAAGGATTGTCTGGTGCTGTTTGAGGGCTTTATTTGCGGACTGCGGCTTCAAGAACATCGAGGACGGCAGAGGCGGGATCTGTAAATGGACGGTGGTTAAGTTGGGGACCGTGGCGTCGTATCTGCTGATGTGCGTGGTTACCTCATTCATGATGATACCTTTCACAATTTTTTTCAGTTTATTAGTTTAATGTTAGGAAAGTTGAGTGGTTTTAAAATATACAAGTTTTAAGATTTGTATGAGACATGAGGTTCTCGAGATGATGAAGATGTTTATGTCCGTAAGACTAGAGGTTTTCACAGCGGTGAGTATGAAGATTTATGTCTTCTGGGTTGTTGCGATGAATCGCCCTGATGACGGAGGCAGTATGACCTCTGAAACGTTGGTGAACATCGACCAGACTACACAGCGCAACAACCCAGAAGACAGAAATCTTCATACTCACCATCACCCTGATGATGGAGGCAGTATGACCTCTGAAACGTTGGTAAACATCGACCAGACTATACAGCGCAACAACCCAGAAGACAGAAATCTTCATCGCCCTGATGACGGAGGCAGTATGACCTCCGAAACGTTGGTTAACATCAACCAGACTACACAGCGCAACAACCCAGAAGACAAATCTTCATGTTTATGTCCGTCTTTCGGTTATAACGCCGTTCAGACTTATTGATAGATACGTACCAGTGTTTCGTAGGAACATTTTCCCTCCATCTTCAGGGCCGAAGTCAGGACTACAGAGTCGATCCAGATTTTGTAGAGAAAATGGTTCTTCTTATTGGAAATGTAACCTCTGTCTTCAACTTTCACCCATTCTTTTTACCAAGTTATTTCGGTTCTTTAATTTAACCAGTCATAAAATTTCGTAAACGTGTTTAAAAAGTTTGTATTAAAACAACCTTCAATTTGTCGGAAATCGATAACATCGCAACGCAATGTACAGCGTTAAAAAATAAAGGAAGAAAATTTTGCTTTTCCGAAACGTAATATAAAAAATTATTGAACGTTATTTTGTTATTCTTCTTTTTCTTTAGAAGAATTATCGCAGTCTATAAATTCAGGTTAACTGATTGGTATAAGTATTAGTCATACGCCTCTTTTGACTGTTTCACTCCTCTCTGAATATGAACCAAACTGGAACAAGTGTTAATGAAAACAGGGGAAAGGTGAAATTGGTAACAATTTGCATCGTTATCATGGCGAAGAGCCACAATATCTACGTTGACAGAAATTTGCAGGTCGTTATTTAATTTGATCCTGGAGTGTCATTAAGGATGATATTCTGCAAGTTGCCCGTAACAGCTTCGGAGCATAAGAACGTTTATCAAGTTACCGCCCGCGTGCAGACACTGTGTAACGTCCAGCCAGCCCATCTGTATCGATTGGCAACAAGGGTGTGTCCTTTCGGAGTTACTGTCTGGTCTTAAAACATCAGCCCGTCTGATACGCCCGTCACACTTCACATTACTTGAAGATTTCTGTCTTCTGGGTTGTTGCGCTGTGTAGTCTGGTCGATGTTAGCCAACGTTTCAGAGGTCATACTGCCTCCGTCATCAGAGTATGAAGATTTCTGTCTTCTGGGTTGTTGCGCTGTGTAGTCTGGTCGATATTTACCAAAGTTTCTGAGGTCATACTGCCACCGTCATCAGAGTATGAAGATTTCTGTCTTCTGGGTTGTTGCGCCGTGTAGTCTGGTCGATGTTAACCAACGTTTCAGAGGTCATACTGCCTCCGTCATCAGGGCGAATAAAATATGAAGATTTCTGTCTTCTGGGTTGTTGCGCTGTGTAGTCTGGTCGATGTTAGCCAACGTTTCAGAGGTCATTCTGCCTCCGTCATCAGGGCGATGAGTATGAAGATTTCGCTCTTCTGGGTTGTTGGGCTGTGTAGTCTGGTCGATTCATCGCCCTGATGATAGAGGCAGTATGACCTCAGAAACGTTGGTAAACATCGACCAGACTACACAGCGCAACAACCCAGAAGACAGAAATCTTCAGACTCACCATCGTCCTGATGACGGAGGCAGTATGACCTCTGAAACGTTGGTAAACATCGACCAGACTACGCAGCGCAACAACCCAGAAGACAGAAATCTTCAGACTCACTATCGCCCTGATGACGGAGGCAGTATGACCTCTGAAACGTTGGTAAACATCGACCAGACTACGCAGCGCAACAACCCAGAAGACAGAAATCTTCATTCTCACCGCTGCGAAAACATCAAATCTTTCAAATTACTTGTTTTACTTATGGATGACTTTTATGTGGAGTATAAACTCCAGTCACAGCAAGCGAATGTAGTGTTAAAAGTCTGTGATGTAATCCTCGGGTCTCATATTGTTACTACTGAGATATTACAATATTTGTTATCAATCCGCCAGTGCGATTACGAAATTATCATCTTGTAAAATGTCAGTAACTTTACTCAGGAATTCCACGTACTTGATTTGTATGACCAGTGATTAGGAATTCTTAATGTACTATGATAAGAAGTAGAATTATAAAGGTCTCTGGTTCAATCCATGGACCATGTATCCAGATTGGAAAATATGAGTATCTTACACATTCGCTGAAAGTGAAATTGAGGTTATTATGGAGCATCGGTCAGTTATTTACAATCTAGAAATCTTTACGAATTATACCAAATACTGTAGCTGAAGTGGTAAGCTTTCTGAATTGTAGTCTGGGACGCATCGGTTCACGGATTTTTGTCAGTCCCTCCAGGTGACTGCAGACATAATACATTGAAATATTCCAATTCTTTCCATTTCACTGGCGTGATCATCCCACATTTGTATATAATGGGATATGTTCGTGACTTGGCGTATGTGTATGTGTTAAGCATTACGGACGAAGTTGTTAGTAATGACAGTAGGTGGCAGAGTGATATTTCATTAGTGCTGCTACTATTAGACAACTTTTAGTAGTAATTATAATTAAAATGCTGTTTATTGCCGATATTTTTTTACTGTTCTGGGTTTAAAGGGGTGGGAAATTTCTACGATATGAAGAAGGAGATATGAGGGTGAGGAATGAATAAAGAAATAGATGAATACGGCAGGAATGAAGTTACTAAAGCATTCCTTGTTGAATGTGAAACTTTATCTTCCGTTAGTTGTTAATAATGTGCAAACTAAGGAACCATGGCAATTCTTAATGAAATGTACACGCAGTTACATTATAAATGTTTGCATTTTTTATGAATAAGACCTGAGTGGGGAGAGAAGGAAAATGGAGCTGAATGTAGTAATGATCCGGGCGAGCTAGAGTTACCCTACTCCGGTGCACTATGGGAAACAAGCAGTCAGCATCCGCATGAAGGATAGGATGTGCGAGATCATTGGTGCAGAGGGGGAACACGGGTACAGCCAAGCTCAAAATGTATTCAAATTTATTGCAGATAGTCAAATGAATTTGTGTCCAAATGTACGTCGACTTTATGTGTACTTCGAAGTCCGACTGAAAAATAGCTGTTTTTTAAGGTTTTTCATACTTTTGCTTCAAGGAAAATATGGAAATAACGTCTGAAAACATTTCATGACAGGTTCCTTCCAACTATCTCCTGGCTCATCCTTCACAGTCATCTGACATATCTCTTCTAGGCTACGTAACTTCCATGCAGTTGATAAAATGTCTGATTACAGAACCTCTATCACATGTGTAGCATGCAGTATTATATGGAATAATATTCAGAACTGAGCGCTTGTCAAATCCACAAAATGTGGCATGCAATGAAGTTATCGATGTTGGTTTTCTGGTTTGTAACGCGGTGTGGACTTTTATCTTCAGGGCTTTAACGGCGTCATTATCAATTGTTTCTGATAGCCGCACGAAATATATGGAAGCTTTTGAAGTAATATAGGCGTTGTTAGTGTTCTCTGAACTTCCAGTTTTATCATCTTCCTCTGTTACAGAACTAAATTTTCCCATCGCCTTAGAGGTCTGCCAACTAGTTTTTTTTTTTTTTTTTTACATTTGTGTTGGTGTTTTGTAATTCTGGCGTGAGAGATTTTTATCAAACCACTTATTCTTTCAACACGTTCTCTCCAGTTTCTTATTATATTGTAGAATTTGTAATTCTGTTTTTAATATTGTTTACGTTCGAGCATACCTTGTCGATCTCATGGCTGTCAGTTCGTCTTAATCTTTTTAAATCAGTCATCTTATCCCTTCATGTGTATTTGTCACCGTCATTTCTGATGTATTGTAATGAATTTTCTCGGTCGCCCTAAGCAGCAACTAGAACAGAAAATAACCGGTTCCTTTCGCGACTATTCTAATTAATCTTCATAATTCTTGTATATTTCTGTCGTATTTGAGCACTGCGGTTGAGAAAGTGTAATTAAGAAACCTAACCCGTCTTTACTGTCCATGCTTCGCTGTTATATGACGGTGTTACAAGACGAATGTTGAAGGAAGAGATTAAAAATCTTCCAATTGTGTCTGTGATAAGCCTCATTTGGTATGACGTGTTACCATGATTGCTGCTTTTATTGTGATGTTGTCTCTCCAATTTCGTAGAGTGCTTGGCGTGTGGTGTGACGCTTCGCAACACAGCAGCCCGGGTTAATGACGGACGCTTATATTAGCAGTGCTAGATTGCCTGATGGTGATAATGAAGAAACAGTAACAGTTGTCTTAGTTTCTTTTATAGTCCATCCAAGTGTCTTTCCTTGTTCTCATAAATTTAATTTCATCTTTTATAATTCTGCTTTGTTTCTTTAATTACCCAGTTTTACCCCCATTTAAAATGATCCAAATAATGCCTGTTATGGGGGCATGATCGTCTGCGCATACGCGTCAGTAATCAAACCTAATCTAACCTTACAAAATTAAGCCTATCGTAACACAACTTAACAAAACTCAGCTTGACCTACCCCCTTAGCAAATGGCCATTGCCCATGGGCGTCATTAACTTGATCTAACCTAAGTTGAACTAACCTAAAGTAACCTCACCTAACCTAACCTAACCTAACCTAACCTAACCTGTTTTACTATTTCCTTCACATCTAAGTCAAGATTTTCCAAGAAGCCTCATCACTCTTTGTACCAAAGTGTCTCCTTTTCCTATTTTCCCCTTACGAAACATCACAAATCAGTGAATTACTCTCGTACTTAATATTCAGGAGTTGATGGGTCTTATTCTTGGTCTGGATTCCGTGAGCATGCTTGATAATTTAACACATGTAGATGAATAATTGGCGTTAAATAAACAAAGAAACGTGTATTTCCTATGCAAGCCATATATACTGTCTGTCTCATACTTGCATAAGAAAGAATTACAATTTATGATACGATTAGTCTAATCGTGCCACTTGCAGTTTTCGAAAAATTACTTAGAAAACCTAAATAAATTCCACCTAAAATCGTAAAGTTGTGGTCAAGGTGTGTGGTGAAATGTCAGAATAACCTTAATCGTGTACACACACATACAAAACAGCATTGTTGGTTGGTGGCAGCTTGTCAGTTGCCCGGCGGTAATCTTTGCCATAAAGCTGACGGTGGTCATTTTGATAACCTATACTAAATTTGCTAGTTCAAGTGCCACTGCTGACGTATGTAGTGGTTTAGTTTTTTGTAATATCTTTATTTCATTAATTGAAAGTGTGTATACTTCTTTTTGGAACACTCTGTATTCCGTAACACTAGAGGGACGGTTAGAAAGTCTAGACTTAACAGGATACTAGAGAAATAATCCTACCTACAAATAATTTTAATCAAAGGTTTGGAGCTGCTGGTAGTCTAAGTGTGTATCCATTGTGTTTATTGCTTTTAATGATTCAAATCCTTGATTTATATAGTCAGAAGGCTTTGAGTTTCGAAGTTTATTACTTGATTAATATTACCGCTGCAGTGCTAAAGGTACTAAACCCTAGAATATTAGATCACAGATTGGAGTTTGTAAATAAGCTAACGGAACATCTGCGTTTTCAAGAATTTAAGGTAGCATACAAGAAATGGTCCCCGTTCTTATAGCTGTACCTGAATAATTCATACTTTAAATTGGATTGAGGCAGACGGCAACTTGCAGAGTAGGAACAGTCTGAAGATGGTTGTGTTCTGGTTTCTTGCGACGTGTAGAAGTTTACCGACGTTTCAGAGGTCCATCTTTCGTATCTCGTGGTTTATAAACACCTAGTCTGATATTTAGAATCTGTTGCCACTGTTTTTATAGCTGAGAAGTTTTTGTTTGAAGCGGATTGGAACTTCCGTTGTTACATTGGGTTGTTTAAAGTAGGTCTTCCTCCAACCTTTAGTGGTCATTGAAAAGGATTTGGAAAGTTATTGAATTTAAGCCTTGACTACGGCTTACACTAAAATCGTGAACCTGTTTTATCTCACGTTTCCATATTTTCAAAATTAAAGGATTATTTCAATTCTGCTGTCTTTCTCCGTACCAGAAAGTGACTAATGAATGGCTTTGGTAGTCGGCTCTTTATTGTAATCAGAATGTGTACAGTCAGCGCCAGAATAATTCGGTGTTTCAGAAATCTACGGATATATGGCTGCTTCCTGAACTAGTTAGTATCCTTACAGATTTTTATTGGTACTAATCAACAAGTAGAGAGACCC
Source organism: Zootermopsis nevadensis (assembly GCF_977971745.1). Lineage (NCBI taxonomy): Eukaryota > Metazoa > Arthropoda > Insecta > Blattodea > Termopsidae > Zootermopsis > Zootermopsis nevadensis. The sequence continues at coordinate 4,030,535 of NW_028259136.1, forward strand.
CCCCCCCCCCCATCTATCCATCTAATATCCAGTAATTTCACGTTGTTTGAGCATTCTATTCTTTATAAAGTGCGAGGTTTTTCTCAGCCAGTGGTTCTTGTAGGAAAGTCTTACGCATTGAAGAGACTATAATATTCTCAGATATTTTACTTCAGTTCTGCTACAAGCGTGTTGTGTCAGGACTGCCTGTTTGCAGAAATTTAAATTTTGTTACGGAATCCGGTAATATTATTGCGAATAAGGACACAGAAGGAAGAAGTTGTGGCCATATTTTAAAGTACCCGGGGATGTTTTTACAGGGAATGAGGAGAAAGGTGAACAGAGTAGGAAATGTACACATTTCATACGAACTTTAGCACGTTGGCCATAATTTGACCTTTGCAAATGGCGCCAGTGACGTCAGAGTTGTCTGAAGCCACCCATCTTTGCATGAACGGGGTGTCTGGAGCCTGTCTGCCTCAATGCCATCAGGAAGTATTCCCGGAGATCCCCCACACGGGGATTTCCCATCTGGCATTTCCAAGCGCATAAATACGTAGCTATAGGTATTAATATAAAGTGATTATTGCTGTCTGATTTAAATCAAAGCTGTAATGTATCTACACGTTTCATTGAAACTTCTCAGTATTTTTGTTTGTTTGTCATCAGTCTTTCGACTGGTTTGATGTGGTCCTCCATTTTCGCCTATCTTGCGCCAATTTCTTCATTTCCACATATTTTTTGTAGCCCACATCCTCAAAAATCTGCGTCACATATTCCAATCTTTGTCTCCCCCTACAATTATTAAATTTATAATATTAAATTTTATGAAAATCAGTTTAGCTCTTTTCGAGTTACGGACGAATAGACAGGCGGGCGTGACGAAGTTAATAGACACATTTTAGGAAATTTTAATTCCGAACGCGCGTAAGAATGTCAAGGTAGCCGTTCATCGAGGCGAGAATCGAAGCCGGGGCGTCCTGAATACGAAGCAGATGTTCTTGTTATTCATTCGTGGTATTCAGAACTCGCATTTGCTAGAATTAGTCACTAAATGGAGATGAGAATTCTGCAACAAATTAGACACACACAATCTGTAACTAGGGAAAATAATGACGTCATTATCGTTAAGTACCTTGGGAACGAAGTGATAAAATACATGTACATTAGTACCAGGTAAATCTCTCCCGTACGCTAAAACATTACATAATGCCCCTCATTTTTCGTGGTGATTTTTAATTTATCCGGTGTGTACGTAGCATTGTCAAGGTGATGATATCGTACACCTCGGCGCTCTGAGATGCCGTGCCTACCATGTGCATCGTGTTCTTCTTCAGTCCTTCTAAAATCTGGTAAAACTGAAATATCTGGGAACGATGATAAATCTAAAGTCCATTCACGAAGAAATTTAGACCAGTTTAAATCCTTGGTGAACCGAGGCGTTAGTATTAAACTGGTCTTATCATAAATGGGTGTGGTGGTGTGGATTGTATTCGTCTGGCATGATCTGAGGACCGCTGTGTGAGTTTGTGTTCAGCTGCGTTGTAATAATTACTGAATAAATATATCAGTTGTAACTTCTCTGGCTAAAGATGTCTGTACTTTAGCCTTGATTTCTTTTGTGTGTAGTCGATTTGAGTTCTTGTCCAGATGCAGCCATCAGTGTCTGTGATTTTATGTTCCAGCTCGCGCATTCGTCTTCCATAAACTCATCGCCCTAGGCCGGTCGTTTTTATTAACAATAAAATTGTCATGTTTAATATAGCAGCTGCTCTAGGGTGGCAGGGAGATCGAGGGACTGACACAGTACAACGTCGGTTGCCAGTGAAGCCTCCGTATTGTTGCAGTCCTTTGTTACAAGTTACGAGGGAAAGGGAAGAATGTCGCTTTTAATGATTTTGGGCTACCCTCAAGTTGACAAAGGCCTTTGGTCCACTACCTCTGCTTTTTTTGGTAGCAATTAAACAAAGTAATACCTTCAATCCTAAAGACAGAGACATTATACGCACATTCCTCCGAGTGGTGGGTTATACCTACGAATCTGCACGGCGTTTAAACCCAGAAGACGAACGTCAATGTTATCATCGCCGTGAGAACCTGAAATCTCACAAAGTAATGCATATTCCAACTCTTCACTGTGTTGTATTCTGTAATTGCGTCTCATATTAAGACGCTAAATCCCGATTCAAACCTTGATCATCCCTAATCCCTAATCCCTAATCCCTAATCCCCCCTTCCCCACACGGGCAGAAGTTCTCTGCTTCTATCACTATGCCTTTGCGTCACCGGACAACACGAAAATACTCGGTCTAATAAGCGGATTTCGAACCAGGATCCCACGGTTCCAACGGCCTACAACCTTGCGTTTTGTAGGCCGCTCGGTGAGCCGAATTTGGTTTGTGTGTGTTACCGGAAATGCCCGAAATCAGTCTAAACTAGGCTAACCTAAGCAGAACTGGAATGCGTAACACAGCTGCACCCAGCCAGACCCGTAACGATAGAGGAGTTCCTGGTTTTATCTGGGACGAACTAGTTTAGACGAATTTCGGGTATTTTCGGTAACATACGTAATGCCCTGAACATTCCACTCGCGTCTTAAATTTCTACATATTTGATTCTCATTTATTGGCAGGCCCTGTTATTTGATTAAAACAGTTCTGTGTGTGTGTGTGTGTGGGGGGGGGGGGTTGAATCAGCACACTTTAATGGACTGTAATGGATTCTCTTTGAATGGTTTCTGTTTGCCGAGTTCAGTAACTGTTTGATCATTTTATCGCTACCAGTATTGAGTAGAGGAGCAAATGCGCACTCACGGCTTGCCGTTATGGTTAATGTGTTTGCAAAGTATCGCGATCCATATTATAGTATAACAAAGAAATTGCGGTTTCAACCGGCGCTTGAGTTGATAGGGGGCGAAATGCAGAGAGGTGTTTTCATTAACAAATTTCTGTGTGCAGCGTTTTTTTTATAGCACATCTGATTTGTGATTTTTTTCCCTTTGATTTTTGTTCAATGAAATTAAGTCCTGGACCCAATGTGTTGTCATGCAACGACTACTTTGTATATCATTTACGTTGTTTGTCCGAGTATGACTTAACATAACGAACAGTGCTTTCACTTCTTTTATATTCCCCGCTTTTTGTATCTTGCTGCAGATGTCCCCAAATCCCCTCGTGGGAAACGCGGACTACAAGGGGGTTAATATGTGGAAAGAAAGGGTGAGTATCGAGAGGCGATGTTGCACTTCTGGCGACTGTTTATTCTATTTTCTTCGGCAAACTGGCAACTATGGCCGGGGACCCCATCCCCATTTACCCAAGGTGCTGTGACGTATGTGGTTTTAATATTTGACGTATTGGTATTGTTTATTCCTCGTCCTCCATCCTTTAAATGCATACAAACCAGGCGAGGTGTTTTAATTTGTAATTGGATTTCTAAACTCGTTTACTTGGGCTTGTAACATCCCTTCGAGCTTATAAAATTCTCTCGGGCGATCAGCTGTGTCAGTGTTAAATTAAAAACTGACGTTTCGGATACTAGCTGTCTCCATCATCAGGGTACTCGTGAGGAATGCCCAAAAATCACTGATATTTCATTTAGTCCTAGTAGTTTCTCCTTCTTATTGGTGCGCTGTAAGACCCTGGGGGGGGGGGGGTGTAGTCAAATTGTGTGGTCATCGTATTATAATCCGAATGCTGGACGCAATAAGGTGTTGATACAGTGACATAAATACAACTTGATCTGGTGTTGGGGCGCTTAATGAAGACAACTGTATCCTTGGATGTTGCGCTGTTTCGTCTGGTAGAAGTTTACCGACGTTTCAGAGTCCCTGTGACTTAGTTATCAGGTCTTGATGGCGGCAGTACCTATGAAACGTCGGCAAACTTCGACCAGAGTACACGGCGCAACATCCCAGAAGACAGACATCTTGAAACCTGCGGCCACCAGGGTTTTCGATGTGGTAGTCATGGTTGAACAAGTATCTTGCGTTCGATAGCGGATCCTAATAACGCGTATATTTTACTAATGTAATCTGGCACAGAATACCCTTTTGGCTTCCCCGATTTTCGCAAGTGGCTGACGAAAGTTACTGTTGAGGTAAAAGATGAATATATTTTAAGGCCTACAGTTTGCCAACACTCGATACGGGCTACGGAGGGGTCCACCATATTCAGTGGCGTCTTTGCTCTCCTCCACATTAGACTTGATGATCTCGTTGTAGTCTATCCCATCCTGACCGTCTACGGCCCCTTTCCTGCATAAGGTGCTGCCCCGCCCAGTAGCATCCGCCTAGGGACTGATGTACCATGTTATTAATTTACCAAAAGCTGTCTGCATCAACACATTAACTAACCCCTTCCCCACTTTCACGTGTTAGTGATACTCGTGACAGCAGCTGGCGAGTATCATTTCACCTGTCGCTTAATTACAAGATGGGCTGTAATTTGTTTGTATATTAGACCGGCCATCAACTATAGTGTGTATCAAAACTTGGACACGATTTCGGATTATTACAATATCCTGTTTGTGCCCTTTGTGTTAATAACCCAGAGCGTTCGAACTCATTTACCAGCAACATTTCTGTTAATTTCTGCAATACGTGTTCTGGATTTTGCTTCTAGAATCTCACTTTCTGTGGTCCATTCACACGTAAGTGGATCTGCAACCGTAATTTTCTGAATGGATTGTTTAACTTTACGTCACAACTGTGCTGTTTGAACAGACCGTGAAATATAGCATTTGTGAAAGCACAAATAGACCTTGGGCAGTTATATGATTTTATGTCAGCGTACGTTGAAATAATATTAGCATACAGGAGCCTGTATCAACTGGTATTATTCTATTCCTCGGACGAACCGCCCAAGTATTTTGCGTAGCCCGATGGTCTCTCGTTCAACTTAGTTTGGAGTCTTCACTGCCTTATCTGCTTGGAACAGAGTCCTGTTTGAGGTGCCATTGTAATGATGGCTCAGCTGACCAAGAACTTTTCCACCGATAGTTCTTTATCGTCTTCACAAGAGCTGCCACTTGCCGCTATCAGGAAGCAGATAAATCCAGTCCACATTCTGACCGTATTTATTTAAGATTTATCTTAATACAGTATTATCCTCCCGTCTACGCCCAGGTCTTCCAAGTGGAAAACCTCACACCTGTAGTTTTTACTTCGAAACATGAATCTCATCAAACAAGTTTGTGCAGTCATTTCGAGTGTTTTGTGATTCTGAATTCGTTTCATACTTGCTTTATTCAACGACGTCGTATCAACTGAAGATGCTGTTATACCGTGTTCAGTAAGAAGTGGGCCTACCGGGCCAGAGAGACGGTGATTGGCTGGCTGTGACATTATGGCTCGAAGCGAACTTGATATTTTTTAAGATACCATCCTGGCGTTTGATTGGATGGTTGGTTGGTAATTAAGTTTGCTCGCCTGGCGCAGGTATTCGGGATTTACAGAAACGTTATGTCCTCTAGCTGTCATCTAAGGTGGCTTCGTGATGGTAATGACTTGGGAGGCGCCGACCTATCTCTGTTGTTTTTTTCCCTGTAACTCCGTTTATATTCTGGGATAGGAACTTGAAATTGTCCACTATCCCCTTCACATTCTTCCTTATTCATTAAAATTATATTATGATTCATTTCTGTATGACCTGTGAAGTTCAAAGCATCGTGAAAAAGAGCAACAAAGTGAACTCGTGGTTTATGCTCAGTAGAGTTGGTGAGCGTTACTGCCGACAAACGGAATGCTCCATTATTTCTACTGCGACGGAGTGGACACTTGACAGTTCACGGGGTGCGTAGCTTCCTGCAGAATCAACAGTGACACAGAATCCAGTGGGCGCCACTTCCACAGTTGACTTCTCACTGCCGTCCGCCCTTGTAACAACACAAAGACAAGGCGTCGAGACTTGTACGCCCTTCTGTTATCATCTGCAAATAAGGCAGCTGGTAGCTGGATACAATCCAGTTTATTTTTTTTATTGTTTCTGGAAATACGCGCGTTCTAGACTCGAAGATACCGGGACAGGGATAATCTCATTACAAGTCAGTTATTTTGCATATGCTGCAATCCTCTTATAACAGTCTTCACTGCATAAAATTTACTTTTTTGAAGTAGCTGTGTTTATTTAATTTTCTTGAGTAAGTTAATCTTTCAGTTTCAGGTTTCATTTCTTTTGCGATACGCGTTCGTTCATTCCTGCTAGTGTATTAAGCTGAACAGTTCCTCACAGTGATAGTTACTGCCACATATTATTGATGTTATTGACAGTACGTTCTTCTTCATTACTTGTAACTATTTTTAACCACACAGGGCAATAGTATTACGAGACATGTACGCAAAAGAAAAACGGGCTAAAGGTTTAGGACCCCTGATCTACGGGTACGCCACAGCACGAACAAACTTGGTATCTTATAACATTAGCAATTATCTTACAGTTTCTTTGTTGTGGTTGGTGGGAGGAGTTTGATCATATCCTTCATTTCCGGTCAGGCTGACAGCAGACAGCCACTGGAACAACCAGCTCTGTTGCTTCATGTTTCTTCGTTCTTATCAGCGATGCATGACACAGTCGGCCGTCCGTACGAGTGACAAATACTCGCTGCTTTTCGTCTACGTGTTACGTTATTGTCTTCGGATCATAACTAAGATCTGCTCGATTGCAAATGTTTGTTTCATACAAGACAAATATGACTCTTTGGATCATGGCGTGGTCTGCCGTAAGGTATTATACCGGGTGAACACCAAAGAACTTCTCACATTTAAAATGATACAAAAAACAAATGCGACGTACTTTGTAATTTTGGAAGTGTAGCGACCTTTTGTTCTCCCCCTATGAATATTATTCGGCTCATTCGTTTGTAAATAAAGCCCATCCGACACTATATTTTCAATTTATATATAGTGTTGTTTCGTAGCATAGGTTAAGCTTGTCAGATATGGCGTCAAAGTTTCGTGTCATTGCCATGTTTGTGATTATTAAACACACTGGAAAGGTTTCGTATGGAATTCGAGGCAATATTTAATTTGCCCGTCACCAATGATTCGTTTTTTATCGCCATAATGGGAAAGATAAATTGTGATTTCGCACAGTCGCCGTGCTTTTGTTTTACATTCTACAAAAGCTGTGTTATCCGAAAATGGCAAATGGACATTGTATTATATTGTGTTAATCCTTTGAAGTATGAAGTTCATCTAGATAATATACAAAATTTCGGTTCTTACCTCAAAGAAAACAGTGCATTTCCGTTCAGAGATTAGTTTGCTAATGCTGTTTAAGGGAATAATAGTTGTTTATTCTTTTAATTATACGAAACCCATAAATACTCTTTGTGGGCAGAAAGTAGAATTATTGAATGTTAAAGCAGGTGGTACAATAGTTACTACTGCTTTCACACTTTACAAATTCGTATGGCCACCATGTCAGTTTTATTACTAGCTGGAAAAAAATGAAAATGTGAAAGGGGGCTGGTCAAATTCATGTTTCATGAAAATCTTACTGTTGGTTCAAAAGTTATTAGGGAAGACGCCCTCGAACATGAGACCTAAGTTGTTATTTTTTGTGTTATAAAGTAAGTATAAGCAGGCATAAATGTATACCACACGTGTATGTTGAGAGCTAAATCTCACTGGATAAGGCTTATTTGTCCTTCACAAAACATGGTGCTAATCTGATTTACATGTAGGGAAGATCACTTCTTGGACATTCACTAGTGATTTCTTTTTCCTTAAGGTCTTGAAATGGATAATAAAAGGTTCTGTGACCCTAAGCACCCATGGAGTCCATTACTTGGATAAGAAAGACGACCTCGTGAGAATAGACTGAAATTCAGAAGTGACAGATGCTGGAAATACTTAAATGTTCTTCACTGTCCGTCGTTCTTTATTGTCTCAATTATACAGGCCGTAATTTTAAGAAGTTTTTGTGTTGACTGTCGTAGTAGGAAACGCTTACAATTTAGTCTCACTGTACAGACGTTGTAAATACGTGAATTTGAATGCAGTTAGGGCTATAATCTGGTGAGTAATGGACATAAAAATTGGAACAGTTATACATGAGTCAGTCAGTGGATTATTTTTGTACCGACTGTTCGCTGAAGGGATATGTGGTGCTTTTAAAATGTTCGGGTAACAAGTGAGATACATTAAAGGCAAGAGGACATAAAGTAATGAGGAGATTTATAATTGTTACTTGCGTCCCTCTTATCTTTTGGAATATAAGATAAAAAGGGATAAGATGAGGAACGTAATAATACATTCAAATGGAAAGGAAGAAATTTAAGTTGCTCGAAGAGGTAGTGAAATACTTCGTCGGAAGTGTACGTGGAAGACCTCGAAAAGCTATATTAATATGGCTGTTACTTTATTTGTTTTGGACTTTATTCATCGTCTGTTTGTAAAAAAAGTCTTTAAAATCTCAAAAACCATAAAGCCCATACGGTTCGAGTGATGGATCTTTTTTCGTTTTCAGATAAAAAAGATTAGACACGCACTCGGGGTTCTTATATAGCCGGAGCTGTTTCCGATCTATAGACCAGAGATTTCTTAAGGTTTTAAGATTTTAGTACTTTAAAAAAGACACGACGGATAAGTCCAAGGCAAAGAAATAACTAATAACCCCCAATACCGTCGCCAAATGATCGTTTTAGCATTGGACCCTGAAAGGTCTCTTGTTTCTTTATATGCATTTCGAGGATTCGTATCTCATTTAGGATACCGGATATCTTGAATGGCATATTTTGTGGGTTTATTCTGTTCATCTTTGTAAATGCTGGAATAGAATCTTAAAAGGGCCATGTCAATTTCTTTCTACGATCTTTCCAATTCATAAACCTGCTGTCTTTCGACATAAAGAATTGATAAACGTTTTCCCCATGTTAATGACGATGGATGATCTGGGTTTTGGCGCCGTGAGGACTGGTCGGTAGATGCAAACATTTCGGAGAAGCGATGTCTCAATCTCCATGTTGTTCTAAGCGACTAAAATTTGCAGGGCTGTATGTGTTGAAGGTGCAAAGCACAAATGAAGCAACAAAAGTGCCGTATATATATATTTATCATTAAACAGTTAATAGCTGTCACTAATATTTTATTCGCCATTAAATGTGCCTTGTAACACGACTTCGTGTTTTTAGTAGTCATTTCCGTTTATCACCCGATGTGACTCATGTTCATACATTAGCACTTCTATGTAGCTAAGTCTTATTTATAGACCGCTCTTTTTGTGTCTTAAACATCACTCCACACTCTGTAACAAATTATCTTTAAGCCAATATACCCTTCTGTCCACGTTCCTTCACTGACAAAATTACAGAGGTACGCCATATTTAAAGCACTGTTTGTGAAGATTATTTGAAGATGTTGAGATTGAAACGTGATTCTCCATCAGTCATTTAAAATGGTCGGATATTTGAATAGCCTCGCCTTGTAATTATGAATGGATGGGGAAATGCGTTTCACATTCCACACAGCTAGTAATCTCATGAAGATTAGCTTAGTGAGATTTCAGGTTCTCACGGCGAGTGTGAAGATGTCTTGTAGGATTTGAGGTTCTGACGGAGGCGAATATGAAGATGAGTTTCTTCTGGGGTCTAGTGCCGTGTAGTCTGGTATATATTTACCGACGTTTTGGGGGTACTTATTACTCCATTTTCAGATCTCCCTGTTGACGCACTCAGCAAGTACCTCTGAAACGTCGGTAAATTCATACCAGACTACAGGGCACTAGAACCCATGTTCATGACTTTTCTTCTGGGACATTGCGCCGTGTAGTCTGGTAGAAATTTACCGACGTTTCAAAGGTGTTTCTGCCTCCATCATCAGGGCTATCATGGACTAATGGGCAGTAAAGATATCTGAAAAGTCATTAAATTTTTCCAGACTGCATCCCAGAAGACACGCGCCTTCAGATCTGCAAATGTACTTTCTTCAACATCATGTTCACTGATTTTTCTGTTTAGTTTCAATATGAAGTGTTGGAACTCACATTTCTGTGTATTTGTTTCATTTGTGGTTTATTTAACAACGCTGTCATTAGTTCAGACTGTATAGCGCTGAAGCCATTGCTTCAGAAAAGTCTGTTTTGTTTGTTTTTCTTGTTGGGTATTTAATTTTTTTTATTCCGTGTTTCCTACCGACATAGTTCACTGAATACGTCGACGTCAGCCTCAGTAATTAAATTCTACGAAGTCGAACGTCGTTTGCTGTTATATATGGACACACAAGACCGTTTTTATGTCTGACAGAAACACAAAGGCTAGTGGTAAAGCCTTCGATTGAAATTTTTAACGAAATTTATTGTTTTGTTGAACTTTGATTCTGTTCCCATTAAATCTTTCTTGTGGCGTATCATATCTTTGCCCTTTGCCCTTCGGCCTGCCCATTGTAGGCGCAACCAGAGAAGAACTGTTCCGAAAATAAAGGACAGCATGGAGTTTACTTACCGGCCTAATTTTTATAAGTTTCATCCGAACAAGCTGTGGTTCTAATTGATCGATTTTTGTGAAATTCGGTCTGCGTGCCATCGGAGGCATTCCAATTTTGGTTGGTACTTCTAAAACGCTGTCTTTAGCTGCACCAACATTTTGTAGCTTTTACTAACTTCGTAGGTGCAGCAGCGCCATTACCATTCAGTGTGTGCGACTTTAGTGAGCAAATTTCTATACTAATGGAAGATTACCGCTGATAGAAACGGGGAATTGTTTGTCTTGTGTCTTACCCCTCACCAACTTTCTTTATACCTAATTTAGATGTACTTGTAAAAGCTGCCTACTGGTAGCAGCACTTGTAGAACAGAACATACTGCCGTCTAGAATCAGTACGGAGAGTTTGGTTAGTCATGCGTTCACACAGTAAAAAAAAAGTGTCCTGTTACAGAAACCAGCAACTGTGTGGGTTATTGGTTTGGCGGTAAGCGAACTTTATGTAGCGTGTTTTAAACGATGTGTTAGTAGTTGCTACGGGTGTTGATAGCTTGCCCCTGTCTTCGGAATCCTAAAATTCACCTTGCTGACACTGAATGCATGCTTTTGGTACGAGTTGAACGAAAAATACAGCAGCCGACAATCATATTGAAGAAACAACTCTGCATTTCGTTTAGATAAGTGCCTGTTGAACATCTGATGGTACGAATGATGGTAGAAATATGTAGAGTTGTGCGTTATAGTTTTAAAGACCATAAAATGTATTTACAGGTGAGATACTATGAAATTTAACGTAAATTACTTCCATCGAGCCTTCTAGATCAAAATTTTCTAAGCATTTATTTTCCTCATGCGTGCTGCGTGCTCAACACATCTCATCGTTGTTCTCTTTACTTTACGATTTTAGACGGGGAGTACAGATTATGAAGCTTCTTATTACGTAATTTTTTTTCCGTATTCTTTAATGTCACGTGGTCTCTTAGGTCCATGTATTCTCGTTACTTGATACACAAGTCGCCAATACATTTTCTTCCCTCAGGGTGAGGCACTTAAGTGTTACATTTACGTTGCAGATTCTATCTTAGATTTGTGGTTCTCGTGGCCGTGCAGATGTCGGTTGTACTTTTATATATTTTATCTCTGGAGTTGTAGATAAGACACAAAAATTACATTGTATCTAATCAGTGAATGTGGAATGACACATGTACATAATATTGCCATCATTCACAATTAATTTATTACGCGTAGTTTCTGGAAGTTCGTCCGTCATTTGGAAAGACCCAGGTTATTGAAGAACATGGTGCCGTCCGTGTGACAGTCATAACACTAATGAACCATTATAGCTCATAAAATGATTTTACGTGTGAAGACAGACTATAAACATACAAATTACATGCGACATATTGGTTGTAAGTCAATAGTTATGCTGTCTACAACGATGTAAAACTTTCAGGTTATATGTTATAAATTTGTTATACAGTACTCACGTTCATAATTTTATACGGAGAGTGTAAGATATTAACAAGCATAATCATGAATGCTTTGTACGTAACGTATTTATATTTATATGAAATGTAATACTGACTTATGTAGGATTTATCTATTCAGAAGCAAAACACTCTAAAACGTTTGTTAAATTACTCCCGCATTTTAATGTGAGATTATGTGTATGCCAAACGATATAATTAAAACAGTAACACACGATTTATGAGACTGGAAGTCTGTACGAAACTTGGCTGTAGGCCTGTGCATTGAAAGTTTTGCATTTGGTTTTATATTTCCTACAAGAGGTCTGGGCGTGTGAGCCATAAAACTTGTTTTTGTACATTGTCCTTACGTCAAACTTCGTGAGTAATGAGGTGTTTTATCCGCTTCACATTAACTTCATAGTGAATAATTGACTGACTAAATTTCTGGTAACAGAATCGAAAGCTTTAACGACTTTTCTTTGTACCAAAATTCGCTATTGAAAGCGTTCCTGAGCCACTTCATTGGGGGTTCACATCTTTAAAACTTGTCTTCCCACTTAACACATCTCATATTGTCCGCCCTGATGGCCAGATGGCGTCTGGTGCCTTTATTTTGAACTACGTATATGTTTCGATTAAAATTTAACCTCGTGTGGTTCGTCTCGTAACACGTTTTCTTTCCAACACGGACCACTGCATAGTTATTTCAAATAGTATTAGCACGGTTTTAAATGTATAAAACGATTAAAATAGCAGACAAAATTGCCATTTTTCGTATGTTATTTCTTTTACAGTGAGTGTATTATCTTGTGTGATCTGTGCTTATGATGTCTTGGTACGGTACAGTGAATTTCCTCTCAAAAACTCTCTGAGCATTTATGGTCTGCCTCAGCCAAGGCACGTGTCTATTGGTATGGTAATGCTTGTTTGATTTGAGGTTTTCACAGCGGTGAGTATGAAGATTTCTATCTTCTGTGTTGTTGCGCTGTGTAGTCTGGTAGATGTTTACCAACGTTTCAGAGGTCATACTGCCTCCATCATCAGGGCGATGAATCATCGCCCTGATGATGGAGGCAGTATGACCTCTGAAACGTTAGTAAACATCTACCATACTATACGGTCCAACAACCCAGAAGACAGAAATCTTCATGGCAATGCTTGTCGCCGTCACAGGAAAATAGTTGATGTTTCTGAAATTTCCACCAACATTAAAGGCTTACTGCATAGTGATGTTCGGCAGTGTGAGTACGCTCCAGTGCTGTCATGCCACATGGTTTTCTATACACAAAAAGATACGGGTGCTTTAGGGGACTATTCCTGATACAGTGCCAGCACCTTCCACAACAAAACAAAACTTAAAAAACTAAAACAACCCCACCCACCCTCAACTCAGCGATGACGTCTCCTTTAAGAACATTCACTATCTCTGTCAGTTCATCGATTCGTGTTACGTTTGAGAATTCGTGTTGAAAACCTTACTTCTCTGTTGCCAGAACAGCGTGTTTTTTTTCAATTTTGTTAAAATATTCGTAAACCGAATTTGAAAACATGCTTGTATATAAACAATGGCCCCTGCAGAAACATTATTTGGCCCTTATGCCCTTCCTAGAAGAAAATGTTGCATATATTTTTGCTGTTCTTGTTCGTTATTTGATCCAAAGACGTGATCCTAAACATATAAATTCGTATATGTCCTATTTCAGTGACCGCTTTGCTTGAAGCATGCGATATGGAATCTCTCTCCCTCCCTAGCACAAGTAATTTTCACGCAATATTATGGGATTCCCAGTCCTTTAATGCATTTCCCAGAATTCTGCCTCTATCATAGTCTCCCTGATGATCAAAGCAACACCTCTGAAACGTCGTTGAACTTCTACCATTATACACGGCGCAACATTCCAGAACACAGTCGTGTTCATTGTACAATCATATTTAAATAGATATTTAAACAATCAGTAACCCTTGTGAGGGCTTTCTTGGGACTTGCTTCTTTTTACTCTGGCACATGTGAATTTTAAGGAAAGTACAAAATCTTAAAAATGTAATGATAATTCAGAGTTGGCCTATTTTATTTTTAATAACTACAAGAATATTTTTGACGTTTCAAATGAATATGAGGGTTTCTGTGGTCGTTTTTCTCTGTAACATTTTGAACAGTAATATATGACTGTGCTTCTATTTTGGGGGAGTCTGACAAAGAACAGACAGAGGGCTAAAGTTGTAACATTCCGAGAAAAGATACATCTCTGCTGAGAAAAAGAATTCTCGGTTTATTGAGTGTGGAACGTCGGGCCGCAGTGCGAATGACAAATGCTGTAGACATCCGGGGGTTCAAGATTCGTGATTGTGTTCATTTGCATTCGGAAGCAGTGAAATTTGAATCACGACATGAATAAGAGGAATCAGTGAAAGATGGTTAAAATCTTGAATTCTACTTGGGTTCGATTATTTGAGTTCAATGTGCAACTTCGGCTTTCGGGGCGAGAGATTCGTCAGATAACTGGTGTTTACCAACGTTTCGGTAAACATTGCAATTCTCGTCATACAAGATTTTATTGCATCTGGTCCCCGCGAAAGCCTCAAGTCTTGTGATTCCATTTTGACTCGGCTTGTCGCGTTGCAGTTGCCATTTTCAAGGTCGATGAGACGAAGCATCGGTAAACATCAAATGTTCGACTCGGCCCTCACCCGAAAGCTGATGTTACGCAATGAACTCCAGCAGCGAAAACCTACGAACAAATATTTATTTGAGATTTGGGTCTCACATCAACGAAGATGTTAAGATCGTCTGTGTTGTGGTGTCGTGTAATCTTGTAATGGTTACTAATGTTTCGGATTAACGTATTGATTCTGTCTTCAGCACACAGGAAACTGCAGCTGGAAATTTATTTGTTGCTTGAAATTGTATTTACGTTCCTGTAAGAACGTATTCTTTAAATACAGATACAGCTTCGATGTTTTTTTTTTTTGCGAGTTTACTTATACACATAGGTATGTTTGTAATCGTACAGTATTTTATGTCCTTACATTTCGTGTTCCATTAATTATCATTATCATACTGAAAGCTAAGTACAAATATTTCAAGGCCGCCATATTTTTGTGGCCTGTCTAATACAGCAGGCTATTACAGGACAGCACTTAAAAAATTTGTACTCCTCCCCCAGTATTGTCAGGGTGATTAAGTGAAGAAGAATGAGATGGGCATGGATGGGGCAGGAGGTGTGCACCGGGTATTGGTCGGGAAGCCTGAGGGCGAGAGACCGCTGGGGAGACCTAGACGTAGAAGGGAGAATAATCTCAGGCAGGATCTATCGGAGATTGGAGTTGAAGGCGATTGGGTTTTGCTGGCCGAGGACAGTGACCGGTGGAGGGCTTCGGGTTCCCTAAGCCATCTAGTTATTACAGGACAGCAAAATGGGGGGGGGGGGGGTATACCACCACTCTTTCCGAGGTTCGAACCAGTGATCTTAGCGTCGTAGTTGCCTAAGACGGCGCTAATTATAGTGAGGGCAATTTTGTTTTATTATCCTTTCGCTGGTTTTTTAATGTAATACCTTTAACAACGACGCGAAGTGAGACTTGACACTCGTACTACGATCAGACGCCATGCACCAGGTTTCGAATCAACACCCCAGAAACGAACCGCGGCTCAAACCTCAGTGTAATGACCATAACCACTTGAGAGAAAGCGCTTGATATTGCTGGAATTTGATTGCGGGATCTCACAAGCACTTGTCTGATGATTGATCACATTCTCTCTCGCCATTTCGATCGTAAAGGCTGGCAGCTTTACAGCCCCGACAAGAGAAGCCCAGCTATTGAATCAAGTAAACACTCCAGGATTGATGAATTGCGGCTTTGTTTGGATGCTTAACTTTCAGATGACCAAATGAAGGCTCCATGATCCATCAGTTTGTTCCATGTGAATGCGTGTGGGGTAAACAATTTCATTCTGTCTTGTTTTCTACCCATTTCATAATGTATTGGAGCCCTAAGCTCTATTAACAGCTCTTAATGCCCTTCTAGGTGATAATGGAATAACATTTTCGTTTATAATCTTGGCTCGTCAGTGTTTCTTGGCTTTTGTGACGAAAGTGGGAAATTCTGTTGTATGTGTAAACTTCAGACTAGCTTGCTGATGTAAACTGACACCTTGGAGCACAAAATCTAACAGTCGTTCATCATGCCAAGAGCCTTATCTGTTTTTATTTATCTGAAGTTTATTTGGCGTCCAGTATGAGATTGTCGAGGTTGGTCTTCTGGGTTTTAACGCCGTCTTCAGTTATGTAGGCTGTACGTTACTTCGAAATCACAATACACCAAGGTTGTCCAACTTTTTCTTTCCTTTCCTGGGTCAGAAATAGTCTTTCCGTTGGACTCAAGGGCTAGGGAACCCATCCTGGCACTGGTTTTCAAAACTAATAGCCAATTTTAGTCATTTTTAACAATAGTTATTCAGATATTACAAATTGCCATAGTATATTGTATTTAAATGCGCAAAAACTAATATCGGATAAATATTATTTTAAAATTGCTCGTATCAGGTACATTTTTTTTACCTCGAGAACTTGCATTTTACGGTAGGGTTTTAAACTCAATATAATTTATATCACTTGTACGGAAAGCATTTTTTTAATCTTTCAGAGTTCCGAAAATAAATTACCTTTTAGTAACTGAAACAAAGCGACAAATCGTTTCGCGGGCGTGCTTAGAAGTGGTCTTGGACCGGATGTGGCCCACGGGCCGCCGCTTTGATCACGCTGTTTTATGGCTCTTCATAACTACATGGGTCAACATTTCCGCCACTTCTCACAACGAGCTATTAAGGTAACATGCCAGCATGTAAACGCCACATGGAACGTCTCTGTACAGACAAGTTCTACTTCTGTCGTCCACCCACTCATCGATTCATTGCCTTCAAAGTTGAACGTCCGGTCTGTTCGCCGAACACGCTGTTGGCCATCTGTTTTCTGTATAACGTCCAGGGTCTTTTCGAAAACGTCATTTGTAGTCGAGCTAAATACAGGTTGCAGTATTTTCCCTTTCCTTAATTTTTACTGTTTTGTAAAGACTGGAAGAAGACGTGGTGTGAGGACGGAGATGCATATTTGGGTCAAATCAAGGAGGATGAGATGGGCAGGGCATTTAGAGCGCATGGATAGAGGAGAAATGCTTATAAAATGTTGATTGGGAAGCCCGAAAGGAAGATACCGCTTGGAAAATCTGGCGTATGTGGGGGGATAATATTAAAATGTGTCTTAGGGAACTAGCTCAGGAAAGGAATCGGTGGCAGGTCCTTATGAACGCGGTAATGAATCTTAGGGTTTGATAAAAGGCGGGAAAATTCTTCAAAAACTCGGTAACTGCTGCCTTCACAAGGAGGAATCTGCTTCATGGAGTTAGTTGGTTTGTTCAGATATGTTTTGAAAAACGGTCATACGGACATGATGATGCCATTAAGTCTACATTTCCATGCAGAATATAAAATCATAACCGTTTAATCCCACTTTTTGCAATAATTTCCGTTGAATTTAATCCCGATTGTAATCATTGTGATATTAATTATGTAACTATGACGGTTGTAATTTCTTTTCCTTGTACAATTTTATACCACATGGATAATTTTAGTCTCTAAATGTGACTTCGTAAGATTATTTTATGACTTTTTTGCCTTTATGGTGCTACGTATTATAGAACTCGAAGCTAGGAACGCCTTCTTTACATTAAATGAGTGTGGCAGGCCGGTGTAACGAGTTCGCGAGGCCCTAAGCTCCGCCCCCGTAAATATTAAGAAAACTGTATAAAGAATTATTAATAGACCTTAAAGTTTTGCCTTGGATAATTATAGGGACAAACTTTTTCATGACAGGGAATAATTTAACGATGAAACAAGCAGGTTGCTTTTAACGTGCATTCACCTTTTATTACTAAAGATTCAAAACTCTGTTGATCTTATCATAATTTATTTTTAGCGTGAATAGAATCTTTGGATTTACGGGGGGCCATTCAGACATGTTAGTATGGACATTAAAAGTTCTAAGTATTTAGAGGTTCTGTTCCCAAATGGTCAGGCTCAATGCTGTAGCTTACTGATCCTAGACATGAATCTGACGTTGAGTGTTTGCTAGGCATGTCCAGAGCATCAGTGTTACCGTAGACACAGAACACCTCGAAATACTGACACTTTCAAATGTCACTTGAGCCCAGCATCTGACTGTCAGCAGTTCCATTGAGTGTCGTATGCAGATGTGAAGAACAAACTCAGATCGCTGCACTTTTTACCAGGCACTGCCGAGCGAAGGCCTTCAGAATAATGTTTTTTGAGGCCTTATTACCTATGTTGTCGTACTCGATTGCCTGCATTTAACGCGTTTTAATAAATAATCTTTTCCAGGTATCAAAAACTTCTGTTCGGTTAATGGTTCTCAAGTTTCCAGATCATTTTTTTCCCTTCCAGAATGAGATAATAGCCGAGTCTCGTCGATTCATAACAGGTTCTTTTTAAGTAGAGAAATCGTAATTTTATGTCCACCTAATAACTATTATTAGCAGGACTCTTTTGTGGATGCATGCAAGAATTTCCAACCGTAGCGTCGCTACGGAAGCTTAATCATTTCATTGTCAGATTATTTGAAACCAAAGATGGCTGTCTTCTGGGTTGTAGAGCGCCGTGTGGTCTGGTAGAAGTTTACCAGGGTTTCAGAAATTCAAACTGCCTCCATCATCAGGACGATCATCGCTCATTGCCCAGGTGTACGGTGGCATTACGTTTTAAGTGTAATTAATATTTCCATTTTAATTGTTTGATACGTTAACGAGCGGGAAGATGGAGTGCAGTTAATTCGACTTAACACCAAGCAACCGGAAGATGTGCACATTTTTAAACTTTCTGGCCTGTGATGAACTTGAATCCAGAAGCTATGAATTCCAATCTGCGGTCACTGGCTTTCAGCACAGGCTGTACTTGGATGAATGAAACCTTCTAGTTGATAGTGTGAGCGATACTTTTTGTTGTGCTAGTACCACTGTAAAGAAAGAAAGATAGGCGGCCTTCGTCGGGTTTAAGATGCTAAACCTAAGGCCAGCGGCAGTGAAGCTTGGCAGCCTCCAAACCCGATTCAGAGAATGAGAGGCAGCGACTGCTCAGTTGTCAGTAGGGACTCATTGAGTGCGTTTGTTGCCAGGTCGTGTGCTGAAGCTGCGCTTTCTTCTGCTATTACAAATTACAACGCGACGTGATTTGGTGGAAAAGTGTGTGTTCGTGTGTGAAGTTCGAGCTAAGAGCGGCAGGAGACGTACAAAAATAGTACGCTGATGTGTATGTGGGGATTCCCGCCTTGCTTATGTGTCGCAGAAGTAATCTCCGGAGACGGTGAACCATGGAGTTCGACCCTTCTTTCCGGCAATCACTTTCTCGTTCTTGGAAGTGATGTTTGAACGCGTCAAATTACGGTGGCTCTGTTCTTAGGCTCAAGACGAAACATGAAATAAGAGGTCTCCTTGCAGTCCTACTTTGTTATATTTACATAAATATGTGTAAAATGCGTGTATGAGAGCCATTTTGAAAGGAGGTTAACGGGTTGAACACCTTGAAATGACGGGGTTTGTTTAAAATGTAATTACTCGTATGTAACAACGTTTAGTTCGGAAAGTAATGCAGTGAATGAACGGACCAATGTTGAAGTTCCAGTCTCTGGCTTAATGATTTTGGCTCGTGTCATTAGAGTAATTGATTCTGTAACTAAATAAGATTTTTTAGAATGTTTTTCCAAGCCACGAAGAGAGTTTTAGCATTACATACCCTATCCAAATTGATTATTTATATTGTATAAAATCAAGTAACGAGCTAAAAATATGTTTTTCTTTGTCGGAACATACGCTATAACATTTATTTATATTAGGGCGAGGTTATTTAATGTGTGTGTGTGTGTGTGCATGTGTTGAAATTGTTTTAAATATTCTATATCTCCCGTTGTGAATCTGGAATAATACAATTTGCGTATATCCCCAGAAGTTCTAACAAGACAACTAACTTGCTTGCCTGCATTGCTGCATAGCAGTTGTGGAGGATGGGTTGTAGATAACATAGTTCGTCAACTTGGATGACCGTGATGAAAATTTGCAGATTTTTAAGAAACTGCAGTGTGTTTTGTTCGTGAACAGTTGATAGTCATTGAGTGGCTGTTTAAGAAATGTCTTGGTTGTTATAGAACCAGGGGATAAATCCATTCCATAAGTTCACGACCTAGAACCTTAAGCTCCATTTTGTTATTTTTCACTTTCTGATTTACTATAAAATACCGATAATTCAATCTTCAACCTAGCACTGTTAATGCACACAGATGAGAAATTCAGACACAGTGATTGTGTATGATGTTTCAAACATAGGCATGGAAATGGTGTGATACAACGTAATTTTAATGCTGTATTTTACGTATAAAATGACAGTAACATCAGTGCAGCAATTTGTTTGCATGATTTGCCATACGTCACACAACAGAAAACAAAACTGGATTAGTACATGATTCATAGCCACCTGAAAACGCTGAATCAGCTTTGAAACATGTTGTGGTTTGCATGGGAGTGGACCGAATATTTTAATATTAAGATAACGGTACGTGTGTCACGGCAGAATATTTGTAAAAGTTTGCATTTGTGCCTAGACCTCCCAGACGGTCATCTGAGGATTTAGTAACCAAAAGTTTGCTTTTATATCCGATAATTATTAACGATTATATGTAATTGTTATTTTCATTTCGTGGAGCGTCTCGTATGGGCTATGAATTCGTAGACCGTTTTAATTTTACCATAGCCCTGTTTAATTCCGTAATATCCGTATTATCTGAATTCCAAATTCACATGGCTCAAGCGGATATTCTGTAATATTATTGTTGAACTAGGCTTATGTTTCGAATTAACATTTGCATTACAATAAGCCGTCCTGTAATCTTTAAATCGTGTTTAACATTAATAGGCTATAGTACTTTGTGTCTATAAATTGACGATACTATCGAAATAACTGGCTTTGACGGAGGTATATAGTGGACTGAAACCATATGTAGATGCTGGCGTGTTCTAAACATGTCCCTCGTGACAGTTGTTTTGACGACAGCCTCCCTCCATTCTGAAGAACAAAGAAGCACATAGTTGCTCGTCGGAATTGTTGTTATGTGTGAAATCGTGTAGTTCTAAAACAGTTGACGTACAGCTATGGCACAATTAGCGCATCTCTCGAGAGACCAGTTTTCAGTCCCGATGACTTCTGTTCGTATATTTCTTCGTTTTACTAACTCCATTTAAATGCTTAGTGATTTTACCAACCACTTTCTTTCCTCGTAACTTAACGCTAGTTTTCACTTTGAGATAACATCCATTCGTGTGTTTGGACTTTTAAAAGTTGATAACCTAACATGAGAATAATGGATGTTGCATGTTCACAGTTTGTACTCCGAGTTATGTTGGGGTGAGTAAGTTCAGGAGATTTAGATGAAAGGTAAATTCATGGAGAACCCAATAAAATCATACGGCATTTAGGTTTGAATATCTAACGGTAGATGCAATAGCTGTGATCCTCGAAGTAGGTGTTGGTCCGTCCTATTGTAGTGTTACGTTGGCTGTCTTCACAGCAAACTTAAAATTCATCCAGTCACAGTAATACGAAATTTCGCAGCAGAAATGTGCTTCTTCAGCAATTTTAAATGGTTTATCTAGTTCCCAGATACTCCTGTAAAGTATGTACAGCTTTAAAGCCCACACATCAGCCATGATTATTCTCATTCGGACGGTACTGACAAAATGTTTGCCTGCAGGGGTCGTAGCGTCCGTCGCTACCTGTTGGTTTAGAATATCCGGGTTATAAGGAAAGGGCTCATGATTTTGACAGTCGTTCCCGGTTCACGATAATAATGGGGCGTGTCTCAGGTGATTCTTCGTAGATGAGTCGATAGGCGAATGGTTAGCACACCGCATCATTCTCCCGACTTGCTTTATACGCGTGCGCAGAGGGCCGTAACTAAAATGAAAGTAACATTTTATGGCTGAGAAGTTTGACGAAAAGTACTTTTTATATGCGGAGAGATTCGTGAAAGATATGAGAAATACGTACAAAATTTTGATATGGAAGCCTGAAGGGAAGATATTAAAATGGGTCGTACTTGTTAGGGAAATCAGATGTGTGCATTGGAGTCATCTGGCTCAGGGCGAGCTCTTGTGAACACGGTAATGAACCTTGAGATTTCATAAGATCCACACTGGATTTATTACTCGACAAGATTTCATCGAGTGAAAACTTTTAAGTCTTATAAAATATTTGTTGTGGATACAGATATTTTTGGGTGCTATTTTATCTCCATATAAAAGAACGGGCAAAACTAATTTATAAAAAATTTAAACGAGGTATCGTCCTTCGGAATCCTAAAATACACCACACCTGCTTGATAAATGTGTCTGTGTTGCGGGATACGACTGCTGAGTCACGTTTCCTGAGCACTGCGGGCTGTGAACCTTGGCATGTGCCGTTACTTTTGGGCAAAAAAGGTTCGTTATAAATTTGTCGTAGTACTTTTGTTTTGGAGGATAAGATACAGGAAGTAATGAACCAAGGGCGTACATTGTAATTTCTTTGTTGGGTATTGTCCAAACAGTTTCTTTAAAGAAAAAACTTCTGCCTTGTATAGCGCTTTAACATTTACTAGGTGAGCGGGTTCGTGAGTGTATAAAATCATCAGGCATCTCACAGTAAGTAAGAGTTTTGAGTGATGGCTTTTCAAGGATTCTTCTCCACGGAGTTACTTACTTTACTTACTTTGATTGTTATGTTGCGACTATAGTGAACATTCGTTGAATGAATAATATCATAAGATGAGATTCTAGGTTTTCACGGCGATGGGTATGAAGATGGCTGACTTCTGGGTAGTTGCGCCGTGTAGTCTGGTAGAAATTTCCCGACGTTTCAGAGATGGTTGCTGCCTATATCATCACGATACTAAGGAGGCGGTAAACTACCAAGACTACACGACGCAACATCCCGAAGAAAGTCGTCATAAAATTTTACGATTCTGAAAATTTTGTTAAATGTTCTCACTAATAGAACTTCAAACGACTGAGCCTGTAAAACGTTTATTGTTCTGTAGTGTGATAAATTCAGCATGCTAGGTTGTTGATCATAGATTTGATGCAGGTATTATGCAGAAAACGCTGGATGCTTCTTCGCGTGTGGATAAATTACGCTAGGTCAGGAACACGGAGCGAAGTTATAAACTTGTTACACAGATAGGAAAATAGGACTAAAAGGAGTTCTGACACTCATCCTTTGGGTAGTAAATCCTAGTAGAGTATCAGGATTGTTATGAAATACATACTATAGCTGAAGTCTGTAATGGATCCTGTTTTAGCAAAGGCGGCTCATTTATTAAAACTTACGTATCATTGGCAGAATCAGACGCCCCATAGGTGAGTCCATTCGGTATCAGTTTACAACAACTTGTTAAAATATACGTATTTGTTGTTCAGATTACGCGTTGGCGAAGGTGAAGTTTATTGACTAGAACGAATCGTAAAATATCCCACGATATCAGTAATAATTATATGAACGATCTTTTGAATATTTTATTGTAATTATAAAGTACCATTAAACTGTCACGAGGTATAGTGTTCTTATATCTGTTTTTTTAAATTTATATTTTTATTTCATAGTAAACATCTGTTTTTATTGTTTATAGTCAGAATATCGCCTCCCCGATCGTAGGTTGTGGTGAGATGCGATCTAAATAGCAAAGCGGAACGGTTTGTGAGAATTAAGTAGAGCAGAAATATGCGGAACGATTTGACTGAAAACGCAAGATAACGCCCGATATTAAATGGTACAGTGAAATTGCTTTCCCAGAAGGAAAGTCGACGAAGAGGTGACCATAGAACGTGTGAGTTAGGCTTCAGGACCTGCAGAATGTGAACATACAGTGTTATGGATCTGTTAGCAGTGGGCGCGTGATGAATTGACATATTTGTAAGAAGGAAACTTGAAACGATGCTGGAGTTTGTGAAACGTGGAAATGTGGACAATGCGCCACCAGCAAGATACTACGCTCAGTATATGAACGTAAACAGCAACAGACATGGCAGTGTGAGAGAACAACAGTGCCAGCATTTTGCCGCCAAACTCCTCTGCTCTCTTCACTGTGTCGATAGATATGCGAAGGAACAAGCGAATAATTCTTGGCGGTTTCATGTTGGAAGGTAGGTGGAACTGTCTTAGTGTAGTATAAATACATACGATAATTATAATATCTAATTCGGAGAATGTGCGGTGGAAACGTTTATTTTAATCTAAATAACATATATTTTAAATAGGTCTACGTTCTTTGAGATTTTTCATCCTTTATTGATATTGATGTTTTTTTCATGGAGAGACAAATCAGTTCTTGATAAAGAGTTAGTAAACGTGGAAGATGGCTGTTCTTTGGGATGTTGCAGACGTTTCAGAGGTGCTGACAATCTCTATCATCGGCAGTGACACGGTCGGTCAGTTAATTTCCTCGTGATTACACAGCGCAACATTCCAGAGAATAAACCATCTTCATACTCGCTTTCGTGAGAACATGAAATCTCAGAGTACATTGAGTTAAAAATGTTGTTTCGTCAGTCAGCCCCGATCTGCGGTATTGATTTATACTGCATGGGGGTATTACGTGTTTCAGAAACTGGTATAACAGCTAAGACCTGTATGTGACACATGGATTTTATGTCAAGTTCTAATTTTAAGTACGAAGAGAAATGTTAGAAGGGACTGCTTGAGATTCCCCTGATGTGTGGTTTATAGTGGACCACTGCCCAAGCATTATCCCTTGAAAACGTATGGAGATCGGAAGTGAAGCTCCACACGTCCTTAACCCTGGCATTAGACGGAGTTGAACGGCCATCTCTACGCTCTAACCTTCACAAAATGATTACTCGGTAGTTGTTAGGTAGGGTGCTGATATTGACGAAATAGAATTTAAGATACGTTTCAAGATTCATGACTAAACCGAAATAATGCATGTGCATAGTTTAAATTCGGGATGGATGTATAACAGAAAAGCAAATAGTAGCTACATATGCTCGGTGCTTACAGATCGAGTGAAATTGTTCTGTTCGGAACATGGGAACCAAACACGTTCCCCAGCTTAAAAAGAAATTTCTCCATGTACAATATTTTTTGTTATTAGCCTTCGTTTCTGTTGTTGATTTAACGTAGACCTATACTGTGGTAGTCTCGTGTAATTACCACCAGTAGCAGGTCTATCGATCGTGGGGAGTGGTGTTGCATGGAGCACATACAATTTTTTTTTGCATTTTTACACAAAAGGGCTGTTTTTATATGGAAATGTTTGTGTATCGCAGCCTCGCCCAAACAAAACTTCTGTAGTTACCGACTCGTGACACATCGCGATAAGAAAATGCACAGTGAATTTTCGAATGGTATTCCTGGCCGACACTTGACTGCTAGGGTCAAGACCGTGAACATGAACCTTAAACAAATTAATATTGTTGCATGATTAATGAAAGGTCTTGTTTCGCTGTCAAACGCTAACAATTCTCAAATGGCACGTCGGCCACAGTTAAGGGGTTTGTGTGGATAGCGACACAAGTCCAGATTTAAATTTGGGGGGGGGGGGGAGTCAAAGAGAAATTTTTTCCAGCATCTGAACCATTGAAAATCAGTGCATTTACATGTCTTGCAATATAGGAATATATTTACAGTTTCGCTGGCAGTATACGTTTACGTAAATCAAATTGACACTAGTTTTTGTTTGAAAAATATAGGTGTACAAGCAGAAAAACACATTTTACCACTCATTTTCTTACAGACTAACACTATTTTTCTTTCTGGAATGATATTGCCCCTTTATGAGTGCAGGTTTAGCCTATAAGATGGCAACTCTAATTAAAATTGGCCAAATTGGTACTAATGCAGTTCTTTTTACACAAACTCCTCAGTCAGCATTTGCACTATTCTTTAAGATATGTTAACTAATTAGAAAAATATAAAAACGGAAAAAAGTTTATAAATTTGAAATTTTTGTGAATGTATGTACAACTTATCCCAGAGACGAGATCGGCTGGTCGTGTTTGGGAAGCCCTGTATATACAGAATATCCCAAAAGAGATGTATACACAGTGCTGAACCGAATGTAATGGTTGTGTGTATACACATTTTTGGGACACACTATATGTGTGTACAAGCAAGCAGTCGAAAAGTATTAATGTGTGAAGAATAGAATCCTATAAATAGACTCGCAGCAATGGAATGATAGTGCACATATCTCGTATTGAGTTCACTGCCCCTGGCACTGTACGTCTGGAGAAATTTGGACTCCAGATATAATCATGACGGTGGGCTCCTTGCTGTTCCTTGCAGACTCCTGCATCTTTCTGACATTTTTCTGCTGTAGTGTTATACAGGAGTCAATGTCATAGTTTAACATTAAACGCACTCGCTATTGGTGTGGCTCGTTTTAGGATAAGTCCTAAGTCCTTTTGCATATTAATACGACTAGTAGACGTCCTATAATATGCCAAATTAGTGACTCCGAGAAGCGTATGAGACAGGCGCTCTGCCGCTGCGCCAATCTGCTCGATTAAGTTGGGTGTGACTGTGGATTGACCAACAGTGTTCCATGATGAATTACGTAAAAGTCCCGCTATGATAATTGGTTTGCATTCCGTTTTCAGAAACTTACCGGCGCGTAATAACTTGATGACGTAGGTCGTGTCCTACTTTTACGTGAAAATGAGTGTTTCTCGGGTTGACCTGCTCTGCAGGTGCGGAATGAATGTAGTCTCTTATATGGCTAAACTGCTCAGACTTGGAATTGTAGATGGTTCTCTTCTGGGTTGTTACGTCGCGTGGTCTGATATAAGTTCATAGGCGTTTCAGAGGTGATTGATGTCTGCATTAAGCTCTTAGTTGTGAAGTTATAAAAAAACGTAATTTTTTAGGATTTATATAACGTACCTTAAAACAAAATTTCATATTCCTAGCTCCAATGATCCGTTAGATATCGCTATCAAAACATGAAGTAAATAAATATTTCCTACGACAGTCGTGTTGTTTTATGTCGTACAGAAATTTACTGGACAATGTTCCATAGCTCTTATACCACGAGTTTGTACGTCCGCTGTGTTAGTATTACCGATTGTAGATCGCCAGTGGCATAACGTTCGTGAAAATTGGTAACTTGATTCAAAAGTTTAATGAGAGGTATCTCACACATACGCAAATATCACGATCATCTCGTTAGTTTACT
The DNA here is from genome assembly GCF_977971745.1 of Zootermopsis nevadensis. Taxonomy (NCBI): domain Eukaryota; kingdom Metazoa; phylum Arthropoda; class Insecta; order Blattodea; family Termopsidae; genus Zootermopsis; species Zootermopsis nevadensis. The sequence continues at coordinate 4,057,686 of NW_028259136.1, forward strand.
TATTTACCTTAAGTTAAGAAAGGAAATTAGACTACAAATGGCCAACCTCAGTATGTTGATGTCTTCAAAAGTCTAAAGGCGCATTGCATGCTAATATGGCATCCTTAATTTTAGACATGGCTTGATCAAGAAATCTATGAAGATCATTGCATCGGATTCGCCCTTTGCGTTAATCTACTATAAATAATGAACCCTCGTTTTTATTACAGAGCTAGTTAGCGAAGTGGTAACGAGTACAGTTTGCGTTTGAGTGGAACCTTGTTCGAATCTTATAAGTATTTAGTGGCATTCCCAGTTTTTCCAGTTGTACTGCAGGTTACTTTAAAATTGGTCACGGCTGCTTTCTTACCCACCGCTTTGTTACCCAAATCCGTACAGTGTGCGATTCAGAGCTCCTCAACCTTAGCAGTTGATACAGATAATGCAGTAACCAAGTAGCCAGCAGATGCAGACGTTAACATGTGCGATTTGAGTTCTGGTTAACTTTGATTTCAGTTACGGAATTTTACAAGTGCCACATCCTGCCTGAGGTCGGGCATCGTCCCACCTTGTCTGTTCGTATGCGTTGCAGAAGGCACCGCTTTGTCTCCCTGAGTCAGTTCAGCAAATTGCCAAAGTCTTTACGACTCAGTTTAGACTACTATGGTCTGAACTGGTCATCAACTCTCTTTTCTCAAGTGTCTTTAATTTATGCCCAGATTTCCTGTGACTGTAACCGGTCCTGTGAGTCGGTGTTGGGAGTACAGTTAATTGGAGGTGAATTTCTATAATGACTTAGGTGTTGATGTGCTTTGTTTGGAATCCAGACAGCCTTCACAACTGCGGTAGGTCTCGTCCGCCTACTGGAATTGCTGGCATGTAGCATTCTCTTACGTTGGGAACACATTACGTTTGTTTACATGCGTTGAACGAATCTGAGAAAGCAACTTGCCATGGCAGATGGATGAATAATGAATTGCAAGGGATATATAAGGAAGCGGTCGTGACCTACTTTAACGTACTACCCATGAATTTGCCTGGAAGTGACATTGTGTCAAGTACTTAGGTTATGTAGAATGGGATGAGAAATTACAAGAGTATTAATGATTTTTAGGGACGTGTAGGGATGCGATGAGGATTAGTTTTGAGATGCAGTCTTAGTGGAGTGTCTAAGAAAAGCCACTGTAACTATTGAAGCCCAAGTTCATTTAAATGATATTTAAAAGTCTGTTCTGCCACAAATAAAATACGACTTACCACCATTAAAAAGGCTAGTTGGTTCATGCTGTTTAGGAAATTAATAGCTGTTTATTCTGAGAATAGCGCGAAACCCATAAATACACTCTTTGGGTGAAATGTAGTGTTACCACTCGCTACAGCATATGGTACATGTAGTTACACCGTATTTTGAAGGTATAAACGTCAGTCAGAATAACAGATTCCTCATCTGACAGTCGAAACGTATTCCGGTATCTCTTGAGTATGGAGCAGGGTTATTAACCACTAAACCGGTATTCGGTATACATTCATGTCCCGTCATTTCGCTGCGAGATGGCGCACATGGTTTGAACAGCTTACATAGTAAACCTGTACACCATTGTCCCTTCCTTCTTCATGTATCCTTATGTTTTACCGTGTGTAGTTAAAACGGGTAAACTATTCAAATTCGGATTACGTATATTTTACAGTTTTACATTATTCTTTGGACGTGAAGTTTGTTTATAGCGGTGAAAATGCGAAGAGTAAGATTTGAGGTTCTCACCGCGGCGATAAATATAATTGAATTTGACAGTGCTGATATATTTAAAGACAGCAGCAGTACTTGTTAATTGTGCGCCATCGGAAGTGTTGTCTGACCTTCAAATATCTTGTCATGTAGCTGATTCCCGGTCGACTTTCAGCTAATTCATAGCCTCACACCTGGCGGACGTGTATCTTAAACCAAACACTCCTTTTCAGTACATCGCGAGTGCAAATTGAATTTTTGGTGTAGTATTAAATATTAGCTGTCAGTTTCACGAATATGTTGGATGACGTCAGAATGAGTATGTGAAGTGTATGAAGAAGTGTCTTGGACCAGTCTGCCGAGGAATATCAAGTATCTGAACTGGCAGTGCTGAGGCAGATTCGATACTCCAGACTCAAACTGACCTGTCAGCGTATCTTGTTCATTCTATCACTTTCCGGCGGGAACTGCATGACTCACAGCTAAGCGCTACGAGGTTTCCTCGATGTGAGTCAATTATCCTTCCACAAAATCAACAAAATCCCAATTCCTGCTGGGAGCCGGAAGTGACATTTGCGTTTAACTTTGTCTGTGGACGCACTGTAGTTTGCTTGTAATGGACTGTGGAGGATATTTCGATGAAATAAAAGTAGTTAAGCTCGGGCTAGTACCGGAAGAGGTAACGTGATTTTTCATGGCTGAGATAACTTTTGACGTAGGCAGTGACCTCTTGCCCTTTGCAGTCCATTGTGAAGGATCAGCCCGTCATCTCATTCGATTCTAAATCAAAATTGAGACAGGGTGTCAGTTTTAAAATTAGTTCTGTTGTGCAGAAGAGGAATCAGGTTGTAAAACGGCCTGTAGGCTCGATTCTGAAGCCCTGATGTTGAGTGTCGAAACACGGCGTTTCATTCAGGCCACGATAGAATGGTATGTACCGCTGCCAAGGAGCGAGTTGATGGAATGTTCACTGTTATGACAGCAATGGCACACTATCGGCCTGTTGGAAAGGCAGAGTGATACAAAGAAACTTTACCGACTTTATCCTGTACGTTGCCCCAAAATGTTTTTGATGTGTTCAGTGCATTTTTCAATTTTGACACCGGAATTTTTGCGCGAGTGTGTTTTCATAGAACGTTAACGATTTATTGTTTTTAGAACAAAACAGGAAAGAGTCATACAGTGATCTGGAGAGCGTTGACTGTGTGCTGAGACATAGGCCACTGTTACACGTAATAATCTCGCTGTACTGGGTGGCCTTCACTGTCCCAAACTTGAATGTTAACACCATAAGTTTTGAATCAGCTTTACACGTCCAAGTACTTTTCACAAGACCCTGGTGTATTACTATATGTTTCCGTGTGATGCCCGTGCTAAATACGAAAACAAAAGAAATTTATTCGTATCTAGCAAGACCGTGGTAGTGAATATCAGTCATAAGTTTGTCATGAGTGCAACATTCGTAAAAATCATGCTGTATAACTACAAGATATTTCTATGAATGGACGTCAAGAAAGCATGTAGGTAATGAGTTATCAGGATACACAGGAAGAGAGATGTTTCAATATCGGAATTAAACTTGAATCATTTTTACTTCGGGATCGTGTATCGAGCTGTGTTAGTAAGTTTCTCGTGTCCGCCTTTTCAATTTCGGCCACAAGTAATATGAACACCAGCTGATCTATTTCGGTAAACGTCATATCAAAAGGTTTCATTGGAGATTGTTCTGCCATTGCACCTTTCCTGACGAACCCAGTTGAAAGAATGCTAACACAGGTTAGTAATGGCCGCGTTTGGTTCTGAGAGAGATTAAGTATGTGAAGAAAGAAATACAGCTTTTACGGAACACTTTAACCTGTTATTCTTAATATAAATGAAAGTCGTTACGAAAGGCCGAATGTGGTGCCTTTGGTTGGAGATAAATTAAAAAACCCGCAGTCTAACATTTCTGTCGTGAAGTCTTTTAGAAGATAATTTAAAGAAAGAGACCAGAGGTCTGAGGATGTTAATAGAATGGTTCTGACGGAAGTGGCTTGTAGCGAAGCGAATTGGATTGGTGGATTAAATGACGGAGTTAATGTTAAAATGTGTTTAGAAGTGTGCCGTTGATGTGATCGTACAGCACCAGTTCTTCTGATGAGGATTCGTGCAGCAAAAACATCCTGTCTCATTGCGAAGTCCTGTTTTAAAATAGTATGTAGTATTGTCTGCGTTTATTCCACAGAATTGAAGATGAAGTTCAGTCAAAACTTGTCACATTTCCTCCGCTTTATTATGGCCAAAGAATCTGTAATATTCAGTTCTGTGGAATGTCGAGACAAACATTTTAAGGAACATTTCAGATCCTCATGGTATCCAAGAAGGCATTCTTCTTCAAACATTGTTCTGTTTACGTAGAGTTTTCTTTAAAAAAAATCCTCTAACTTGAGGGTTTTTTCTTTTTGGAATTTTTAAGCCTTATTTAGGGCATAATGGCAAAATATTCTTCGTCTTATTGTTATCATCATCATCATCATCCGCTTTCTAAACCCTACCTCCCAGTAAGAGATCGGTCTCCTGTTGAGCCAATTTGTTTGGTGGTACATCCCGCCTCATCTTACCACTTTCATCCCCTTCCAGTCTGCACATTCTCCAGCCCCAGAAAAATTTCAATTCGTCTGGCGTCTTCACTTTTTTACTGCTGCGGCTTAAGAATGAGAGCGGTCGTAATCCAATCTTCCCCGCTGTAATACGAAAGGCTGCGAGCAGCGTAATAAACTAGCGAAACTAAAGACAATGCTGCAGGAACTTGGGACCGTCTGAAATGGCCTTCCTCTCCATGCCTCAGCCCACGACCGATGAGGCAAGTCGTGAAAAAAGCACCGCCACTCCTAGACAATAACACCCACTCTCGTCCATTCTATACGATCTGCCCGCTGTAAATGTGAAAATATGCCTGCAATATATATCACAGTGAAGTTGGGCACTACTACTCTGGGATAAATATTCATAAGTTTGTCAACAAAGATGGAAAATATTTTGCAAAATTACCAGCTATTCTGATTAATTCCTATACAGATTAAAATAAAAATGACCAAACCAGAACAGGAGACCTGCCTCCGAGTTGACCTTTATGGTTCGTTTTATATTTTCGTTAAACGTTTTGCTTAGGAATAGATTTTGTTTTTGAGGAAACTTGCTGGTGGTGCAGCAATGCAATTTGTTCTGGTCTTTAAATCGAGTTTATCTTGATGCCATAAATCAAACAATTTATTGAAATAGACAGAAATTTATTTAATGTACATGGTTGATACAGATATTATACCGACACTTTTCATCGTGATGTTTACGTAACTTAATGTTAATCATTTCCAGGCATATTTCGTGAGGCACTGCAGTCTTCAGTTGAGATGCGTACTGATAATTATATCATTACGCCTTATCTCATCACACATAATCGTTCGAGTTATAATTTACGTTGAGATAATAAAATAATCACTAACCATTACGTCACCAAACACCTGATGTAAACAAACGATATGACGTTTCGCCATTTTGCTTACGTAATACTAGATACACAGATTCGTCAAGTACACTGAATAACAAACACTTCTGTGCACTCGCACACAGCTATGTTTTACTATGTTTTCAAAGAGGATCGTTCTTCTCGCCGCCACTTCCGTTTGAAATAACGTAACAACCGCTAAATGTTTGACGTCCTACCTTATGAAGACTAAAAGCAATACTAGATGTCGTTTGTTTACAGTGCAAGGCAATGATCATATACATTTAGCCAGTAACAGTTTAACCAACATTGCATATATTTTCTGAAATATATGTTGCGTGAAATACGGCAGGTGTCACTAATATACGAACACGGACTTCATTCGATAGTAGGGTCGTTTGACTATAGGTGTCCGAAAACGAATCGATGCGTCATCTTGTGGCGATCTCTAGAAATAATATGAAAACATTTTTAATCGAGACTAGAGGTTTTTAAAACATTTTCACAACAACCATTCAAGTAATACAGTAACTAACAGAGATCATACATCCATACAAAATTTCAGTAATTTCCGTCCATCCATAATCTTGCTACGAAAATCGGATATAATGACGTCATCCGCGGTTGTTGTGGTCAACTTGGGTTAGGTTAGGTTAGTGGGGCATCTGCACAGAACGTGATTCGCACGTGTGTTTCGTTTACTTCACTGCGTGAACTTGGCATATTGCTGGCTGGCTCTAAGAATTGTGGAAATGTAAGGGAAATTATAATCCTGCAAAATTTACTTACGTTTGTAATATTTTTAATTCTCGCATAACTTCCAACGTGAATATTATTAATCAGGTTATAGTTTCGAATCAGCATCTGGTTGCGCGCAGGCTGATGACATAATTTTAATATTAGTTAACTTACATCAGTTTCAAATGCAGCATGATTTATACAAACATTACACCGACATACGAATAGTCACGCAGTCTGGTACCACAAAATTTATCTAAATATTATCCTCTCAACAGTGGTAATTTCTCCCATGTTGTCCCTTGAGATTTTGCAATAATAATACGTGTGTGTGTGTGTGTGTGCTTGTGGTCTTGTGTGCTGTATGTCCTGCCTGTGAAGTTGTTAATACTTTATGGCTGTAAATGTATTATGGTGTGGGCAGAAATCATGAGGATCATCTTGTATTTTTCTGGATTTTTTTTTCAGAACTAAGCAACAGTAAAAAACAGATTTTGCTTTGAAATTTATGTTCCAAAGCATAGAATTGATTTGGAATCTGGAGTACATTTTATTGTTATTGCCTACTGAATCAGTTTCACTTTGTAATCCCAGTATTTGTTTTGTTTTTGTGAACATTTTCCTGAACTGTAAGTTTTTGTATAATATTGTATTTATGGATATTTATTTTATGTTTGCAGACATGAGGGAGTATCTCATCCTAACTCCCAACAGCATACACAACAGCAGCTGCAACAACAGTTACAGCCAGGTGGTATGAGCACTCCAGAGGGCCGCTGTGGCACCCCGCCAGCCACAGGGAGCCCTGACCGCCTGGATAAAGCCACACTCAAGGTGCATCTCCCCAATGGTGGCTTCAATGTGGTTAAGTTTGGAGATGCCATTGATGTGAAGGTGAGGACTCACAGGCAGCTCGTCTAATTCTCCTGGTTTTCATGTTGTAAAGGTGCTTCGGTTTCCATATTTTTCATGTCCTTTATTAAACTATCATTTTTACCATTAATGTCATAAATGCCAAATAACATAATTAATTATAAACTATAAGTGTATCGGTCATGTGGGTTGTTCCAAATGATGATGGAAAGATAGTTTTGAATTGGGAATAGGGTGAAACCCAAATATAGAACCAGGAAGGAAATTGGTCCAATTTGAACAATGTTAGAAGTTTGAATAAACATGTAGGCCTTTCAGTTTTTATTAGTCTGTCCTGTGGTATATTTATAGCTGGACAGAAAAACAGAGTGAAGTATGAATAAAATGAAGATTTCTGTCTTCTGGGTTGTTGCGCTGTGTAGTCTGGTAGATGTTTACCAACGTTTCAGAGGTCATACTGCCTCCGTCATCAGGATATTCATCACCCTGATGACGGAGGCAGTATGACCTCTGAAACGTTGGTTAATATCGACCAGACTACACAGCGCAACAACCCAGAAGACGGAAATCTTCATATAATTTTTTGCATCAATACATTTTTTAACTCTTATTGTGTAGATCTAGATACCTCAGACATCCATTTCTCACTTCTCGCTTTTCTGTGCAAAATGTTGTGATTCCATCTGTAGTGGTTTTGGTACTGTGCTGTTTTGTATTCATTGTTTAAGGAATTGGATGGTTTTGTAGAAACCTCAAGGAAGTGAGATGCCATCTTGTCTCACTGCATCCCTTTAATTGTCATAACTTTACTGTAGACTTTGTGTAGATTGTTAGCGCTGATGATGTCTGTATGTCTGTTAGAGTTTTGGCAGCATTTAATTCTATGAAACTTGTATAAACACTACTGTTTTAACTTATTGAATATGCACAGAAGTGATACCAACATTTTGTAAAACGATATTAAATCAAAATGTAATTCAAACTACAACTGACTTTTGTATAAAGGGAATTAAACATCTGTACAGACATGTGAAGAATATGGTTGTATTGAACAAGAGAATGTAAATAGCATCTGAAAGTAAGTGATCTAGAAGGACCATTTCAAATTGTTTTTTTTATTCAAATTAAGTTACTATCTTTATTTGAGAAGGCTTTAAAATTAAGTGTTCCGCGCCATAGCTGCACGGTCTGAGGCATCATACTTCGGACCGGCGACATGGAATGCGCGCTGGTTTGAGTCTCGGGGGAAAGAAATTTCTCATGAGCTCTCGACCGGTGTATGGGACCAGTGCTAACCCAGCATTGTGAGGAAATTGGGGAGCTACAATTGGTAGCGTAATCCGGTCAGGAAAACTAGCAATGGCTGGGGGTTCGTCGTGCTGACCATACGTCACCCTATATCTGGTTGGATGATCGTTCATCTCTGCTTAGGCATGTGAACGTGAGGCCAGCAGCCAGCTAGTTGGCTTTGGCTCTCAGAGGGCTGTTATGCCATGGATTATTATTTTAAAATTAAGTCACATAATCATTTACTTAAGGGAAGATAAAAGCAGCTGGGATTGTGATCTGTGAGATTGGAGTAATGAAGAGAGAGAATGAGTAACAAGCCAATACAAGGGAACACTGGGGTAAAATCATTAGAGGAGATGTTACATAAATCAAGGCTAGATTTATGTTATCTGAATGAGAATGAACAGAACACCAAGATAGCTTTGGACATTCAAGTAAATTCAAGGCACGTTGACTTGATTCATTGTAAAATGGTAGAGAACAAAAGAATATTGATGTTAATTTTCATTGGTTATACATGTATGTTTCAGTTTCCTGCATCGTATAAACTCTCGTCTTCACTTCTGTCTGGTCTCGGTTCAGTAGCATGCTGGTAGAATCATTTTCCAGACAGAACTATTGTCTTGTCACAGACTTCATATGCACTTTGCTATTGAGATACAGAACATTTATTGTAATATGAATTGTACTAATCACAATTTTTAAAATAAAATGCTCTTTTCAGATTCTATTTGCCTGAGGGGCAGGTGTCGAATCGATAACCCCCCTGAATATGGCCTCTGTGTTTCTGTTCAGTTGTGTGACCAGGTTGCCTGTGAAGATGGGGCTTACCCATAATTCTCACATTTTGTTTTACTGTAGGGTATCATAACCCTGATAACAAGTCGCTTGGCCACGGGACAGCGGGCGTATCAGCACCTATATGCCATGAGGTTACAACACCCGCCCACAGGGGAAGTGTACTGGTTGCACCAGGACACCACCATGTACCAGGTACTTCTGTCATTGATCTGTAGACCAGTCACGTCATTATAAAGCACAATGAGGAGTATTATTTGTTGTGCCTTTGTCATATCTAACAAATACATTTCCTGAATACATTGTGCTGTATAAACAACAACAGTTTGTCAGCTTAATTACTGAGAATAAATTGTTACCTCTACTTCAGATAGTTGAAGAACTGGACCTAGTGCATATAACAGAGTGGTATACTATTCTAAACTCAGTACTTTGCTAAGGCTGCTTAGTAGCTGTGAGGTATTTTATTATACAGTAAAACCCCTCAAGTTGGACACCCCCTTATCGTGGACACTTTTAATCGGAACAGGCGAATATCCTATAATTTTAAATGTCCACAATACCCTATATCTTGGACACTCCTTTATCCTGGAACTTGAACACCCCTTTTGTTGTAAGTTGGACAGGTTCATGCACTTAACTTCGATGCTTTTCAGGGAAACTTTTTCAGTCACATATTTTGTTATTTTGAATTTCTGGCTGATGAATGCCTCCTCTCTGGAGGATTATCTTATGGACATTGAACCCATCATTGGAATGCATTGCAAGTGTTTAACTATTCTTTTGCTGAACCCTTAACTGGACTACAGTATTGCAGAAGACACAGTTTTAACTCCATCAGCACTGTGCTTGCATTTGAGTTCAGACTGTATGAACAGAAATGGAATTTTTCTTTTTGCGATGGGGAAGCGAAAATTGGTGGAATTAACTTTAGAAAATGTTATTGAGGCTGGGGTGAAATGTGCAGTGCATGGGAGTGGGCTTCAAAAGATTATTATTAATACTACTGTTATTAATTCTTAATTCAAGTAAGCCTACAGTAGTTAGTGTATGTAAGTAAATAGATTATATTGTCATTAAACCACAATCTGATTTTTCTCTTTCTCTCTATCTTGGACACACCTGTAAGTTGGACACATTTTCGTGGAACCCCAAGTGTCCAACTTGGAGAGGTTCTACTGTATATATTGTATTATATTAGTAACCTTGTCTGGAAACATGTTATTCACTTATTTAGAATGTTATACTGACAGCTTGTTAAGTTTAATTAAAATGTTTTCTTTAACACATAAAACTAATAAAGTAGTGCTTCAGTTTCCACTTACGGCACACCACATTTCATAACAGTTACAGCTTCTGAGATTGACTTGATACCATGTTGTTATATGTCATAATGTTCTTTTTCTTTACATGAATAGGTGCAAGAAAAGTATGAGCGCAAACACCCACACTCGGAATGGCGATATGAGCTGAGGGTACGCTATTTACCACAGAATCTCACTGATTTGTATGAGAAGGATCGAGTTACCTTTTACTACTACTATGATCAGGTGAGCTTCATTAGTTAATATGTTCTTGTTGCTCACTTAGAAGGGCTTAAATTAAACTTAGTTTGTAATGGGTTAAAACCTTCTTATCAAGCACCTAAGATATATTGTGTTAGCTCTTTAGACACAGAAAAATATATGACAATAAAATAATATTCAACAGAGTTTTAATCATGACACCTGCTCTCAAGAGTTGAGGACAGATATAGTTTCAAGATTAGTGTTGTGTTCATGTCACTAATCATATTTAGGCCATATTATAGGCAGCAAAGTTACAGTAATATTGTCATGTTGACATGGAAGTAAAAGGGGATGCATTTTCTTAGTTGCTTTTAATACCTGTGTCTCCTTTACTACTGGTTTCCCACTGCCGTAGTACCCGAGTCTCTTTACTGTCATCTTTCCCTACTTTGAAAACATTACAAATTAAGGCCTCTCATGGTGTATGTCTCAGAAAATCCACGTGCATGTTATGCATCACCTATTTTATGCGTTTTTGATATACACGACTAATTGTGGGAATGCATGTATAATGCGAGTCACCCGTGTATGGTCTGAGCTGTTGACAGTGTGTTAAATAGCCTTAATTGTTTCAATAAAGAAGGAAGTTTTGATTATCTTTTTAAGTATCAGTTGCCCAGGGAAGAATTTATATGGCAGAATTAGTCAGGAATCTTCTACATCTCTGAAGAGAACTATTTTTGTGTTTTGTTAGGTGCGGAACGACTACCTGTGTGCAGACCATGCTGCTTTGGACCAGGATGTTGCCGTTCAGTTGTGCTGCTTGGAAATTCGTTATTTTTTCAAGGATATGCCACAGATTGCCCTTGACAAGAAATCAAACTTGGAGTATCTTGAAAGAGAGGTAAAAACTTAATAAAATGTAAGAAATGTTTTATATAATGAAAGTAATCTCAGAATTTTCTTTGTTATTTGGAGGTACTTGTTGCAGATGTCCACGTGTAAAATAAATTATGAATGAAATATTAGCAGTAACTATATAATTGGGTTCCACAGTGGCCGCGCGTTCTTAGGCGTGGGCCTTCTGCCGCCTGGTCGCTGGAACCGTGGGTTCGAATCCCACTCAAGCCATGGATGTTTGTCCGCGTTTTTCTGTGTTGCGCTGTCCTGTGTACAGGTAGAGGCCTTGCGACGGGCCGATCCCTCGTCCAAGGAGTCCTACCGAATGTCATAGATCGAGCCAACAAAAAGTTGGGACCCGCAGTGCTCAGGCACTTGAAGAACGGGTCATTCCCAGTATCCCAGTAACTATATAATTACTCATATGAGTGTGATCTTTGTTGTGCAGTTTAAATAACAGCGGTATATTAACTAATGATTAATATAGTTAATCTACTTATTTATGACCTTCTTGGATTAGCTTATACTTAGCCTCTTACAGCTGTGTTTATTTAGTCACACCACCTCTTTATCAGCCTACCATTATTTAATTACTGTTTTATTATTAATTTATTAAGTAACATAAAATCCAGAGATTACATTCTCATTAAACCCTCCTTTATGCTACTTGCTACCTGCTCTGACCCTGCAATTTAATTGATAGTCCAGACCTTGAAATCACCATTATTTGTGGACTGCAAACTTGTGTGTATTAATTTATGCACTTGATTGAATGGAGGTTAATTCAATGGGTGATTGAAACAGTACTTTTGTTGGTTTAATTTTTGTTTATCTATTATTTAGGTTGGGTTGCACAAGTTCTTGCCAAGAGCTGTGCTAGATGGCATGAAGCCCAAGGCATTGCGAAAATTAATCCAGCAGCATTTCAAAAAGGTGGCAGCTCTTTCTGAGCTTGAATGTATGTTCAAATTCTTTGAGCTCCTTCGAGCTCATTATCGTTTCGACCAGGAGAGGTTTCGCTGTGATCTTGGGGTAAGTATTTATCTGAATTGTGTAATGTATTAATATTTAATAAACTTGTGAGTATGAAGACAAGTAATGTACACACCATTGATCTTTTGCAGTCAGGGTGGTCCATTCCAGTAGAGCTAGTCATAGGGCCTGATCTTGGTATATCATACATGACTCATCGAGCCACTACTGTAAGTTAAATAAACTTAATTTACTTTGATATGTTTGGCTTGAACTTGACTGTTACTCTAAGTTGCATCGACTAATTTTGTGTTTGAGAATTTCATGTATTTAAGTGTAGTAGAGGTGCTTCCTGTTTCAGCCAACACGAATGGCGGAGTTTGATAGGATCCAGGCCATCCAGACATTAGTGTCGGACTGTGAAACGCATCGAAAAGCTGTTGTGCAGCTTCGGGTAGCTGGTACCACCGAGACACTCACCATAACCTGTCCATCACTGGAAGTTGCTGAGAGTTTGGCCGACCTCATCGATGGGTACTGTCGCCTTGCCACACAATCAACTACTTCCCTCTGGAACAGAAAAGGTAAATCAGTGTATCTAAGTATTGATAATGTAATGTATAAAAACATTAGTTTAGAAGTTCTGTTGTTCATATCCTGTTTTTTTTAATGTAGTTAGGTGGTTGTAATTTCAATGCTATTCTTGTTATTTAATTTTAATAGGTTTACTGCCAAAAATTTCTCAAGACATATGTACGGTCGATGTTGTTACCATTGTACAAGTTGTAACACATTGAGGGCAATGAGAAGACTTGAAGATTTCTGTCTTCTGGGTTGTTGCGCTGTGTAGTCTGGTTGATGTTAACCAACGTTTCAGAGGCCATACTGCCTCCGTCATCAGGGCGATGAGTATGAAGATTTCTGTCTTCTGGGTTGTTGCGCTGTGTAGTCTGGTCGATGTTTAACAATGTTTAGAGGTCATACTGCCTCCGTCATCAGGGCGATGGTGAGTATGAAGATTTCTGTCTTCTGGGTTGTTGCGATGAATCGCCCTGATGACGGAGGCAGTATGACCTCTGAAACGTTGGTTAACATAAACCAGACTACACAGCGCAACAACCCAGAAGACAGAAATCTTCATACTCACCATTGCCCTGATGACGGAGGCGGTATGACCTCTGAAACGTTGGTCAACATCGACCAGACTACACAGCGCAACAACCCAGAAGACAGAAATCTTCATACTCACCGCTGTGAAAACCTCAAATCTTACAATGAGAAGACGTGTTTGTTGGTTAATAAATGGTGCTAGGCCCAATAGTGGAGTTGTTACCTATGACCCTCTCGGCAGGCGTTGTGTTTCAGCATTACCTCCAGCACTGGTGTAATTGTTATACTCTGATATGGTCACCATAACCTGTCAGATTAAACAGCATAATTCATGAGAAAGTTGAGAATGTTATTTGAGTAGTGAAGGCAGGTATGCTTCCTGTTTTTATACTGTGAGAGGCTTTTAATGTGTGTTGTATTTAAAAACTGCTTTCTTAACACTCAGTTATGAAGATTGGATTTAACTAATGTGTGTTGTATGTTAAAGAGTTTGTAACTGTCTAATATTATCTTCTTTCTCCTTTACCTAAAAGCTGCAATATGGAAGCACTACCCCTGTCCTTGTTCACTCAAAGGTTGGTGTTCGTTAAGCTTTGTTTGCACACGTGTTATGATTAAAGGTAGGCTAGAAGCCTGTTCTGACCTCAGCTGTCTTATTCTTGGCCTCCCTATGTTTTATTGATTTACCTTGTTTATTAGCTTAGATTTGAACAATTATAAATTTAGCACATTAAAGTTATGAAAATTTGGAAAGTCCCATCTGACCACATCACTGATGTCATAGTATGTGATCAAAGTTGCATAATTTGTAACTTATAGAACATCTGCAGATCATGTTCCTTTTGAAAAAGATAATTTTAATTTGATGTTTTATGCCATTCAGTAAGATAGCCGTAAGTCTATTTGATGTGCTGTCACCTTTATGTTGTTTTATTTGCATTTCTCTCATTTTTCTTCAGATGCTCACCCTCCAAAGTACCGCCAACAGCAGCAGCATGGAGTTGGTTCACGACAAGCTAGTGGAGGGTCAGGCAGTCCAGAGACAACAGCAGCTCAGACTGGCACCATGCTGTCGGAGGACTACGCAGAGATAGTGGATGAGGAGGGTGACTACTCAACACCAGCCAGTAAGCAATTCTGTTACTGAAGCTCATTTAAACCTATGTGTTGTATCAGCAGAGAAAACTAATGAGATGACACTGTGGCAGCAGAACCCAGAAGTTCAACACCAAAAATGTGCCTTTGGACTCAATCCTAGCTCACAACCTACTTCCCCAAGATCTATCTTAATGTTAATCATCATTTCCTCTTAATTTCTTTCAAGTGAGGTTTCTTCACCAAAATTCTGTTTGATTTTTATTTTATTTCCTTCCATTCTAGCTACGTGCCCAATTCATTACAGCTTCCTTAGTTTCACTTATATGGGGTCTGTATAAATGAAGTTTCTCATTGTGTAATATGCTGAAATCAATTGAGTTTGGGTTCAAAAATGATTTAACTGATCTGTGAAAAAGAAATCATTTCTCCATCCCCCCTTTTTTCCCCAATACATCTTCAAGATGTAGGTACAGAGGCAGTTGTCTTTTTGTGTATACACCCTGTTATTATTAATACTGTTTGTGACTTTCAATAATTATGGATGTTTCTGATAATGCAGGTAGACTGTGGAGTTGTGTTGACCTTAAGTTCGGTGTGTATATGAAGCCTGTATTCCTATTCCAGGAATTCAGTTTATAATACACAAGAAAGTAGAAATAAATATAAACTGATGACATCTGGAATACTTTACAGCACGTGACTATGAGCTGGTTAGAAACCAGGTGGAATTAGGGGAGATTATAGGTGAGGGACAGTTTGGTGATGTCCATAAAGGAACGTTCAAGGGACGAGACAGTCAGCTGATCCCAGTAGCTGTCAAGACCTGCAAGGCTGATGCTGACCTGTCAACAGCTGAGAAATTCTTAGAAGAGGCCTGTAAGTATTCATTATGTTGCAACCCTGTTTTCTTGCCAGCATGTTCAGTCTTGATAACATCAACTCAGACTAGTTTATATTTAAATCCTTTTAATTTTATAATTTGTAGGTGTCATAAAATGTTAAAATTGTCATTTTGTTTCTGTTCTCTATCTTACACTGCATTATCATGAAGAAATGAGAACTGATTCAATGTGAAGAGCAAATAAAAGATTATACTTTGCACTGTAGAATTGCTTGTTATATTTTCATTCCTTCCCAGTGGCCTGATAGATGGATCTAATTCTGTGCTAGAAATAGCTTTGCCTAGCTTTATTTTAAACTTTTTTATGGCTATTGGATTAGTCAGTTTAATTTATTGTGTGTATTGTTTATGCTGCAGTAACCCCCCTACTTCCCTGTTACTACTTTGATGAACTGATTTCCTTCTTTTGTAGTAAAAACAAGTCATCTGTTGACATTTTTATATTTACTTTTGTTAGGCCTACTGTGCTTTCATTAACTTTGTCATGAAAGCTGTCCCACTGTAAACTATGTAGGCGCTTGTGGGGAGAGGTAATATATTTTCAAAGTATAATGATGTATACAATGATCAGAACTTTTCCTGCTGTGTTGCCAGATATCATGCAGCAGTTTGACCACCCTCACATCATAAAGCTGATTGGCGTGTGTTCAGAGAGTCCAATCTGGATTGTGATGGAGCTGGCGAGGCTGGGAGAGATGCGAGCATACCTACAGAGCAACAAACACCGTTTAGACTTGGCAACGTTGCTGCTTTATACATTTCAACTCAGCACTGCACTTTCATACCTTGAATCTAAGAAATTTGTGCATAGGTTAGAGAAATATTATGTTCCTCAATTTGATCACAAGTCTTTTAGTTTATATCTAAGGTAGATCAGTGCACTCCCTAATTTAAATTATTAAATGTGAGTCATTAGGAAAGTTAAATAACAGAGCTGAACCAGGGAGTCTGGGTGCGTAACATTACAGAACATTTCATTGCCATTATACTGATACCAGTTATCAACTCAAGTCATTGCTAGCACTAGAGGCTCAGACATACGACATTGACACTGAATTTGATCTCTTCAGGCTTCATAGGACATGTAGAGGAGAGCACTTTTGTACCATGATTGTTTTGAATTTTTAAAAATGGTTAAGACAAAGGTCTCTTATTATTTTGAGGAAAACATTTCTTGTTTGGAAGCTGTGGTCCCGAGGGATTCACATAAAAACACAAAGACATTAAACGATAGGGATAGAAAATATAACATTCATATGCACCGTTAAAGTTTTGCGGCCATGTTCAGATTAAAGTTGGTGAATATTGGTTAATTCATCTGTTTTTAAATACACTATTTTGTGACTTTTTAGGGACATAGCTGCTCGCAATGTGTTAGTGTCAGCTCACAACTGTGTGAAGTTGGCTGACTTTGGTCTGAGTCGTTGGGTGGAAGACCAGAGTTACTACAAGGCTAGTAAGGGCAAGCTACCTATTAAGTGGATGTCTCCAGAATCCATTAACTTTAGGCGCTTTACTACAGCCAGCGATGTGTGGATGTTTGGTAAGCTTCTTTTTTGTCTTTCATAATTCATATGTTTCTGATTGGTCTGTTTGTTTATTTTTTTTTTGCTGCCGCCAGACATTAATACGTTCATTGAAAGACATGCCAGACAGTAGTGATATTGGTCTGGCTAAAGAATATCAGTTTCAAAATTAATATTTTCAAAACTTAATTATAAGTTTGTCTTCATTGTAAATGATTAAGCTGTTGGCCTGTTCTAATTACAGCTTCTCTGCCCCATGAATATTGATAGAATCAGTTTGGAATTTGGTTTTCAGGCATTATTTTTGAATTGATTACTGTTATTTACACTTTTTTAATGTCTTCATTATATTTATGGTGCATTATTTTGTATTGTGCAACCACTCTGAGAGGAAATATTTCTGTCCTCTCCTTAAATGTAATATTTCACAATAATTTAAATACAGTAAAGTTTTTGGTACTTTTACTGTGTTAACGTATTCATGAAAGTCACAACATTTCAGTGCAATAAATGTGGAGGTGTTGGTAAATGTAAATGGGATTCATTTTGAATTCTCACTTATATTAGTGGATATGCAAACTCATTTTGAAATATCTTGTTTTGGATCATCTCCTATTCTGTTGCAATAAAACACTGTCTTCTTACTGTTTACTATTTTCTTAAATTTGATAATTTATCATTATCAGTATTTGTTGAACTTCCTCCTATTTCTCCCGTCTTCTTATCTTTTTCTTAAAGTTGTTTTTCTAACAGTTTTGATCAACTCAAATAGTGGGGAAGATTGGATGCACGTACAAGGCAAAAACTTATAGGAGAAAGAAAAATGGGAAAAGGCTTTTTCATAAATGTAGGATGACCCTTATTTTCCTTATTTACATTGAAATCTGTTGTTCAGGTGTATGTATGTGGGAAATTCTTATGCTGGGAGTAAAACCATTCCAAGGCGTGAAGAACAACGATGTCATTGGGAAGATTGAGAGTGGCGAGCGGTTAGCCCTTCCACAAAACTGCCCACCACGTCTCTACAGCCTCATGTCTCAATGCTGGGCGTATGAACCGTCCAAACGGCCTAGCTTCAAGGACATACGTGAAGTTCTCAAGTGAGTTTGTTGTTCTTTTTGGCACTTACTGTGAAGCCGAATGCTACAGGATTTAATTATATTTATAAAATTGTAAGAGATACTCTGGGATAAAGATGAGAATCACAGCTTGTAAATAAAATATTTTCCATGGCCTTCCTGTCTCTTAACTTTTGCCTAGAAGACTAGCCCCTAAACAAATTATTTCACTGACAGAGAATTTGGTGATAGGAATTACAAGTTTTATTGTTGTGTGTGCATGATTTGATAGATTACTGTTTTGCTTTGGGCTTTAAAGCAGTGATTGTATGGTGACTGAATCATAAAACTAAGACCATATGATTCCTTTTTGTGTCACTGCAGTGAAATTTTAATGGAGGAAAGGCATCAGCAGCAAGAAACCATGAGAAGGGAGAATCGACGTGTCCAAGCCATGTCATGGGGTAAGTTTGATTAATTTATTTTCACCAAGCTCTTTTATCGAAACATTGCCACAGTAGCTATAGAAACAACAACTGAGTTAGCTGACTGTGTAGTGTGTTCAAGTAATAGATGGAATATCCCTGTGTTGAAACATGGAACATTGCAGTTCTGTATAGGCATCTCTTGCCAGCCATGTTTAATCATCTGACTGAAATAGAGTTATATACAGAAACTTGTTCTTAACAAGGAAATGTTATGATTTGTCATCATAATGCTGTCATCTCGCTGAAGTGTATTTAAAAGTGGATATTTTAGTATTGGAAAATAACAAAAACATTTTTAAAGTATTTATATTTCTGGATTTAGTGGTTTAAAATTTGTTGTTTTCAATCCATCCAAGTGAACACCATTTATCATACATGTGGAATAATGCTCTAACCCTGTTCATTGATGGATGGTTTATAAATGACTCAAGTGATATAGTTATAGGCAGCTATCTGCTTATCAAAAAAATCTACAATCATAAATACAAATATCAAGAAAAAAAAACATGGTGCTTGCTTACTCCGTCTCCTTGAATTATGCAACTACTGGCATTTTTTGAACTGCTGCGACTTGGCTCAAAGAACTTTGTTTCTGGGGAAAAAAGGGGTTTATCATGTTAAGATGAGGTTGATAATAAGGTATTACACATCCTGACTTCCAGAATTCATATCCCATATGGGTTTTGTGGACACACATCATTTGACAGTGACTGACAGGGCTTAAAATAGATGCTGAATGATGACTTTACCTCCATTCATGAAGATAAGAACCTATCATCTTCCACTGCTTCTGCAATGCTCATACTTAAAAGGACGTGAATTTGTTGCAGGTTCGACAGGATCAGACGATCCCCCTCCACCAAAACCCTCAAGGTTTCCCATTCTTGGTGCTGCAAACTCAACTTCTCTTGCCTCATTGACGGGCGCAATGAGTGGAGGTGGCTCCATCAACAACACAACTCCTGCCCCGACCACGTACATTGTTGCACAGAATCCAGAGGTCCTGGTTCAGCTTCTGCGTGAAAATGAATCCAGAGGAATTTCACCCTCTGTCTACACTACACCAGCATCAGCATTCAACACTTTAGCGGTAGATTTTGAAAAAAATACTTCTGCTTCACCTTCTTCAACTACGACTACACCTCCACCACAATCAGCTTCCGCACCTACCCAACCATCACAGGCAGTGATTTCAACTCCAGTCAGTTTATCCCAGTCCCCTGTTATCTATGGTGTTTCCAAGAAAATTACTTCTTCATCCAAAAGTGTCTCTTCTCCGCCACTATCTGTTATTGGCTCCCATTCTTCCACGAGCTCCCCTACAACCAGTCCTTCAACCTCTAATGTTCCAGCCAGTAGTGTGGTACCTGTTGCTTCACCTGTTTTACGAAAAGTATCAAAACCAAAAACCAAAGAGATCGGACCATATCATTCCAGTAACAGTCCTGTTGTGGGAGGGGTTTGTGTTCTTCCCCCTCCACCCGGCTCACTAACTGGTTCTCCTCCTGCAGCTGCAACAACAGCAGTAGCCGTTACTGAGGTTTTAACTCCTTCATCTTTAGTTTCATCAGCTATCAGTGATGGTGCCACAATTTCATCAACATCCTTCACTTCGTCTTATGGTGGTGGACTTGACTTGGATTCTTCCTCATCCCAGCAGTCAATGACAAGCAGCTGCGCTAATGTACGAGAGGATGGTGGAGGCCAGGTTTGAATGTTTTGGGTGCATCTGGTTAAACTAAGCGCTTGATGCTTATTTTTCTATATTTTTATTTCCTTTAATATCTTTATTTAAATAAAAATGATTATGTTCCTCACAGTATCGTACATTTAATTTAAAAATAAACTAAAGTTTTGAGATTTGAGGTTCTCACAGTGATGAAAATATTCACATCGTATTAATACTATATAATGTATCAGGTATGAGTAAAAGAATAATTTACATTTTCCCTTCAGGGGTATTCAAATAAAAAAAGACTCGGTAAACATTTTTAGGTACTTTGGTTTTATCTCAATTTCCTGGCTACCTCTAAGTGTAAATACATTGCCACTTCAGTTGACCCCATGGTTATTAGGATCTTAAAACAAAGCATTGTGTAAAACTAAAGAAAGTTTGATTGAAAGAGTAGGAACAAAATCAGTAACATCCATTGACCCTTTTGTACATTTTATGACTGAGTAATGTATATTTTGTTTTTTAAAATTTTGTTGTTATGTTGTAATTTAAGATCAAGGGCTTAGTTACATAGCCGATGATTTGTTTTACAGATAATTTACTCCTGTGATGCAGATGGCTTGATCGGACTTTGAACATGCACTGCTTTATATACTTTGCAAACAGAATGTTTTTGTCTTTGCCATATTCTGAGAAATAGTAATATTTTCCAGTTGATAGAAAGCATGAGATATGACTTTGTAAACTTTGCACATTTTTTCACTTGTTGATTTGTTTTTAAACTTGCGGTATGTTGTAGTAATAAGTTTCATATTATTTTGTTTTCAGTGGGACTTTTTTATGTTTGGCATGGTATGCGTTTTTTTTTGTATAATTTTCTGTAATTTAATCAGTGCATCTCTTTGGTTTTGAGTTTTGGCTGCACATGTGTTTCACAAAGCTTGAATTTTTCAAACTAATTTCATAACTTTGGCATCTTATACAGGACATTACTGAGGAACTGAGCTCGATGGTTGCGGTTTGATTTATTTTGTTATGGAAGGGGGAATATAATAACTTAATCTTGATGTTGGCTGCACAGTAACATAGCTCCTTACCTTATTCAAGACGTGTTAGTGAGTTAGTACATGTTTTGAACTGGAATATTTTGGACTGGCTATAGTTCCAGCTATGTTATTGGGCTATTTTTCTCTTCTCCCACACCTACACTGATTAAGGACAGAGCTCAGCTCATCAGTAAATGACAGTATTTTTTGCTACATTTCTAGAGGAAAGAAAGTATTAACTGTGCATATGTATGTATGTGCATGTTTCATCACGTTGCATAGTGTCAATATGTCTTTAAATATACAAATGGTATCCTATAATACTGCAGCATTACATGATGCATGAGGATGTGATGTGATCTGTAATATATTATATGAAACACTTTTATGGATGTTTAATGGAATATGAGCAAAAATAAAATACCTCTCTGCAGTGTAGCTATCGATATTGCCAGTTAGTTCTGCAAGCAATATCTGATAGAAATTTTCATTAATATTTTATCTTTGAGAATCTGTTTGGAAATATGTGTACTCAAACTGGAGTACACCTTCCCTCTTGTTATATTTCCATATATAAATTTTGTGAAGAACTTGGTGTATCTTTATTGCTTACATTAATGTATTTCAGGCAGTTAATCATAAATTGTGTGATTATCCCAGTTTATAAGTGGTACTGCTTCTCCTCATGAATTGCTTCTGTCATAGCGATTTTGGTCTTGCATGTGGTGCATAAGTTTGTCCCCAGAAGGTAATTAAGAGCAACATTTACAGAACCAGATGACTCCGGCTGCTAGCGTGTATGGAGATGATTTGCTGGAAGATAGTGGTGGTGGAGGGGACAGCAGCCACCTGGACCTGGAGCTGGAGCAGCAGTTACTAGAGCAGAGACTGCGACAACAGCAGCGAGAATCTGAGGAGGATGGGCGGTGGTTGGCTGAGGAAGAAACAAATCTGGTAAGTTTATATTTCCATTACAAACAATATTATGAACTGGTTTGTAGATTGTGATATAAAGGCCATTTCAAATAATGAAATAATTCAGCGATTGGATTATACCAAGTGTCTGAAAGAGATGTATATATACATTCATTGAATGAAATGGACATTTCAGTAAACTAAACCGTTACACACATCAACACAGTCACTTAGTGAATTATCATATCTAGTATAGGTGTTCAAAATTACCACCATGTATGTCTTCATAACACAACATATGGAGATTGATAACAAGGTTAATATTCCTTATTATAATGTGTATATATTTTTTTGGGACACCTGTATGATACATATTAATATTCTTTAGATGATTAATGTGTCATTTACTCAATGCTGTTGTAATCTTGTCTTGATAATCACTTCAGTGGGTTAATCTCCTACTTTTGTGAAGTTGCTTTTCTTTGTAAATAAGATTGTTAAACCTGCAACTTTTGACAGTCCAGTGAGATTTTGTTTACAAGTGCTCCATGTTTGAATTTACATCCAGTCCACATGTTGGTGCCTTGAGCAAACTTTATGTGAAAATGATGTTAATGTTGCCAGTTATTTTCAGCTGCTAATGCATTGGTTATATCAGGAATTAAGTTGCTCTTCATATTGTTGCTGCATATACTTCTGCTGTACTGATGCTTCATGGCTTTGCCTTTTTTCTTTGCTTGTGCATACACTACCACAGAAGAAGCGACTGTCCATCGCAACGAGCTTATCAGACCGATCGGACACAGATTCTGTTGACGGCTCTCCACTGCATCATGCTGGCAGTGTTTCAACCCCTCCCCTACCTTCCTCTGCCACACCTCCTTCAACCATCTGCCGCACAAGCTCACAACATGATTCTTCTGAACGGGATCGTTCATCAACACCTCTTAGCAACGGTTCAGCTGAGGAGAGGGTCATTGTTGTCAAGGTATCTTTCTGTCCATGGGTGTATGTTATGTACTTCCTTCTGTTTGTGGTACCTGAACTGATGACTTTGTGTTTTTGTACATAAGATGTTTTTTTTTTAAATACTCACTGTTTACTTCAAATACTACTGCTATCCAGAAAATTGAAAGAAATGTGCATACATAATTTTGAAGATTTCTGTCTTCTGGGTTGTTGCGCTGTGTAGTCTGGTTGATGTTAACCAACGTTTCAGAGGTCATACTGCCTCTGTCATCAGGGCGGAGGCAGTATGACCTCTGAAACGTTGGTTAACATCGATCAGACTACACAGCGCAACAACCCAGAAGTCAGAAGTCTTCATACTCACCGCTGTGAAAACCTCAAATCTTACATACATAATTTTGTTTGGAAAGCCTGAAGAGGATAGAAGACTTTGATAAGCTAGGCATTCATAGATGGGAGGCTAGAATTAAAACGTAATAGGGTCTTGGGTTGTGGATTGAATTTGTGCCGGATCAGTGTCAGGCTCTTGTGAATAGTAATGAACCTTCTGGTTTAATTATAGAAGTGAGTAATTTCTGTACCTACTGGGAGGATTTTCGCTTTCCAAGAAGAACTCTGCTCCATTGAGTTAGTTTAGTTGGTTAAGATAAAGTGTTTTCCGTTGTAGGACTTAGGGAAGTCAGATTGTCTTCCATTTCAGTAATGTTTCTTTGCAGCTGTATTTTATAAAGAGTATCTTTGTGGCCCATAATTTAACAGTACTTTTAGCATGGTGTTACAGAACATATTTTTTGCGTTAATCATTGTGGATGTCTGATAAGAATTTGTTGTTAATAGAAGATGGAACCAACACCAACAGCTGACTTAGATCGCTCCAATGACAAAGTGTATGACTGTACTACCAGTGTGGTTAAGGCTGTTATGTCATTGTCGCAAGGTGAGTTTTGTTTGCTCTTGTGTGTTGTTAACTGTGCGGCATTTAATCGCTTAGTGACAAATTTTGTATAAGTAAATCCCATGACCAAACACCATGCTATGTAAGTGTATCAAGTTCCATGCATTCTAACCCTGACATTATATGAAGTGAGTGCTGTATTTTACTGTCCATCCTTATTTATCCTGTGAGGAAGCAGTCCCTGATATCCATTGATTGATTATGCTATTTCAGTCTCCACTTTGCTGGGGAGCTAAGCTGGTGATCCTAAACTTTCGCTGAGATTCAAGTTAATGAATGATTATTAAAAATCCATTAACTTTTATGACTTTTTATTACTATTTATGTCTGTTACCTGATTTTGTGTCATCTCCTTTAACCATGAATATTTTTACAATGTAAATTTGTTTATTTCATATATATATATATATATATATTTGGCTAGTCCACATATCAGAACACAGTACTTAAATATCTTTATACAGGGATGATTTTAATTATTATTATGTATATAACAAATAATTATACAAATGACTAGGTAGTCATTGATTTGTTGTAGGAATACCATGTTGGACATTAGTCTGTTATGAGGTGTACTGGATATACACAATGTTTCGGAAGTTGACTCTGCTCTTATCTGTCACTAATGACAACCACTCGCCTAAAGATGGAAGTAGAGCTGACTCTTGAAATCTTGCATATATCATGTATACCACATACATTGAACAGTTTCCAATGGAGTATTCATATAATTTTACAAATATTGATCGCTCTAAAATATTGCAGTCTTTATTGTGACTAAGCAATCCAAAGTATTTCACTAATTAAAATGAACCATTTGTTTATTGTTACAGTTTTAATTGTTTTGGGATTTTGATGTGAATGAGAAAATATATTGTTACCAGGTGTTCAGCAGAGTCAGGTGGATCAGTACCTGGAACTAGTTCGACGTGTGGGCATTGAACTACGGGCACTGCTCTCTAGTGTGGATACTCTTGTTCCTATCTTTCCAGTCTCAGCTCACAGAGAGGTATGGACCTGTAAACCGGTTGATTCAAACAATTAGAATGTTGTGCCATTAGTCACGAATTATTTCACTTGTTCTGAATACATCACAAGACATTGCTTAACGATATTCTCAGAGAAGAGACTGGAAAACTGCATGCAAAAGTCATTGCTGCAGATAGTCCTGTCTCTATCTGTCTCTGTCTCTGTCTCTCAAGTAGATTGCTGTCAACAGTTCATAGTTGCCCTCTACAATGTTTTATTTTTATTGAATATTTGCATACAGCACCTTAAGTGGACATGTAATAGGAAGATTGTATCAGTCTGCTCTTCTTTCCATATTTTGCCTTTGAAAATATGTAACTGTATTTGATTAAATTTGCTGTGGGGGATCTATACTAAAAGTCAGTGAATTTCATTGTATTCCATATTGACAAATATAACCTCTTTAATTTCTAAGAAGCTCTCATGTCATACTATTAAATTTCTCATAAATACTTCATCATGTAATCATGAAATACAGGTCTTATTGATTTTTATAGTGTTTATTTTAAATATTTTGAATATGGTGTATTATTTAATGAAACACAATGTCCATATCGTGAGACTGCAGTCATTAGATGAACAGGCATGATTATTCAGATCGTAGTGATGTGAAAATGTGGCTTTCTACATAACGCTTGCTGAAATGTGTTGCAGGTGGAGATGGCACACAAAGTGCTGAGTAAGGACATGGGTGAACTAGTCAATGCCATGAAATTAGCACAGAACTACAGCTGTACTACTTTGGATGCTGAGTATAGAAAGTAAGTACTCGGTTTCTGTTTCACAAACACTTTCATATAATAACTGAGAAATAAGATTCAGCACACAAATAACTAACTGAGAACACTTGTTCTGTTGATAAATAAGCCTTGAAAGAGGTAACATATGGAAAATTAGTTCTGCTCCTTCGTAACTGGCTAAAGCTTTTTCACCACATACTTTCAGAATATAAAAGATAGACCATTTTTGTTAAACATGTTATACCATTCTACTGAATACTTACATGGTGTTAGGTCTCATTCATTATAAAACATCTGTACTTGAGCCATGTGGAGTGATCCAACAGAAAATATACAGTCTTACACTGCTTTATTCTCTCTAATTATAAATTTGATTCCATATTTTAAGTGTTTTTCTTTCACATATTACATTTTCCCCATTCAGCATAAAAAGAATATTCTTTATGCAATAAATAATTAATAAACCAACATTACATTCTTCTCACAATCCACTCACTACTCTACAAATTCTGGTAACCACACGCTTTCTTCTTAATACTGAACAGCAAGCATGGAACTTGCTGCTTATCTTTTTGACATGATTTTGAGAAATGCTATTCTGGATCTTTAGTGGTCATATAAGGACAATTGTACACAAAGGAGAAATGTGATGAATCAGTGCAGATATCAGTGTAACTACCACATAATTGTATCTTTTCTTTTTTAGGGGAATGTTATCAGCTGCACATATTTTGGCAATGGATGCTAAGAACTTGCTCGATGTAATTGACTCTATTCGAATCCGTTACCCAGATGTAAACACCTACATCTGCACAGGTGTACCTGTACAAACTGTTGAAAATGATGTAGGTGAAGTTCAGCGAGAAGTAAGGCCAGCATTGCATGAAGCTCCATCCACCATCACACAGGATACACCATCATTTGGAAGTCTGGAACGACAGAGAAAATTGGCTGTGCCAAGTTTAGCAGTATCCAACGTAATGGTTCAGCAACCCATATATAGTGCAGCCACTAAACCACTATTATCATCTACTGCATCAGCTGTCCCCATCATGCAAAAGCCTGCAAATAAACTGAGCAGTGGGGCTGGGTCATTAGCATCATCTAACCCAACAGATAGCTAGCAAGAATATGTGATCATATTTGTAAAATACCAAAATAGATTCATCTTTATTATACTTAGTTTGGAAAAGTATCTAAGTAATATAAACAACGTAAGAAATATCCACACAGTGTTATAGATAGCACAGTTTCTTTTAAAAAATAATAATGTAAATTTTGCGTTGCTGAATGCTCATTTCACACCGATACAAATTATTGTAATTTTTTGTTCCAGATGGACTGATAAATGGTACCATATTTTATTTTATTTTACTTATTTTTTAATGTTGACATAAGTATTGCCAACTAATTCATGTTTCTGTCTCTTCAGTTTTCTTTATTTTGTGTACAGTTTATTGATAGCTGAGGATTTGTAATATCACAGTCAATTTAACACATTTTGTTGTTGAAAGTAACATGTCAGGTACATGTTAATTATTTGTCCATTTTCTGTAAACAACAGTGTACCAATACTAAGTCAGGCATGTCAAACTTGGAACACGCTAAAAGCCTTTGGGTGATCTGTCAATTTCATTGGGGCTATATACCGAACAAAATTATATGATATTGGACATGTATGATAATGTGCGAGATTATTGTATTCAAGATGATGACGGAAGGGGCAGACTAAGTTACTAGCATGAGGAACACAAAGATACACATACACAGGGACCTGAACAAATGAATCATGGACTCGGATCAACAATCTGCATGTCTTTCTCCTAGTCTCATATTATTATTATTCTTTAAACAGTCCACACTCATATTTGTTTCTAACATCAGCCATTGAATGTTGCCATGAGTAGTCGGCTCTCGTGCATCATGTGTGGGGAAAAGTTTGAATTTTGGCTGGGTGATGCTTTTGTAGTTTCCTGTGTCCTGCCAGCTTCGTATTTATTCCTATGAAACCATTTCTCATTTCGGAATGTATATTTTCAGCAGCTGATAACAGCACCATTACATAAATTAAATAATCAGACAT
Source organism: Zootermopsis nevadensis (assembly GCF_977971745.1). NCBI lineage: Eukaryota > Metazoa > Arthropoda > Insecta > Blattodea > Termopsidae > Zootermopsis > Zootermopsis nevadensis. Next base: position 4,085,547 of record NW_028259136.1, read on the forward strand.
TAACATCAGTGGTAAATATGATTTAATTGAATGGCTATGTTATTTCATCAGTTTTCAGTCATTCATAACTTGTTAAAATCAAATATAAATTTATATGAATATGATTTGGAAAAAAATGCATATATTTTAGCAAAATTCCAAAATTATTCATTGAATGTTGTTGACTCTTCCACAGCTTCCATTATTTGTTTATTCTTTATGTTGGTGTTATTGACTGGAAGGATTTGAAAGTAAAACATGTTGACCTATGTTGGCTTTAAATCATACCAAGTTTTGTTAATATTGCTCAGCTGCTTCAATACGTATCTTTTAGTAACTGGATTTTGGGCCCCCCATGATTTTATTTGTGGATTAGGCCACTTCTGCAACTGGAATTCCACATGAACGGGAGGACGTACTAGGATCTTAAACTTCTACCAGACTACATGGCACAACAATCCAGAAGACAGTCATCTTCAGACTCACCACTATGAAAACCTCAAATCCTACATCTGGAAGACTACTCAGAATCATAACCCAGAAGAACAGGGTCCACAGTTTCACTGCTGTGAAAACCTTGAATCTCATGTTTATGAACATTTTGTATATTTTTTATACCCCCCTTATAATTTTGCATGATGTTTAGTTTCAAAGTTGTATTGTAGTTCGCATCTGATTGTCTTTTAGATAGGTGTAAAGAAATATGAAATAATTAAATAATAATGGCAAAATTTAAATGCCTGTGTGCAGGAAATTAATATTTCACTCATGACAGAACATTTCTTCCAGAAGAATTTGATTCCACGCAATCTCCGATTATACGCCACTCTCACTAGTTAATGAATGCAAAAAAAGAGATGCAGGTAATGAGATCACTTTATCGTTTAGAATTTAAGTGGAAAAATTTAGATTTACATACTGAATAAATTTGTTTGTAATGGTATTTGTAGGTTCACTTGTATATGACTGACAACCTGATTTGTTGGAACTTGTTGATAGTTCAGACAAGGGTGTCATTCATTGTTAATAATGTGATGGGCCCCATTCAGAATCAGATAATTTAGCTAAAATATTTTCCAAAATATGACCTGCTAAGTGCACTATGTTAAGAGAAATAGTAATAATTGGTGTAGGTAAAAGGTTCTGATGGAGTTGGAACCAAGAAATGCCATGTATATAACATGGTACAATAAACTTACGAATATTTGTGTGTTCTTATTGTTTGACATTCCTGATTTTAAAAGTCTACTAGCTGCTACCTGTAGTACTCACTGAATATATGTACTGTAACAAAATTATAGACATGCATTTATATGATTTTCTTATGTGATATTATGTTGTAATTTGTAGTGTCAAACATCAGTCCTATAAGCAGTATGTGGCTTTTGAATGAAGTACTACTACATTTTAATACGTTACCAGAGACTTGTCCCTGCAATTAATGTGAAAACAAAAGAAACTATGATCATTGGTTAAAGATATTCTGTTTTAATGTTTTCTCATCTGGCGTTTGTTTAGTTATGTGAAGAAATTTATTTACAGGGTCCTTTTTATAGGTTATGTTCATCTTCCTAAGGCTTGCTGTTATCCATATAGAAACATGTATTTAGCAGAAACATATACGCATGGCACTGTGGTGGTCACATTAAAATTTTATGTGTTCCAAATTTATCTCTTTTGCACACTCCTCACATTAGTCTTTTTAAAAAATTAAATTTGAAGTTTCAGATTTTAGACCTTTATTGTATGAGCGAATATGGGATTTAAACCCCCATATTATGAGATCATGCTTAAGCTGTGACACATAAGTCATAAGGGTTAAGTTACTGGAATGCTTTCTGGCAGTTCCTTTGTTATTCAGAGAAACATTTATGATTTGTTGAGACTTTGACCTTTATTTCTGGGCAAGTTTGGAACAAAGATATCAAAGTATGATTTGAGGTTCTGATTGCAATGTGAATACAGATGATAATCTTATCATTCCATGTAAGCTAAAGTTAGCCAAAATAATGGATGCAGAATGTTTTTGTGAAAACTAAGCATACAGTTAAAATACTAAGAGATATAAACATTTTCACACCATCCCACACGTTTTGTGTGATTTGAATACTTAAACCATTTACCCCTAAATATAAGCATATTTATGTTTTTATACATTCTTTGAAGTGCAGAAAATGATATAAAGATGGGGAGACCAATTATGCTTGTTTGTCCACAATTTTTTTTTTTGCATGTTTCATCTTAAAATATATAAACAGATTCTGTCCATGCTTTATGCATTCTTTGGATAAACTAAAAATTACCTCATAATTGGGAGGTAATATTTGTATGTGTGGGCATATTTTCCAGGCAAAAGTTATAGATTTGAAATACATAAATATTTTATGGTATGCACATATTTTTCATTTCTTGTATCCCTTTTGAAGAATATAATAAAATATCTGTATAGAAAATGCTTATGACAGTTGCATTGTCTGTGGCTGTTCTAATGATAATTTTAAATGCCTGCGACTACTGGTGTTTACTTTTTCTAATTTTGCAACATTAAAGAAGAATGAGTGAGTTTAATTGTGTAAAACATTTTCAGTTATAATCTTTGTCCATTCGGTACCATGTGCTGACATCAATTGAAGTTTTGTGCAAGTGTAGCATGCTTTTTCAGTGATGCTGTCCAGTGCAGCTGTGATTTATGAATAAAACCTATCTTACTTCAGTGTTATGACATACACCAGACAGAGATCTAGCTCGTACTGGGGGCTATTTCCCAAAGGGTAAAGTAGCCGGTTCATGAAGCTGAATATTCACCTCAATCTTGTCATTCCTGGGTTTAAGAATTTGTAGAGTTACACATCCACTTCTTACGTATTCATTGTGTTGTGCTTAAGTAAGTATAGGGACTACTTTACATTTCAAATTACTGCATCTTTTTATGATGACTTTTTTATTATAGATTCTTAATGATTCTGTCATTATGAGGAATATTCCTATGTCATTGTAATTGAAGGTTTTAGAGGATATTAATTCAATTTATCTGATCAGAGGTTGTGTGTAAAAGAGGTAAATTTCCAGTTGAAACCTTGTATCTGGTTTTGTACATGCCTAAATGATGGGATTTTATTTGTGTCCAATTCGTAATAGGATATTGTTCACTTGCAGGAAGACTTGAATCAGTTTGTCGAAACTAGCAGCTGATGTTAAATCAGCCTCATGTTTGTTTCCCACTATAGGGAAGGTCTTCACCTTCAGGTATCTGTGTAGCTTATTTTTGGTAGAATAGCATAAATTTTGCAAGTGTGAGATTGTTTAAATTACCCAATGCTTAGGGTACGGCTGGATGTTCTGTTGGAACTTGGAGTAGAGTGTAAATGTGTGTGAATTTTCCATTGTGAATTTAAGATATTTTTGCCAGCAGTATTTATATACATATATATTATAGATATTTTACTTCCCCATTCTTATGGCAAAGAATGAGCAAGTTATAGAAGAAAATGCCATAATGCTCATAAATTTCATTTGTTGTATATTATGTATACTGACTTAATAAATGTGAATATCACACTTATTATCAATAAAAACCTTATTTACCAAATTGTGTTTCATAAGTGTGTCAGCATTTTAAATGTGTCCATACATTTATTTATAAATTTTTTATAAAATATTGTGAGAATACTAAGTATCAGTATTTCTGAGAATTGCCTGTCATAACCAAATCTTGTACTAGAACCAGAAATTACATGCTGGAGACCATTGGACATGGTCTGAGCCAGTTCAGTCCTATTCACAAGGTCTTCGCTATGTTTTTAATTTTTATGTTCTTCAAGAAGTTTCTTCATAAAAATTTCCCATATCCAATCCAGTGTAACGTCTTAAATTTTACCACACCAGCAACACTAATGGATCAAAATTATGAAGTTTCTTATTGTGTAATGCCTTCTCCATAATAAATTGTTTGAGTATGTGGTGGTGTTGGGAATGATGGTAACAAATCAAAATTGCTTTCATGCATGAATAAAAAGCAGATTGAATTTGTGAAATGCTTGTAATTCAGAATGTATGCCTTACTGTCTGCTGTCTAAAACTATAAAGATTAAAATATGCAAAACTATAATTTTACGTATTCCCTTGTATTGGGTTTGAAACTTGGACTCTTATGCTAAGAGAAGAACACTGATTGACGGTGTTTGAGAAAGTGCTAAGAGAACAGGAGGGTGAAAAAAATTGCATCATGAGGAGCTTTATAATGTGTAAACCAAATATTATGTTTAGCAAATTAAGGAGCAGTTTGTGTATTTGATATTAAAGGGGGCATGCTTCAATAAATTGTACGCCGTATTGTCCGAACGGACAGACTTCGGCCCATGCAATTGCGGGCACAACCATCGTACCTGATTAGAGAGGTGTTGTCAAGAGATGGCGGTGAATGCCATGTTAACGTGTGCTGCTGTGGTGGAAGTAATTGTAATTATTTTTATATGGTGTAAGTACAAGCGTTTGTGAACTAATGGTCACATGGTAAAAAGGTTCATTAAAAACGAACTCCGAAACTTGCAGTTTTTCTTCGTTGATATTTACTCTAATTCTGATTATGTATCTACACCACTGTCATAAGACAGAACACTAATAATAAAATAAACTTAGAAGCACATGCTTACATTGCCTGCGGAGACGGTGTATGTGTGACCGGCTGAATACTGTACTTGTGATATGGCAATTTCAAAGAATCATGTTTTGAAATTGTATAAAACAATGTTGCGCGAATCCGAGAAGTTTTCTTCGTACAATTACAGGTTATTTGTGAACATGATTATTTTATGCTATATAATAACATTTCAAATCCCAGAATAACACAATATTGCTTTGAAATGAGGTTATGTTTATTAACCTAGAGGCTGGTTAAAGTTATAAATACAGGAATTATCAGGTAACACCGAAGTAATCAGATACAGTTCGGGACATATTTCATTGGTGAATATACATCGAGGTTTCTAGATCAGGATATATAGTACATATATCATAATTGTACATTTGTTACTGGCAGTTTATACCTCTGGTATTCTTTTTTTAAATCTTATGTTTTTCTTTCAGGTTATATGCTTTAAGACGAGTTCGGGACACGTTTAAAGATGGTAAATCTCTTACTGATTCTACAGAAATTACAGAAGCTGTTCATAAGGCAGAAGAAACTTTAGAAATAATCAAACGGCAGGTTAGTTACAGTGACACATTTTTAAAAGTCTTCGTATTTCGGCCACAAGTTATGATAAAGAATATCGGTTAGTCAAAAGTCAACATATCTGACATTTTTTAAATTAAAAACGGTTTTGTAATATTGAAACAATTGTATACATTACATCATATGTCATGATCTACATGATATAAGCGAAATTATTTTGTATTTTTCTGTTTATAGGCTGTATGTGTAAGTATATAAATCTCTTAAATGTCCATACAGTTTTTTGTTTGTGATCAAAACGATGATGAAATAATATATATTACAGAAATTTGTTATATGTTGATGTACTGATGGAAAAATTGTGTCATAGGAGAAAAGCGTGTCACTAGTTACAAGTCTACATCTTTATAGAGAGATCACTCATTGAATGGGATTTTGAGATATTACAAGTTACTGAAATATATGACAGCATCTAACTTTTACTAAACCAAATTATTACCCGGAAGATGTGGCAAGCCATGTAATTTTACTGAAACAGAACCAAACAGTGCATATACCTCCAGTCTGAATAATATGTAGGCAATAATGAGTTCAGACTAGCTCAAAATATGCTTCATTTGATGTGTTATTGTCCTTATAATTATTTTTACATAAATATTCAAAGAATTAGTTATAACATAACTTGTTTTTAATACCCAAAATAATACTTATAACTTTGTAACTGTTCTAGGTTGTAGTAGGAAATCTTTACGCAGCAGAGAAGCTTGTGATTGAAAAGAAAGCAGAGAAGGAACTGACATCTAGGCAAGGAATAAGAGAGTCATGCTTGGATGGTGATAGGAATACTTAGAATGTGATACATGGTCTGTGAGTTCTGCTGGCTTTGGCACACTCGGAAATTAAACTGCGGGATTGATAGGCAAGGAGTAGAGGTTTGGAATGGTGCCGTAAAAGACACTTTCAATTAGTTCTGTACATATTGTAATGAGATTTTGAAGGGTGTGTAATTTAATATCAGTTTTGTATATTTAGCTTGTGTATTTCTCATAGTTCTAAGGCTGTGTTATTTGCACTTGTCACATTTTACTAGGTCTTTAGATGCAACAAAATTCACCTGTTGCTTGTTTTGAGACCTTCTTAGGAGATCTTGGCAAAATTTGAAACATGCACGATTTAGTGTTCTTGTCAGTCTTCTGGTATATACAGGTTTAAATGTGCAAACTGTTATTGATTTATCCATTAAATTAATGGGGAGATAAACATAGCAGCAAAGCTGTTACCCACTCTCTTAGTAGTTTGTCTTTTGTTCATGGTTTTCTTAAATTTCTGATTTAGCAGATTATTTAGTGCTGAAAATTCTTCATGTTCTAGTTTAGTATTTGCTAAAAATTTAAAATAGCATTGGCTGAGATCTGTAACTGTAGTGAAGCAATCATGATTCATGCCCTTTCCTTTCAACTTGGAACTGCATGCCACGTTGCTCCAGCACATTTATTTTTAGGGTTACGCCTCTTATTGCAGTAAATAGTTCTTTGTATTCACAGCAGCATTGGTTGCTTTTAAAGTATTTGTAGATTAATATCTTGAAGTTTTAATAGTTAGCACTTCATGGTGTAATTTATAAATTGTTAATTAATTCTGGTTGTTGAAGTATGACTCAGTAAACAGTTGACTTGTGCTGAAACCAACTAAATTGATAACGCATCCTATGACGAACCCTCTCATGTGTAACAGTCTGCATTTTGGTGATAAGAAACTGTCAGATATTTATTACTCTGCTGTAATACTTTGCCAGTCTTTATAATTTTATGTTATTGTTATTACATTTGTGTTCGGCTAGTTGTATAAAGGTAACTCAAAATTGGATAACTATTCCAAAAATTGTGTTGGTACCTCTCGTACATGCTTTTCACTCGATGTGGCTGAGATATGGTCTTTGTGTGTTGTGAGATTATTTATTTTTTATAGATTGCGATGAAAATTGTTTGTTGTATTATTAAACTTTGCATACCGTGGTTTCATGATCAAATTGTACACGTGCTTATGCTAGACTGTTCATGAAGCAGTTTGAGGAAAAGTATATGTTGTTATTTATAAAATTTGTATTTCTTGGGAGCTCTGAGAATTTTGTTTAGGGTAATCAGAAAAGAACTCATTAGTTTCAGAATTTTAAGACTTTGAGATAAATTATGTTGCCCTGACTCCACTTTGTAAGATTTTGAAAGACTGAAGTTGAAGATAACAGATGACCATACCTGGCTTAGCCTGCCTCTATATAAAGAGGGAGGCCATTAATGAAGTTATATTTTCGATTATTTCAGATTTTTAAACTTTGCGGGTTGTCCCGCTGTTGCTTCCAGGTCTTCAGTTTTTCTTTCTGTACTTTTATAAAAAAAAATTATGTGTAATTGTAATATGGAATTTGAACTTGGCTAACAGCGTGACACGCTGGACCTTCCATTAAGTAGATGCCATAAATCTGAATGTGTTGGGAATATAATTCCACTATTACTGTTATACATTGCCTATGTGAAGATGATTATTGAATATTTCTCATTGTTGTTTGACTAAAATTTAACAAAACATTAGGTCTTAAAACTAAGGAGTTCTTTTACTATAACCCAGTATTTCAGTATGAAATTGCTCAAGATAGCAGTTTAATAAGGATATTGTTGATATACTTAAGAATAATGGTATGTATTGAAGTCTTCATGTTTTCAGAGGATTGTTAACTCTCTGGTGTAGGATCACTTTAATTGTCAACGCAAAACAGCCATGTTTGCATGTAACCATTTACTTTTTAAAAATTTCAGTGAAGGTATTCCATTCCTGTTGTCATTCTGAATTAATAGTTTGGTCTGTTGTTCATTGTTTGAAAATTAATAGTCATGTGAGAGTACCAAAAATCATAGGCTATAATGAGCACGTGTAACGTGCTCGTTCATGGTAAGTGAAAGATTTATAGAGAGTGTAAAGTGCTTAATCCCTACACTGAAGGGTGAACATTTGAAGTGGCCAAGTTTTCCGATGTCTTGGAGATCTCCGCTTCGTCCTGAAATCTTCTAAACATCAATAAACTATCACATCACACCAGGGGGGGGAGGTTGTGATGTTACCATCACAAATTTGTTGGTGTTTTACAGAAAAAGTAGGTTCACAAAATTAAGAAATTTTCCTGCGTACATTTTTAAATGAGATTTGCCATATCTTGCCAATATTTGTATATAACTGGACAGTGTCATATTGTCATGGCACTATCTAGACGTATTAATTCAGTGATGCTCTGTTGTTTACGCATTTCAATTGTTAACGTGAAATATTTATTTCATGAAATAAAAGATCAGAGTTTTGGCATGAGGGTGATGCTATGATGTATTGCAAAAGAGAGATTTCAAGTTGTAACCTTTCTTCCCCTATATATGCAAAATTCTTCTCACCCCTTGTCACCCCCTATAAGGCCACTTCGAAAACTTCCTTCACCTTTTCCCCTTCATCAAGTCCTCGAAAGGGCTGTTTTTCCATCAACTCTTTTCTGAATGTTGTGGTCAAAGAATCACCTGCTATCCTTTCCACGCATATAATTTAAAACCATTTCTAAATTTTTTTAAAAATTTTCAAAGGGTTACCATCGACAAAAATTTCAAAATTTATCAAAATTTCCTGATTAACATGCTCAGCAAAATTATTTTGTCATGACGTGTTCGTAAACAATTTTTTCTTCCCCTATTTTCCTCAACCCCGTGTTCATCTACAATTGGATAACAGCCCACTCATCCACTCCACCAATTAGCAGCACCAGATTTAACTCGCCTACCGCCTGCCTTATATAAATCTTCCAAAATTTGCCCAACCATTATGCATTCACCCTGAAGATGGCAACTGCAGTGTTTACCAAAACACTGGATAGTACTTAACATTTGATGCAGCACACCCCTGAAAGCTTAGGAACTAAAGTGTGACATGAGCACCTACGATATGAACACTGTTGACATTGCCGCTAATAATGGAATTTAAATATTCATTAAGGAAATGATACAAACTAAGATTGGTATAAATACAAATCATTTTCAAATGAGGTTATTTCTGAGGAAAATCTTACAGTCTGAAGTACTTCGCTGTGCTTTTCATGTCCTATTTCATTTTACTGTGTAATTAAGTTGTGGAATCAAAGTTTTTGTTCTGCAGGTTGTTTGTTCGTAGAAGCAACAAAATCCCATATCTTGAAGCTCTTTAAGTAGGACAGTTTCCTTAAGAGTTGGCTTGTTTAATTTACAGAAATGTATAAAAGAAAACCAGTCTTGTGCTAACACTTCTTTTGAACTTAACTGCACAGTGTACAAAGGTAATATGTAGAAGAGAGAAAGTCTACAGGGGAGAGAGGTTAGCTTAGGAGGCAAGAGAAAGGGAATCATATTATTATCTAAACCAAGTTTCCACTAAAATTTCCCTTGGGGCTATTTTAAAAACAGTACACCCCAAATGTTCTCAAGTAATTAAAAAGTTTTTATTTTTCTTATTAATGAACTTTTATAAAGAACTTCAAAAGAAAAATGTTTCTTGGTTCTTTTGTAAGTAGGAGTTTAAATAAGGGGCAGAACATCATGAAGAGCTCAAGTTCACTTCTTCTGGATGTCATTGTTCTGAAATTATTGTAGGATGTGAGGTTCTCACAGCGGTCTTCTTGGTTGTCATACTGTGTAGTACCAAAATTTCATAGGGGCATACTATCTCCATCTCCAGGGCTGAACTTCAGCCCTGAAAATGGAGACAGTATGTTCTTCTGAAATTAAATTGTTGTGTAAGTGGAAGACACCCTGCATTGTAGTATATATGAGTATTTTAAAAATTAGATTCATTGGATCTTATTTATGCTGGCCATATGTATCGCAGTGAGTCGTGATTTTCATGTAGTTTAAGAGTGATTTAACAAATTTCTGAAAACAGTCTGTCATTTAAAACACGATATAAAATATGCATTTCATTAAATTATATACATTTAACCTAAAATATCATCAGTGCAGGACAGTATTATAATAATATTTATGATAATTTTCTTACAATTTTATAACTGACATGTATAATTTAGAGATTTAAGAAAAATATGGGTATAGAATTAATTGTGGTTTTCTGTGTTGTGACACTGTATAGCCTTGTAGGTGGTTACTAGTGTTTCAGAGGAACATACCAGTTATATCTTCAGGGTTCAACATCTCAGATATTTCCCTAACCTGTATTTATGTCCACATTATCATCCAAGTTTTCGAGAGTAACGGGGAAAATGTGAACTGCCCTAGTGCTTATAGGTTAGTTTTGTGTGTGGCTACGGACTGGGCGACCGACGTTCGATTCTTGGCATTAGCAGATGATTTTCTTATGTAGCCTCTACATCCTGACCAGCCACCCCATCTAATGCCGAGTTTAAGAATTAATAAGAGCTACACCTCCCAGAAGTGCGTGTAACGGCACAGATTGTTGGTATTATCTGTGAGCATATTCATAGCCGGCCATGGATGAGTGAACAGTTTTTTGTTTCAATGCAGTTTCCCCAAAACAGAATCTAAAAATTAAAATGAAGTAATTTTGTGTAAGAAAACAGAAATTAATAATACTACTTATGTCTGCTTAATTAAGGAACGCATATAATTTCTGAAGTTATCCAGGTTGTAATAGCCTAAATGTTCACGTGCAATAAAGCCGAGAATCCCTTAACAGCAAATGATTATCGTACCATAGTAACGATTATAACAACTTTCATAAGAGCCAAAATCCCTTATCAACTCCAAATGATCACCAACCAATCAACAGCGATTTTTATAGTGGTGATAGTTACAGTTGAGGAACGTCATTTCGTCCATGTTGTGTGCCGAGAATCTTCCGTGTTCGTGGGTGGATATAAGTAATCATGTCTGCTGGAATCTTAGAAATTTAGCGTTATGGTAGTGTTGATTATGTTATGTAAGGAGAAATTAATAATCTGAATATAAAGTAGGCTTTATGTGACGTAATATTTCAGACTTTACTGTGTGGTGTTTAAAATGTTGGGTACGCTACTGTGCTTGGATGCTGTCAACTGTCTGCCACGTTGGCAGGTAAGTACATTTATTTCTAATAGCTAGATGATAAATACTGTTGCTAAATTTGTGAGTAACTTTGCAAATTTTGTACATATATAATATTTTTAAATTTATTTTGTGGCAACTAATTTTGGTAGTTTTGTCGCAATGTAGTTCGGGACAGCGTCAGGATACAGTCACAAGTAGGACGACCTTGCTCCGAAGTTTAATGAAGCTGCTGCCAACCCCATTTAACCAAAGCTAGTTTAACCGAAGATAATGTAACCTAACGCGGGATTGATCCATTCCTTGATTCAATTAAAGTTTTCTCAGTCCTGTCTTGCACTGCAACAAAGTACGATTTTCCATTTTCTCGTTCTGTTCCGCCCGAAAATTCACTTCCTTCAATCCGTCATATAAAGTAAAATAGTTTACAGAGTTGAATTCCCTGATACATCTCTGCCTCTAATCACGATACTTCCATAGCAGGCTACAATACAAATCCCCTATCATTCTACTTCCCATCATCCAATCGTGTGTAACAAATTATGACATAAAACAGGCATTTTCCTCTACTGTCATTATACACACTCAAGCTATTTGCATATTCGTGATTTTATTTCAGTGTTATGAACAGTATTCTATCCGCGGCCAAATTTTAAAGTCTATCAATTACTTGTTCGGGTTTCTTAGTAAATGTGATATAGATAATATGCATTGCATAGATTAATAGTTAAGTATGGCTAATGTATCACCAAAAACGTTCATCAGCCTGATCATATCAAGCCTGTGGATGTAATATCTTCCGTTTATTTAGATGCTACTTCAAGTTTTGTCTTGATTTTTGACTGGTTCGTTGGTCGCCTAGCCAACCCTGCAAGTTAATCAAAAATAATAACAATAATTATTGCAACTGGCCTTATATCTTTTTCGGTGCTTGCAAAAATGTTTTTTTTATATTTATTTTTGGAGTTCTGTTATGAGACTTTATGTTTTCATTGTGGCGCCGAAGGGCTTACTCTACTTGACACTCGTCTTCTTTGCTTGAATTTTATTTCTTCGTAATCACATAGGATAAAACAAAACACGAACGATTATGATAGTAATTACGAAGCTATGTATCTTTCTAAACTTTTCGGTGTTTTCTGTTTGAAAACGTCCGTCGCTAAATATTTGAGTTGAGAAGAAGGGAGGTTTCAAGCGGTACGTCGTGAGTTTTCTTACCTTCCCCTCAGCGGCAAAACACCCCCTCCGCCCCCACTGTCCTTGCCCTTGGCTCCGTAGGAAGCTCCGAGTGTTTTTTTACTCTTAGCGCAATCTGTCCCTGAGGAAGCGGGTTTTATAGAACAGGTATTATCCGGTGCCAGGAGAAGTCTTGTGGGTAGTACGAGCGGCTGTAGAGTGCTCCAGAAGTGGGTTGTGTGCACGAATAGTGTTTCAGGGATCTAGACTTACCTTCAGGAGGTGGCAAGACTTATGCAGTTTCTGTTCTATTCTCTTTGTATGTGTCACCACATATATGTCGTGTTAAATGGAGAATATTTAAAAGAGCGAGGATTTTTAGACAGAATATCCTGTCCTGGGATTCGATATAAGATTTGCTGGGACTTCGAATGCAAACCAGAATCACCATTTAATGATCTGGCTTGCACGATAAGCGTGTATCGAAGTTTTATTTGGTGTTTTAATGAAACTGCGAGGCAGAAGAGCAGTGCGGTTGGGTTGGACACCGTTTCTTGCATCCGTAATGTCAGTATAGCACAAGATTCTCCCCATACTACCTCCACGAACACTGTTGAGAGACTGGTAATATTGGGTCCCAGAGTCGACTAATCCCGTAACAGGAAAATTACAGCATCATCAAAAAATATATTGTGGTTAGTTAAGGGTGCTGTTTATGTTTGAGGGCCTGACTATATAACATTTCCATATTACGTACAGCAAAAAGACAAACTCTGTAAGTATTCGTTACTACCAAAAGCGTTCGTTTTAAGCCACTTTTACTTTAATAAAATGTACTGCAATAATAAAATTGCTTACGTATTTTGTCAATGTTGGGTATGGACACGGGATATATTGTGAACTGAAATAATGAACTCTTTGAAGCCGATATTCGTATAAATAATGTTTAAAAATTTAGCCCGTACCTTAAAGAAAACACAGCACTTCAACATTACAAAGATCAGCTGATTAACGCTGTTCAAAAAAATAATCCACGTTTGCAGTGAAATCGTAAAAAAAACCCAACAAGTACGGAGTGATGGTTAGTGGTTGTTGAAACAAGTGGTACATATATTTACCAATCGCTTTAAAGGGTTATATTGCTTGTTTATTATTACAGTTTTATGAATGTTGGCTACATTCCCGTCGACTAAAGATAAAACTACCGAAAATGCCTTAAAGGTCAGACGAAATAATGAAATCGGTCATTTGGTTAGGCTGTGTTACGAATGTGTATTCCCCGCGGTCATTGTTTTGTCACTTACAGCTGTGGCGCCGTGGTGACAAAGATGTGCTAATCACTGGACCGCGATATCCGATGACTAGTACGATTGATTCACAAGTCTATAGTTACCGTCAGGTGAAAACTTAACACATGTTCTACTTTTATTCAGGACGAGTATATAAGAGCTTCATACGCCTGCTTCTAATGTAAAAGGCATTTTCCGTAAAATTTCGTCCATTTACCACATTCACAGAATTATAACAATTTTCTGATCAAGCGCACACTTATATAATCAGCCTTTATAAATCACGGGTGGTTTCAGGACGAGTTCGTAAGGACTAAGATGAGGTATGAGTGGTTCTGTGATGAATGAGCAGGGTTGTTAGGGGTGTGGGTACTGGTCGGCTGCGGCACGCCATTAAATAGTCGTCTCGCGCACACCCTGTTATTTAAGTTCCTTAAATTAAATTCCGCCAGAAAAAGTAGGAAACGTTTCTGGATCTTTGTAAGGTACGTCAATTATATTAATCCTGACTTGCAGAAATCTCTAGTCTCTCTAGAAGACTTGCATTTCAAAGATTAAGATAGAGGCCTATACAATTAAAAGTCTACCTGTCGTACAGAACCGGTGTAAAATATGGTATCTCACTCTGAAAGATGAAAACAATGCTGAGGAGGATATTTGGGCCAAGTAAATAGGAAAATAGAGAAATTCGCATATTGAGGAGGGTCGTAGCTTGTAGCTAGTAGTGTGAGTGAAGTAGTTTGTTGTTCTGGTGATGAAACACAGATTAATGCGATAGATATGTATCTCATATGGACAGATAAGTTACATGCAGAATTTTAGTCGGAAAACCGATAGGCAAAAACCATTTGAGAGATAGAGGCGTATATGACATGATAATATTAAAATGGAACTTACAGACTGAGGGTGTGGTAGTGTCGACTAGATTTCACTGATTCCGGATGACATCTAATGGCAGAGGTAATTAAACTTAGGGTCTCATGAGGGAAGGAAATTTTTTTCATCAACTGCGAAACTTCTGTGCTGCTTTATTCGTGAAGAAATCAGTAAAGAGAAGTTATTACGTGTATGTTTTTATAAACAGATTCGTAATTTTTGGTTTTCTTTGTGCGAAATCCTCAAAATTAACGGATTATGAAATATGCCAATCCGGATGTTTTGATTTCTGAACTACTACACTGTAGCCCGACATTTTTGAAGAAAGTCAGTTTAAAAACTTGAATTTTTATAAGAACAATGGGCTGGATGCTCAGCCTGGTGGGAATTTCAGTGGAGGTGTTTTGGTTCCCACCACACCCACGCCATAAACTGTTGGCGTCACTAACGGTCGACTCGTGGTCAAGAGCAGACGCGTGTCAGTGTCGCTGTGCATTACTAAAGGTCTCAATAAAGTTTATGTAACTTTTACAAAAATCGAGTCACATTGAACGCATCCCAGTATCCTTGAGAGGACCTCATGATTCTGCTGACCGATAGCTAGCTGATAAGAAGATCAGAGGGTGTTCGGCTGTAGCAGGGATTCCCATTATGTTTGTTGTTATTATCTAGGCCAGGGGTGGGACCCTGCGGCCTTAAGGCCACATGTGGCCTTCTAGGTCCTTAAGTGCGGCCTTTTGACTGAATCCAAATTTTACAGAACAGATACTTTCATTTTTATTAATACATTTTTCAAGACGCCCTTAAGGTCACAAATGACGGATACCCATCTAGAGGACCAACTGAAACTGCGGACCTCCATGCTGCAACCAAACATTCAAATGCTTTCCAACAAAAAGCAGACACAACAAAGTCATTAAAAGATTAGTTAACTTTAAAATTAACAAATAGTTTTAATTTTTTGAAATTATTAAGTACATAGTAGTTAGATTTTTTTACAAAATAATGTACATTTTTAAGTGTATTTAATTGAAGTTTCGTGAATGCGGCCTTATTTGATTACAGCTAAATTAATGCGGTCTTCCAACATGAAAAGGTTCCCCATCCCTGATCTAGACAAACGTTGCTGCTAATTACATTCACTCTCGTGCATTCCCTACTTTAGGCCCACATGAGGTTAAAATCGTTGCACATTAATTTCTCTCGGAACGAATTATTGGTAAATACATACACTGTATTGAAACTTCAACATTTACTTCAACCATTCCTCTACAACGTGTGTGGTTCATGGAGTACAAGAAAAATATTTTATGACTCGATACAATTTTGTAGAATCTGTAATATAACTAGCTTCGTTGCAACAAGAGACTTGTGTCTGGATATATGTTTTATGTGCAAATTGGCAAAGTAATTATTTGTAAAATGCGTCGTAGGTATATATACGCTTCTATGTCGGTCGTTCTTGGCAGCAAGGCACAAATGATGTTCAGAAAGATGGAAATTATGTGCCTCATGTTCGTCTAGTGCCTGCTGATGGTAGTTGTAAAAATAATAGCACATATTCGAGTTTTTAAAAAATAAAATAATAAATCTGTGGAGGAATACGTGTGAGCTTATTTCACGAAACAGATTGTCCTAACGCACTGTGTTGTCAGGAGAGTTAGGAGATGCTATCCTGAAATATAGCACTTAACATCCTTAGTAGTTCATCCTCTCGTCTCAGTCTTATCTAAAACACCTGTATTTGATACAACGTCGGTGGTTAACCTAAGAAGAAATTAGTGAAATGATTTTATGACATTTAGGCTTTCTCACTTGATTAAATTGGGGTCTGCGGATCGTAGAATAGTTAGTAATGAATTGCAGTATGCGATCTATTTTTGTTGGTTATAATCCGACAAGCTAACCCACCCGCGAGAGTACTGTAAATAATGACACGTTACATAATTTTTGGGCATAGGATAAAGGAAATGAACAGAGTGAGTCCTCTGGGAAGAGCTTATCTTGGGTACTGTGTCTCTTTTGTTCAGCAAATCCTGTTAAGGCGAGAAGGAATTAGGCTGACCCATAATCAGACTTCCCAGGGATTTCGTACTGTATGTCTCCTGTGGTGTTTCATGCCATGTTATACTGGGAGGCTTTGTCTGAAAGTTCTTCAGATAAACTAGGGACTGCAGTAGTAGAGCACAGAAAACAGTGGAGAATCGTCGGTGTCCTAGTGGAATTTACAAGACTAGGCTAATGCGGGCCTTTAAATCTCACTGCCAGCAACACCCTTATGAACGCGTGTAAATATTCTGTTTCCTGCGAGGAACCTCGCTTAATTTACTACGACTTCCGTAAGGCTGCCTATGATTCCCAGATCGGTCACTCGCCACTTTAATTCTCAAGCGTGTCTTAGTGCAGTTGACACAGTTTACTCTCACGTTATGTGGGTTGCAGAAGCTGTAGGCGTGTATGAGATTTGAGATTTCACGAAGGTTAAGAAGTCGATGTCACTTGTAGGTAGATATCAGAGTTTCGGAGGAATTACTACCTTCATTTTCAGGGCTGAAGACAGCTGTGAACACAACGCAAAGGAGGTAGTAGTTATGAAAGTTACACGGAAATCTGAAGATCAACGAAGCTGTTACGCAAGTAGGCTATAGCAAACCGCAGGAAAACAGTAAAGTATAACAAAAGAACGGAACTATATTAAAGCAATGTTTATTTTAAAGTTGCTTAAAATGATCTCACGATGGTGTCATCCTCTCTGTTCACCGATTTATTTAATCTCAGAAAGTACTGGAATGATTTCTGTTTCGGCGGAACTTTGTATTGGGAGGCTTACACCAAATGTAATCTTGAGAATTTAATTTCGCTTCATATCCGTCCAATATAACCCACACTTTTTATGACGTCCAATTTATTTGTTGATTTTCTCAAAACCAATTCTTCGTAGTGTGACAGAATGCGTATCTTATCAAGACATACAACTTTTATTTGAAACGTTATACAATTTGGTGAATATTTAATTAAATATATATAATTAAGCAATTTCTGACTATGCTGAGAGAGTACTTTTGTAATATTAGCCGTATACATGAAGTCTGTTCTGTCTGATTCACGAACCTCCAACGCGAATATACGAAATGGCTAAAATAAAATATTTTGATAATGTTGCTAGCTGAAGTTTTGTAGCTTCAGAGAAAATCAACAGCGTTTCCTTGCTTTATTGTTCAGTTCATTTTTATATTTTGACTCTTAAAGAGAATAGGGTTTTTATACTACGCGTTTAACAGTGACACATTTTATACAGCTGTGACTGTATATTTAAGCTGGGACAAATTACACATAGAATATATTAGAAGGACGCTTTGCGTCGCTTTCCCCTCGAACTGGCGATTGTTGAGTGTCCATTCCCATGAGAGTTTGACACGCTAAACGGATCAGAAGTGATCCAGCACGCCACAAAATCTTATTTACACAGCTCCTAGATGTAGACTGTCACATTTCCATAAATACTCGCAGTTCGAACGTATAGACTTTCTTATGAGCGGTGACAGGTCTGATTCAAACACTAGAGTTCCTCGGGTCGAATCCCAATCATCCTTACAGGATCAAAGGTGCTTACTGCCTCCATCATCAGGGCAGTGAGTGAAGTGTGTATTTGGAGGGCGGACAGACACGTACGCCGCGTATGTAGTACCGGAAAAGGTGCCTTGTAAAGAGCAGGTTTTCATTCAAGCAGCGTAAATACGGTTTTGAAAGTCGGAAATGTATTACGAGCGTATACAAGAAATTAAGGTACACCAAGACATATATTTATGAAATTAAGCATGTGACGATAAGAAATAAATAGTTTATTACATCTCAGAAAATGGAAGTAGTAACGGCGTGAGAACTTGTAGGTAAATGCTGTAATTTCAGGGGAACGTACTGTCTTCATCTTCAGTTCTAATTAAGTTTGTGTGGTGTTCTTGGTATGGATTTTTAAACAAATGTTTAACTCACATGTGACATGAGGTCTTCGGTGCTGACAAAATTACAGTTCTGCCCCCCCCCCCCCCCCCCGTCCTGTGTAGTTAAATGTGGTGTACCAGACTGCTATAAAACGTAACTAATTGAACGGGAACCCCGTCACTAGACCGTATCGGGAGCCAACCACAGACAAACTTATGTCATTGTGTGTATCACGTGTCAGAATCAAGCACACCCCCTCCCCCTTGAGAATACAATGCGACGTGCACCGTTGAGCGGCAAATTGAGCTCATTGTTGTTCCTGGAAGCGTGTGGCCTGCTTACGTTTAACAGATAAAAATTTGGAATTAAACACGTACTGTGAGACAGTTCATAAAAATTGTACAAAGGACGAAAACATAATGTTTGTGCGCTCGTACGAGGTTCATGGGGACTGCGTCATTAAAAAACGTGGGTTTGTTACTCGGCTGTTTATTTTATATTAAAATTGTGTTCAAAGCTGAATATGAACGGTGTTTTTATGCATTATTCACTTTATCTTGTCATAATTATCATCAAATTGTCCATCCTGCGTCCATTGTTATAAATGTTTTGATGTCAAATGTGTTAGCATTTCAGTAATACACAATGAAACAAATTAACAATGACTAATGAAAACGTAACACTTTCATAGACATTAAAAATTGATATAACTCATATACATATATCGTACAGGCTGGGCCAAAAGTCCTTGAACAAAATAAACGTTGAATAAAATATAAAACTTGAACGATACACATACTTTGTGTTATGAGATACACAAACGAAAGTCGTGTATGCCCCCGGCTAACAAAATAAGTCAGGCATTTTTGCGGTGCATTGTGATTTTTTAAATATATTTTTAATTTGTTCGGGAACTTCCGCCCCACTGTGTAAATTCGATTCGACGTGTCAGATTTTGTTTCACTTTAAACCTTGAACTTTTTAATCTAACCTGATTTTATGACCAAACCTAACCTAACCTAACCTGAGCGCAACTAGACTCAGATCGCCCAAGTCACCATTTTCGACACGGTCATTCACGTTGCCCACGTCATCTCTGAAGTGGCGCTACGGACACACTGCTAGTATTTAATAATTCAGTCCATACTGCAAAGGAAACACGACATTCAGAAAATCAATTTGTTAATGCTGTTTAAGGAAATAATCGCTCTTTACGATCAGACTTATACTTAATACACGAAAAAAAAAACAGACTTATAGATTATCAAGCTGGTGGGACGGACGTTTACCACTAGGATTTAAAGGGTTAAGGAAAATGAATTCTGAATTTTGGGAAGTCATCAGTTCGGCATCGACTCTAAGTCCTAAATTATGATAATGAAAACGAAATTCAGTAGTCATTAGCTTATTAATAATATAATAAATTTTCATATACTTGTTACTGATTTTTTTATGTATATATTTGTCATACGTGTTTAGAGAATGTCTGTTGTTGTGCGCTACATACCTATACACATTTTTGTTTGTTTAAACAGAAGGCGATGTTAATGTAAAACGAACATGACTTTGTGAAGTGTGAACTCTTTAGAAGTGAATGCTGTATATTTATACTGCTGTTCAAACGTATTTATTATCCGGAAATTGTAAAATTTGACAGATTTGAAAGTAGTGTTCGTTCTTCTCTGGGTAAAAGGAACTCTGTTACATTCACTTTTAATTTTGTCCGTATTCGATGAACCCCCCGCAATGCAGAAAATGCTACAAAGAAATTATCTGCTTAAGTTTTTGAAGTTTCTTTTCGTTTGTTGGAAAAGGTCTTCTCATGTTCTCTCGGAAAATACACGCGATCCTTTTGAACATTCCACATGACAACGCCGAGGTCTTCACAGTTGTCCTTAAGCCACTCATGTCTTCACTGGCTTTGTGGAGTTTCTGGCCCTGCTTTTGCGGAGACACGTGCGTTATTAGTGCGGAATAAATTAATATTTTCCTTCTTCTTCTTACCACGTTCAGTGGCCTATTCTTGACCAGCGACAGAATATCCCGTCTGAAATTTTATGTTTTATTCTCAGATAAATTTGTTGGTAGTACATCGCTTCCTTCCACATACCTACCTATTCATTACTGATAATAATCTCCCATTGTACATTTTATAATATGTGAGATTTTAGGTCCTCACGGCGGCAAGTGTGAAGATTTCCGTCTTCTGGGTTGTTGCGCTGTGTAGTCTGGTCGATGTTTACCAACGTTTCAGAGGTCATACTGCCTCCGTCATCAGAGTATGAAGATTTCTGTCTTCTGGGTCCTTGCGCTGTGTAGTCTGGTCGATGTTAACCAACGTTTCAGAGGTCATGCTGCCTCCGTCATCAGAGTCTGAAGATTTCTGTCTCCTGGGTTGTTGCGCTGTGTAGTCTGGTCGATGTTAACCAACGTTTCAGAGGTCATACTGCCTCCGTCATCAGAGTCTGAAGATTTCTGTCTCCTGGGTTGTTGCGCTGTGTAGTCTGGTCGATGTTAACCAACGTTTCAGAGGTCATTCTGCCTCCGTCATCAGAGTCTGAAGATTTCTGTCTCCTGGGTTGTTGCGCTGTGTAGTCTGGTCGATGTTTACCAACGTTTCAGAGGTCATACTGCCTCCGTCATCAGAGCGATGGTGAGTCTGAAGATTTCTGTCTTCTGGGTTGGTGGGCTGTGTAGTCTGGTAGATGTTTACCAACGTTTCAGAGGTCATACTGCCTCCGTCATCAGAGTATGAAGATTTCTGTCTTCTGGGTTGTTGCGCTGTGTAGTCTGGTCGATGTTAACCAACGTTTCAGAGGTCATACTGCCCCCGTCATCAGGGCGGTGAGTATGAAGATTTCTGTCTTCTGGGTTGTTGCGCTGTGTAGTCTGGTAGAAGAGTACCGAAGTTTCAGAGGTGCTTGCTGCTTCTGAAAAGCCTGTAAACTTCTACCAGACAACACGGCGCAACAACCCAGAAGATTATCGGATCAGTGCACCCGTCTTCGAACATTGTCTGAATGTACAGTATCATGTCTAACTTGTTTCAGAAATCTTGTGTCCTGCTTACAGCAATTTGTGAGCGTTACGACAGAGCTCGAGTATGTTGGCTTTTCATCTGTGTATGTCGCATCATCTTTCCCTCTTAAGCACCCTCACCTTTGTGGCGTTTCACTTTGTTTTCAGCCATCGAAAGGGAGAAAGATCCACGTTTCCTACCCTACGAACTGATAGGTATTGTCAAGTGCAGATATTGAGGCCAAGCTAAACTCCGTGCGCAGTATATACCAGAGCGTTTGTAGACGTCCGTCGTTTGTACCACGAAGTCATCGCATGTTGAAATAATTTTACTGCTAATGCTAATCGTTACATTTATTTAGCGTATTTTCTGTATAGTTAATATTTAACGAAATGTTAATTGAATTGGTGATTGTTGCAGTCTTGTAGAAATTAACGAGCGTTTCAGAAGTACTTGCTTCCTCCATCATCAGGGCGACGATGGAGACAGCAAGCACATCTGAAAAGACTGTCAAATTCTACGAGATTATGCGGCCCATAAATCAAGAATACAGTCTTTATTAACCGTTAAAGCAAGGCTGTGGACTGGGAGTCGGAAGAAATTTTAGGCGGAGTCGGTAAAAATGTACCGACTCCGACGCGTTGAGTCACATGGTGTGGGAATAACTTTGGCTCCTGTACCTTAAGAATATAATCTGTCTACAAATCAACCGATTTCTGCAATAACCATTAGACGTGTATTTAAATATAGGTTATAAGTCTAAAAAGTAGGCTGATGATTCACGTGGTGGTAATGAAATCTCTTATGGTGCCATTTACCATTTTAGTAGGTTTACCCTTATTAATACATATTGAGCTTTTACGAAGGAGTCTGGGTCGGAGTCGGATTCGAGGCCGGAGATTTTATTAACGACTCCACAATTATACTTTAAAGTCCAGCGAGAACTGTATTACCACTTATTTTAACGATCAATGTCTGCATTTGTGTTTATGGGTCTTGTATAATTCTTAGTGTAAACAGGGATTAACTAGTTCATCATCGTAATGTTGACGCGTGTTTTATTTGAGGTACGGACTGAATTCTTAACTGTTTCGTTTTTATAGCCTATGAAGTGTAATGTTTGCTAGCTAGTTGGTTAGCTTTTTCTAGCAATATAATTTATGACTCTGCTATGTAATTACCCATGATTAGGTAAGTCAGTTATAGATGTGTATTTTTAACACAAACCTATGATCACTGAGATTGCCAAATTCACGAAAAGAATGAACGCGTTCTGAAAATTGGAATACACGTTTACAGCCTTGTTTCATAAGTACTGATAGCGTTGAGTTTACTTTGATAAATCTTCTGTTTGAATTACATTTATGTGATGATAGCTATGCATAACTTTGATGCAATTACTTAACTTTGATCATAGGAAAGTAGTTTTCTATAAATGTTACACAGGTGTACGTGATGGCGGGCTGGCAAGAAAGGGTCGTTTGTTAACGGTTGGATTAAGCGCTGTATTCCATGAGTGAACCAAGTTCCTGTTCAATGGCTCGTTTCAGCATTTTCCATACACTCAAGCCTCTGCATAAATACGACATACAGCTGTCATATTTAGGATTACGGGTCACGGTCTTACGATTTATACTCCGTTTGAGTCGTCCCTGTGTAGGCAAAGACGTCCTTAAGCAGTAAAGGTGTGAATTCTGTATTCTTGCTGATATGACTGTTTTGCTCTGAAGAGGACTGTATCATTGTAACGTGGGGTCGTTTCTTATTGTGAAGTGCCTTTGATGTCGGTGAGCTGAGCAACAGAACATGCTGTAGACTACTAAATCTCCCTTGTAACAGACTCCATCTGACCTCAGTTCTCCTTCATTTACCAAATTAAGGCTGCACTACACTCAGTCAGTCAGTCACCTGCTACCATATTTACTGACGTTCTGAGTGCTAAAGTGACAGAAAGCTCAAAGCCATATCGATACCATGTAAGAACTGAGTACAAATCAATAAAATCTTCTCGGGCAATCAGCCGCTTTAGCTGGTTACCGTTGTAAACCGACGTTTCGGGAACAAACTCTGTGCCCATCTTCAGGGTTCTGATGTAACTGGATCCTCGGACACAGGCGACTACCGAGGATCCAGTCACATCAGAACCCTGATGATGGGGGACAGAGTTGGTTCCCGAAACGTCGGTTTACTACGGTAACCAGTTAACGCGGCTGATTGCCCGAGAAGATTTTATTGATTGTACTCGCCGCGAAAGCCTCAAATCCTATGAGTACAAATCTTTTGCATATATGACGATGTGATTTGTTACGTCAGAGATCGACGCCATTTTTGAAAGAGACCCTTACGTATGCCCGTTCACAGGCTTCTAGGAATGTAATAGTATACTATTTATTGTTTTAATATGTATAATTATCTTGCTTCTGATTTAAATTTTGGATCAACTTTAGCGTAATTTCGATTGGAAATTATAGGAATTGTGAATATGTATTTCTTTATAGTTTATTTAACCTTGGAAAACCACGAAAAACCTCGGTCAGGATAGCCAGTCTCCGGGCCGAGAAGACTAGTGTAGCTGCCGTGACTTCTAAATGCGATAAAATGTAATCAGTAACGTCAGTTACGAGCAGAAGGCCTCTTCTGTGATCAACTGCGGGTTTGAAATAAATTTTGAAAAGTGACTATTGGAACAGAAAAAGAGTGGAGTAAAGGACAAAGCTATCTATCGACAAAGATTTTCTTATCCGAAATCTTATATCCAGAAATGAGACTACTGTTAGCCTGATAAGCTACGGTGAGTCTGTTGAATTTTGTTGCATATTCAAGACAATGATTATTATCACTTTACGTTACTCGATTTGGTCTCTTCAGTTAATTAAATCATGAGCTCATTGTATTCGTTATTTTTATGGAAGACGGTTACCAAATTTTAATTTTTAGTTTAATATTTAATTTTAATAAATTATAATCTGTACTCTACCTTATTTGACCTAGGTTTAAAATTGCTACACATAAATCACGCATACATTAATGAATTTAACGGGTCCACTGGGGTTCATATAGGCCTAATGATATTATAGTAACAATTATTTATCTGATTTTTGCAACACTACCACTTATCTAAATATCTGTCTGCCCAAAATAAATTTATATAAAATCATTCAAAATAAAATTTTTTAGCAAAATTTATAGGTAAATTTGTTATACCATTTCCGTGTAACAAAATAAAAAATTGTTTTGTAGTGACTCAGACGTAATCGTGTATGTTTCTCGATGTAATGTTTTATTCTTTAGTATAGCTTTATCGTAAGCTACTTTACATGTAACGCAACGTTTTAAACTGATTGGTCGATTCTTTTACTATAGATCTAAATAGGAATTTTTGTTTTTAATGACTGCTAACAATAGAAGGTGGAGGTGAATAGTACAACATCTGAAGCGTTTCATTGCGTATCAAGACGAAGAACACAAATTTTAAAATTGTCCATTACGCAATTTTGTCAGTAAACCTCTTACTTAATTTACCGTCTTATATCATTGAGTGGCCGATGCAGACGTATTTTATCAGTTTTCCCCTTGTTCCGCTTATGAGCAGAACACTTGGAAATCCAACTGAAGTTGGTATTCTGTAACAGAAAACAGTACTGGATAACAGAAAGCGACCGCTTTTACATGAAAGGTAGCTTAACCGAGTGGAAAATTAATTTGTAATAGAGTAAATGCTTTGTGTATGTGTGTTTAGCCCTATCCAAATGGCTAGTACTTTATACGGCGCGTTTTATGGTAATAATATACCCTGCCTTATTCGTTCCGAGATATGATATTTGTGGAAGACCTTCGTGTCAGCGTGATTAGAAATGTCTTTCCTCGCTCCATGTTTATCTACATCTCCCCGCAGCCAACAAACAAATTAATATCAAGTATTCCTTTTACGCTTGTTACGTCTTTTTTAAATGCGTTCAGTGTGATGGTCGATGTGTTACGAACCGCATGTGAATTCATTTATGAAGTGCTGAAACTTGTAATTATTAGGAATTTGGAAGTATCTCGTTTATTCGAGTCACATGAGTAGCATTCGGGTTCAAAATTAAGGAAATTTTTCATTGCATACGTTATATTCTTCAGTGTTCCTGTACAGAAGTATTTGTCCGCTGTTGATTGCCACATTACTAGTGGCTCTGGGCTTTCTCCCGAGGCGACGTCCTACATGTACGTAAATATCGCCGAGTGGGGATGGATTTAAGACAGCTCATAAGAGGACATTAATTGAAGGGCAAATGACAGAACTTTCAAATATTTCGTTTTTACTTTGAACGTTATAGAGATGTCAGAATAAAGAGGTGACGCCACTCCGGATATGAGATTTGTTGCAGCAGGCGCTGGGTAAATAACCCAGAGGACACAGAAGTTGGTCAGAATGTCAATGGCACTGAAGACCTGTTGGTGCAGACCTGTCGGGGTCTGTTCGGTGTCTTCGATAGCAAAAAGCCGACGAGAATATCTGCACTGAAAGAGCTGTGGAGAGAAGTACATAACCGAAAGATTTATAATTAGTATTATTCAGCTACAACGATTAAGTCCTAAAGGATGAGATGGATTTGGAAATGAGGAACCCATGAAAGTGTGCATAAATTCACCTATTATGGGACTATATTTATTTGCTTATTTATAGTTTGCTTAACGACGCTTTTAGTATCTAAATTATGCAGCATCGGATGAGTGGATGATAGTGAATTGGAAAGGGTGTGGAAAGAAGTGGTCGTGGCCTAATTCTAGACACTGCCCCGGAATTTTCCTGGAAGGACTGAGAAAAATAATGGAAAATCTCATTCAGGATAGCCGGTTTTCTAGCCGAGATTTTAACCTAGAACTCCCTATTATAGAGCAAGAGAGCTAACCACTCAACTACGACGTTTGGTAAAATCATCCATTTCTTCCTTGCTATAATTCAAGGTGCCTTTTTCCTGCAAATATATTTATTGTCATCATTTTATATTTTATCGAGGCGTGTACACTTTTAAAGAAATCCAGATATATTTACTACAGTTCCGCCCCCGTAGCTGGAACTTCTTTTCTTTATAAATGTGTCTACTTTGCTACTGTAGAGTAAGAAGGAAACTCGGGTTTAAAGATCGTGAAAATCACGAGCAGGTTAGCATCGCGTTTCTTACTGGAAACTTTACAAGACGTAGTCAATATTACAACTCAGGTAACCCAAGTTGTTAATTTGTTTTTAAATGCCATAAAATTAGGTTAGGTTATTTGTATTTTGTCTCAGTTATTGTACATTGATCATTTATACACGGATTCCTATCGCTTGCGTAAAAGTTAGTTTTATTACAATTAAATCTGAATTGTAACAGCGTACTCGCGGAAACAGACAGGAAGAATAATTTAGGGGAACAGAAGGAAACGAAAGAAGAGAACAAACGAGAAGATGAGAGAAAGAGGAGTACGTGACTTCTATAGTTCAGTTCTATTTCCCGATGAGAGGTCAGTTTTTGTATCACCCTGCTGTATTCTTGCCTGATTGAAGGTTCGATAGCGTAATATAAAATCCCTCAATTGATAAAGCACAATTTTAACGTATACAATATCATGTTTTATTCCAGAGAATGTTTTAAAGTAAATACGAGAGCAGGTCTCCATTGTGCCCGCTGATGTATAGAAGGGTGAAGCAAACCGAAGTTGCTGCAGGGTATTATTGCAAGTTCATCCCTCTGTGTTCGGGGGCTAAGCACAGGGTGTACAGTCGGTATTGTAGGGATCGTAGTGCGCAGATACACCTCTAAGAAGTGATGAAAATACTTACTTTCTTGAGTTGCGGGTTTGAATTCAAGCAGCGAGAGTTTGTGTTACTTTGAGGGCCATTTGCATAGAGAAAACAATATATAAAAGACAACCAATGCTGTGGAGTCTTCCGTCTGTCAGAATACTACCTATACCAAGTAAAATTAATGAACCCGGGCATGTGGGATAACTTAAGTGGCGGGCGTAGTGGGAATTCAATTTTGACAATTAATAGTCCACTGTAAAGAGCCGGGATAGCTCAGTCAGTATAGTGACTAGCTACGGGCTGGACGGCCGGGGTTCGATTCCCGACGGGGGAAGAGGATTTTTCCTCTAGCCTCTGCGTCCAGACCGGCTCTGGGGCCCACCCAGCCTCCTCTACAATGGGTACCGGAGTCCTTTCCCGGGGGTAAAGCCGGCCGGGGCGTGATGCCAACCACTCACCCCCATCTAGTGCCGAGGTCAAGGAAGAGAGGAGCTATACCTCCACTCCCCCCAAACGCCTACATGGCGTATAGTGGGACAAACTTTACTTTACTTTACTTAATAGTCCACTGTAATCAAGCCTACTGCTTTGCATGGAACTCGAATTAAATTGCGTCAACTGTAGTATCACATTTAAAATTTTATTTATTTGTGATTTATTTAATAATACTCTCAATAGCTTGGTTGTATAGCCTCGAAAGACGAGTTGATTAATGAATAATGGATCGGAAATAATGTAGAAGGAAAAGGTTATTGTCTAATTTAAGGTACTGTCCCGGTATTTGTCTGTAGGAACTGAGGAGAACTACGAGACGTTTCAGCCAATATAGCGAGTCTCCGGGCTGAGCTGGTACGTCATAACTTTCGTTTATAACTTTCATTATGACGAATAATTTACATTAAATGCTGAAGTTATTTGATGAATCATTTCACGATATCTGACAACAGGCCTGTGCCACAGGATGTCTCGATCCTCACATTTCACGATAAGTTTCTCTACTGGACAGGAAACGTAATTATTATGTTTAAGTTGTTTCGGGATCGTCTTTGAACTTTAAAAAGTAAGATTTATCGATTTTAATTTCATTGTACGGGAATATAATATACGTTATAATAACTTTGACGATTGTGATTTGGGACTGGGTAACAAATAATGTGATGTGATAAAACAAGCCTGTTGTTTTATGAGAACTTGAAATCACTCACAAAAATTACCTCTACGTATGGAGGAAGAGAGCTGAGGACGTCACGTTTTGGGCAGATGCATTCTGATCTCTAAGACAATGTTTGACAGGTCACAGATGAGGCGCACCGAAAACTCTATTTTGTGAACTTACTGAGTGTATTGTACGTACCTTAGAAAAATCGAGCGTATGGCAGGCAGGGATTAGCAAGCTCCACCGGTCTGTGTCCCACCTCGGGCGAAAAACCTTTCAATGGGCTTTGGTCCAAAGTTGCAAGCCACGGCGGTAAAGGGTGCGAGGGAGAACAGACGGCTGGGGGAAGAGTCCTGAAGGACTGCCCCTTCGGCAATCCAGGCCAAGCAGCCCGATCCTGCTGCAGAATAAAAAATAGAAGAATGAAATAAATGGGGTATGAGGCGAAAGCATAAGGGGTCGTTCTAAAGCAAAGAAAGGCACAAAGAACAAAAGGAACGTACGGCTCCCAAACAAGAGAAGAATTCTCATGTAACGACTTCGTCTCACAGCAAAAATGGTATAAGACCTGTATTGGTAGTGGTCAATTTAACAATTTTAATGTAGGTAGTCTGCTGTCCGCCACTGACCACTACTTTCTGGATGTGGAAAGGTAATTCGTTGTGTGTAGCAAAAATATATTAAGGACTCGTTTTTAATAAAACAAATTACTGATAAAGTATGAATGTAACAATAATAATTCAATTAATTAATATAAGTGCTTGACACCGGAATGAGATTAAGGCGTGGGTGCAACGATAAAGCTCCACCCAAAAACGTACCTCTGCATTAGTTGAAGATGAATAGTCAGAATCGCACTACTTCATCGATTTCCAGTGATTAGGTGACCCTGAGGGAGGGCCGGAGGGGGGGGGGGGTCATCAGAGCTTTTTCTACACGGTGTGATGAATGGTCCCAATATTCTGTTGTGTACTGCAGAGTAGTAAAATTTTAAATTATGAGCGGTTTTCAAAATGTATGCAACTTATTTAATCAGTAGCCAACTCTCTAAAGCCTAAGTTCGCCTAAAAAACCTTACATTCAGATTGAAATTGTGGATGATGGAGGCAGTAAGGACCTCTGGAACTTGGATAAACTTCTGCACAGTTCCGAGACTCCTTGCGGGAAGGACATGAAATTGCACATAATGAATTTGTTCTTGTTTCAGTCGAGTTAACAAGTCTCATTCATGAGTTTCCGCTGCGACATAACTTTAATCTTGGTCAAGATATTTTCTTGCTCATCATGTCGACAAATTTTCGTCTTTCCTTGACCCTTTTTTCTTCGTTCTTTTCTCTGTCTCTCTTGTCTTGTTCTATCGTCTTCCCCTCCTTCTCGAAGGAGATGGTCTTGATTGTAGCTGCGAGCAAGACTCCAATTAGTACCTTACCGTCTGCTCTGTACGCTCCGGTTGAAACATTCTGGCGCTCTACCCGTGCGCTAACTTACGTCGTCAGTACAACAGTG
The DNA here is from genome assembly GCF_977971745.1 of Zootermopsis nevadensis. Lineage (NCBI taxonomy): Eukaryota > Metazoa > Arthropoda > Insecta > Blattodea > Termopsidae > Zootermopsis > Zootermopsis nevadensis. The sequence continues at coordinate 4,115,495 of NW_028259136.1, forward strand.
TGACATATGCCAGTAGTTCTACTGTTAAAGAACGGGTAATTTGAGGTTTACCTTTATTTGTGTAGCTGATATTTAGCACTAAATGAGATGATAAACACATATGACTAGGGAAAGGATTGGTTGTTACCTAATTCAAGGAAATATTCTCGGCGTTCGTGTGAAACAGCCGAGTAAAGCCACATGGAGTCTCAAGCTAGCCAGTGCCCCATATACAATTTATACAGATTTCCATACCATTTGAGCTAACCTACTCTATAGAGGTCGGCCAACTTAAACAACTCAAGAGAAGAACATTACTTTTATTTTGTGAACATTTGTGATTTGAGGTTTGTGGACAGTGTACTGAGTAGGCCTAACATTTTACAAGCTAATCGAGGGCTTCCCACATCCTTATCTTCATGTTGTTGACGTTATTGTTTTGGGTATTAACACTGTGTGGATTTGTAGGTAGATAGACCTACTAACTTTTCGGATAAAGGTACTGCCCCCGTCTTCAGGGTAGTATGTCCCCCGAAACGTTGGTATTTATCTACAAGGCGATATTTTCCACAAGAATAACGTCGACATTTTCACTGCCGCGACAACCTCAAATCTGCCTTCAAGTTGTAACTTTTTAATGTAGTAGGCTACAGTCAATAGATAACCTCTAAATGTTAGCCGTAGATATAGGAAGACGACTTTAGTTTCCTTATATGAGAAACTAAATTCAAAGACATCTTAGCCAGTTGGCCTACATTGACTGGCTTCAGGTTGAATGACAGGTTCTGTTCCCATTAGGGGCGTGCGTTTTTCTTTCTGCATCAGGCTCGTTCTGGCTGTGGAATGTACCCAACCTCACAAGCAAAGAATATTGGATGATCTTTCGTCAGAGGTACTACGGCCGGAGTTTAAGGCTGACAACTGATCTCAATTTGGTGCCGAGGATAATAATGTATCTAGTCTTAAATCCACATTCCCTACATATCTTTATGTCATAAAGACAGCATTAAACCACCGTTGTCGTGTGTGACTGTTGTTCAAGGGTCTATATGTGAGTTCTTAATATCGTTGAAGACTGCGTGGGTCGAAACGTCGCTGATTAGGTGGAAAAATTAAACCGAACTGAAGGGGCACTATGCGAGACGGGAGAGCACATTTGACGAACAAAGAGGAACAACATGTGATCCTGCTGTTAACACTGGTTCGCTTGACTCTGCATGTCAGAATTAATTAGCAGATCGACATGCGTTCCGGAACGCTGTGACTTGCCACAGGTTGACCCTTGAATCGTGCGCCAGGTCCAGGGAGAAGGATGTTTCCCAGCGGGTAGCAGGGGCAGGTGTAGCCCCTATTTCGGCATGTAGCGGTGTGGACTGGTAGCGCTCCGGTAGAACATTGTAAGCGAAACCTCGTTGTTCCAAAGACACATCTACACGAGAGAGGAATAAAATTTATCTGTAAATATTAGCGAAACTTTAATGTTTATTTATCTGCTCATGCAAACACTTAATTTCATGAACTGTATTAGTGTAATATTTTTATTAATTTTGTTTGTTTATATGTATAACTGACGCGATATTGTGACTAGTCTATTAATGTAAGGTTTGATCAAGAAGTTTGAGTTATTGTTCTCTGCTAACCGGGTATAGTTTACTAAGCAATAACATACTTATTTCGAAGTAACTTTATGACTCGAGTCTTGGATGACCCCAAAAAATACACAAAATATGAGTTTATATCGTAAATTGGGGATCCTGTAAAGAAATAAGCGTTGTAACTTCTGTCTGAATTATACGATTTTTTGTGGAATAAATACTGTTCTGTTCTGCCAACGATAAATTTAAGCTTTGAGTGGTTAACACTGCTGTTTTGCAATCAGCATGTCTCTCGTTCCACATATCCACTATTTTTACAGACGGGAACACCCTTCTCCACATCTTCTGCAATTCGTTATTCACAATCGTCTTATCATTCGATGTTACATGATCTGTGTGGGCGAGAACGTCGTTAGCAAAAAAGAGAATTAATCGTGCAATGTGTCGTTAAATAGTTCAATATTCATCATGCCTGGCATCCGAGTCGCGGTTTGAATTCGGGACTTGCCGGACGTAGTGTACGAATATCTAAACGTGGCTAAGGCCTGAACTCTTTCCTTAGAGTCTGCTGGTTTATTTGAAGGGTTAGGTTGCGCTCTGTTTCTGCTGCTGATTGTACTTCACAGAAAATGCCTCGAAGCTACAAATCAAAGGGACGGGGTTAGCAAGTAGCCCTATTTCTGTGTTTTTTAAAACGTACGAATCATTCGTTGAAAATGGTGCCGTGAGAATTTTGACATATGCCAGCGATGTAAAGGATTTTATTTTGTTTCCTTTTTTCCTCGAGAGATGTTTGATCTGAATTTTAAAATTACTGATGTTGGTCTCTAATGAAATTTATGCTGAGTACTGATCTGTGTGTTCTGTGACTTATTCAGAAGTTATTGGACATAAATTTGTCTAAATTTGACTGGACTCTCTACAGACAATAGTTTTAATGAATGCAATTTTGTCTTAACACCCAACAAGTGTAACATTTTTATTTTTAAGGAAAATAGTGGGTTAATGAGAGCACTATACTGCATGTCTGGCCACCCACTTTTATCTTTAGAACAAACTTACTTACTTTTCACTAAATTTGGTATGACCATTCTGTGGTTTGAGGTGATACTAACCTCGTACTTATAATTTCTTGTAATCATTAATAAAATTGAAAGATGCGGACTCTCTAACTTAATAGTATGGGAGCGACATTAGTACCACATAATAATGTAGGCCCATTCCTATTATTATGCAAGGTACAGTACATTTCTCATGAGCCGGGATAGCTCAGTCAGTATAGTGACTAGCTACGGGCTGGACGACCGGGGTTCGATCCCCGACGGGGACAGAGGATTTTTCCTCTAGCCTCTGGGGCCCACCCAGCCTCCTCTACAATGGGTACCGGGGTCCTTTCCCGGGGGTAAAGCCGGCCGGGGCGTGATGCTGACCACTCACCCCCATCTAGTGCCGAGGTCAAGGAAAAGAGGAGCTATATATCCACTCACCCCAAACGCCTACATGGCATATAGTGGGACAAACTTCACTTTACTTTACTTTTACAGTACATTTATCAGAAAATTTAGTATCGACTTACAAGTTCACATAGCGTTACAGTTTATTTGACTGAAATCTGAAATAATGTAAGAATCTTTGCATGTAATTTCACGATATTGCATCACAACTACATGCAGTATTTTAGTGTCAAATTATTTGAGAGGATGTCTAATTACGGTAATTAACATTGTAAATAAACACCTCAACACGTAGGACTGGGTACTTCGATTGAGATTTGAGCCCGAGGTTACACTTTGTAGGCTGCCTCTTTCAAATCGCGAATAACGAATTCGGAATTTCTTCCAAATGTATGTTGTAAGGCATGATTGGGTTTTGGGTTCATGGATTTAAAACTCCCCCGCACACACATACACTACTAGATCTCGCTGCTAGATGTGGGAAAGTAGTTCCTTTCTACGCTTCAGAAGATAGTCGATGACAGTCATCAGATTCGGGGCTCCTAGTGCTAATGGAATGATCTGAATATCTGCAACTTTTCCGTGGATGAGTACAAGGCAGAGGAGGTCCAAAGGGAGTTCGAGTTAAGAAACGACCGACATATTTCATTGTCTTAGTCATTAAACGCGCGTTAATGCCGTGAAACGCTTGTTTAAATGGTACGTAACGTAGCCGACACATTTAACAATACTGATATTTGCATTCGACCCTCAGGGTGATATAAAGCAATATTTCTTTCGTGTCGTATTTGTATTTTACCTCCAATATGCGTTTATATAATAGATATTCATAACCGATGTTGATCCTGTGGTCCAACATCTGCTACAGAAATACGTTTTATAACCGCTGGGACCAAATAAAGTGGACGAGATACATAATAATAAAAGTATAGACATTAGCTGGTTGGTACAGTTGCAGTTCAGCGTAGTGATTGAGCGATTATGGAAGCCTTATGTAGGGCAGGCAGTGGGGGTGAATTCGCCCACCCACTACACATCGATAATGAGGGTATAAAATGCAGTGTTTGCCGAAACGTTGGATAATTCTCAAGCCGAAGTTTTGCATCGAAATCCTACCGCGAAATCCTAAGCACAAGAAATAAGTAATTAACTCCGAGGAGCTTAGTTATTCTTAAGAATCTGAGCGTACGTTCAGCAACTTAAAAGAAATTATCTGACTTTAGTGGAACCTAAAGGTACATCCACTACTCTCTGTCCTGAGCCAGTAGTAGGGAATGTGAATGTGTAATCTCAGTTTTCGTTAGCATTTATTCTGTTGCAATTTGTAGTGCAAAAACGAACATTAAAAATCTGTGATCGAAGTTTCAAATTTAATATTTGCTCAGAATGTATTCAGACCCTTGGAATTAAGAGGAAATATATAAATAAATAAACAGATAAACATGATGTCTAATTGTGTGTTCAGTATCTGATACTTATTGAGGATAAAGTAAATAGAAAATAAACTCTATTAAATGTTAGAACTGTAAAGTTTTGCGGAAGAGAATAGTAAAGAGACAAACGTATGTAGTTTTACAGACTACTCTATGCATTGGTTGTGTACACGATAAAAAGATAAAATTCATATTTCGGTGCAAAAAAAAGGAATGTTCTATAGACTGTATTCATTTCGTCAACTCAACCTTTTTTTAGCTTATGATTTATGTAATGAAATGAAAACAGCATGCTTCTGGCAATATTTGTGTTTTACGCCACCGTACTTAAATACGGCCTACAGCATTCGTCATTTCGAGATATTTTAATTTTTCAACTATAATGCAGGGAGTTTCGAACATAGGTCTAAATTATTGAAGAAAATTCATGTGATGGATAAAGCCCCATTTGATGTTTGCTTTGATGTGTGTTTTGTGGAGGCGTACAAGTTGTGGTAATGACAGTGGACATTAAATCTTACTTTTTCACAAGTTCTGCAACTATTAGTCTCCATAGCATTTAAAGTGCTTTTTGTCTTTGAGACCCGGGTTTTTTCTTACTTTGACGTGTGTTTCATCTCACTCACAAAGTCCTATAGGTTCTCTGTAATGGCGATAGTTGTAAAAATGTTTTACTTTACAAGTGCTGCAATTACTAGGCAACGTTTAGAAATACTTATTGTGTAAGAATAGAGAAGTTGACAACGTAGTGCGTAGCACAGCTGGTATTGTTATTACTGTTCTGAGTTGAAGAGGGTGGAAAATGAATGACAGAAGAAATAGAGAAGAAGATAAATGTACAAAAATAATAAAATAAAGGAAGAAATAATGTATGGATAAAGATAAAAAAATAAATTATTTTTCGTTGAATTTCAACGGGCATTTCTAACTAATATGGTGAATGAAAGGTTGTAATTGTTGGAATATCCACAACGTAGGTTATGTAACGTAACAATGCCAGTTTCATTTTTGTGACTTTACTGTACGGTATAGTATATAATAAATATGTAAATTGAGTTTGGAATATCATCAAACGTTCATTTGTACCCTGGGGGCCAAATCATCCCGTCTCTTGCTTTGTCCCACCCGCAGCCCACCACCGCCCCTTGTACTACACTTCCCCCCCTCTCCTCATACTACCGACCACCCTTCTGTTTCTGCTTCTATTTTTCCTCCTACTCAATAGAATCAACTCACGAACCCTCAAAACTCGGCTACACATCCCCCTTCACTGCATCTTTTTTATGCCCTCCCTTTTATTTTTTTATCTTCGCGTACAGCCTATCCATTCCGTATTCTTCCCTCTACCCCCCTTCCCACCCAGAAAAACTGCTTCTAAAATTAATTATGTTGAAAATATACTTTCTTTGCAAAATATACTGTTGGTGTATTCTGTTCTTTACCGACGACGGGACGCGCAGAAGTGGCCTATGGCATTGCTTATTCTCCCGCCTAGAGGTATTTCCAGGATGCTCCCTTTCAGTACAGAGATGTGGTCCAGTTTTCAGCCTCAGAGAGTGAAATATTTGTTTCCTATCTTATTTCATAAAGAATATTTTATACAAGTTTCGCATAATTTGTTACAAAAATTACCTTGCTTCTCTACAGTTTAATTCCCTATCGTCCTTATTATTTAAATGACGGCTGTTGCGAACTTCTGAAGTGGGCGAAACGCTGTCCTCGTTTTTTTTTCCCTAGATCTTTAACAAATACACTCCGCTCTATGTGTCATAACCACACAATCTGTTTGTAAAAATAATTGTGTAGTTCATTAAAATATTAACCCACTGGCGTAATATGACGGCTACAGAACGTCCTCTCATTAGGATGGATAGTGTGTGTGTGTGTGGGGGGGGGGGGGGGTTATAGGCGCGTCAGCATCTACCGCTTATTGCGTGTTAAAATAATTGACTTAAGCTTATTTCAATACCAAAAATTGTGATATAACTGGGAGCTTCGTTTTTAAATATTTTGATTAAATTTATTTTGACATCAAGTAGTATATCGGTGTGTGAGGTTTGAGGTTCTTATAGCGGAGAAGATGCTGGAGTTTGTCTTCTGGGATGTTAACTCCGCTGGACGTTGGGTACCCCTGAAAGGGAACCCATCTGCTTAACCTGTGCACTGTCATTCAGATTTCTGGAGGTTGTTTCCGAGTACCGTTTTTACTGGTATCACAAACTTTCTTTTGTTTCCTGAGGCTGAAGAATATTAAACCTTAACCATTTTGAATTGTTTATACTGCAAACTGTGATCATATATAGCTAAAACAAAATTACATTTGTATTACGTTCATCTGAACTACATTTGATTTTCAGTATTATTTCCTACATATGTATAAATTATATTTCGCGCTTTGAGCCGTGATTAGGGTCCTATAGCACAGTGACTTGTAAGAAGTGATGACTTTTTTCCTGCAGCCGTGCAGATAACAAAAGCACTCCCCCCCCACCAGCATCTCCAACCACATGTCATTATTGCGGTGGAGAATCCACGAACCGCTGCGGGAGATGTGACAGATTGGGCCAGGAGACGTTCTGACACTATTACAAAGGCGTACAAATGAGAACAGACTGCCACGTGCGGGCATGCGTGGCTTAAAGTAACTCGTTCGGTATCACAGCTTTCTGTATTATCGTCTTTACCTACGTATGATATAAGTACACCTCTTTATATAGTCCCTTATGTTAGAACTTCCCTTAAATCGATATCATAAGAAGACAGCATATTTTTCGTGGAGCTCTGTATGAATATTATCTTATTAGAAGTAGATTCCGTATTCTGTCTTTAGTATTATCAACATATCAGGCATGTGAATTTGTAAAGTCAGAACATGGTCTACTGAGTATGAAGCCTTTTCTCGAGTATTGATATTTCGCATGCAACAATACAACTTGAGTATCCCAGAAGGCTGTCGTCTTGAGACTTAACTCATTAAATTATTACCGCTCTTTTTGATTTGTCGTATGTCAAGGAGTCCCTAAAGAAACGTACTGTTGCAGAATTTTTTTGAGTATACTTAGCTTTAAAATATCATAGATTATTTCGTCACCAAAAGTAATACAGTTATGTTGGAGTTACTTCCGGTTGAAATCCTGCTGCATTATTCTCCAACCCGTTAAAGTTCTTGGCAATTCACAGGCGAATAATTGCGGTTTCCGCTCTGAACGTTCGGAACCTTTCCTATCCGTGTTAAATTTGGCAAAGAAAAGAAAACAGCATTATAGGCTGCCACAGGCTAATTGATATCTGTACCACAGTGTCTCCAGAAGTGTCGTTGGAGTTAGCCCTGTCTCTACATATTCTGTATTTTAAGTAAAAATTCTATTACGTACTAGATTCGAACCGAATACCTCATGAGCGAACCTACTCAATAAATTGACGCTTTCGGCTTTGATAAGCCCTTCCTTCTTAAAGATTGGTCTTTCCTAGACATAAGAAGTTTTGTAAATTGTCTTCTTCCTGTACTAAGAGTGTTCTGATGTGTACTCTGCCCATTGCAATCTCTGACTTTTCAGGGCAATGTAACAGTACCTCGCAGACACTAATTTCCCGAGCGTGATTCGAACTGATAATTCCAGTGTGTGTTATGGACCCAATACCGTGCGACCACCAGGACAGATGAAATTTCAGATTCTCTGATTCCCGTAGTGGTGTCTATGAAGTTTACACTGACGTTTCAGAAGTCCTTGCCGCCTCCATTATCAGAGCGAGGCTTATTCATGACTGAGGCAGCAAATACCTCTGAAACGTTGGTAAATTTCTATCAGATTACACTTCGCGGCATCCCATCTGTTAAAACATGCGTCTGATACCATGTCTTAGCAGATCTAGTTGCTGTGTGTGACGTATGCCACTTATTCATTAAACAGAGCGTAGTTCTCGTACACTTGCCTTAATGTGGGTGGATGAGAAAAGTCGTAATAGGTACATCGTTTGTTGGCTTTAATTTTTCGAGAAACGAACCGTCAAGAGAAGAGACTGATTTCTTTTCTTCCTGCCAGTTTCAGTTGTGTTTGTCGGGCGAGGGTTGAGACGGATAAAGCCGTTTGGAGTTGTACAGCTTGGGCGTTTTTCTCTGCAGCAAAGTGGATACGAACGTGCGGGTAATGTCGCATACGTCTGATGGTTTACTCTTCATACCTGATCTGCATTTCGAAACAGTGGTTGTATGCTAAAAGCCTAACACGGTTGGTAGGATGTCTCAGGCGCGCTCATCTTGGATAGCCAGTAAAATGGGATCGCGGCTCAGGACCCACTGATGGCTCTTCTGAACACAATGATGGACTATAAAAGCATTGAATGTCTTGACGAACTCAGAAACTTTTAGTGTCTTAAGAAAATCCCTATTCTATGGAATTAATAACTTATTTACGTATATTGTGAACATTAAGTCTTACCGTTTGTGCACAAAAATAACATTCTAAATATTTAAGAAGTTAAATGAGGCGTTTATAAATGAGATCAAGTGGGGAAGACAAATGGATAATAAAAATCATCAGACTGGAGCTTCCGAGACCTACATGTAAAAATTGCTTTGTAATGCTTAGTATAAAATCATTTGCCGATCGGTGTTCCTAAGGAAGGAAATGCCATTGGCAGCAATTTGAAGTAATTAACTTTTTCTCTCTTAAAAAAATCATATATCGAGGTGGTAAGTGAAATATGGCAGCCAACACAAAACAGTAAAAAGTACACATATACAAGAGCTATTTCAAATTTGAAATTCCAAGATCATACCAATATTGCGTCTCGCCATAGACTGGACGGACCTTAACAACGGCTCTCATTAAAAGATGTTTAATGTTGTAAAATATAAAAAGCTAGTATCACTCTAATGGTAATAACAGAGTAGATTTCTGCTGTGAAGATAAATTCGTGTTGTGGTAACCGAAAATGGACCATAGTTTATCATTTTGGGTTTACATTTGATTATATGCTTTGAAGGAAGCAAGGAAGAAAAAGAACGGAATTATTGTTGCCTCATGCTATGTACCTCCTCCAACCTAGCCAACCTTTTTGCCCCCTGGTGATAAAACGCACAAACTACCACGCTATGCTGGAGCTCGTGCCTTCATACTAAAACAACTGACACACGAGATCGCGTGAAGCCTGGTAATTTGGCGGCAAACCGAGAGAAATTTCTTTTGTGATTCGTTTTTCTTTAAAAATTTGTACAGCCATGTTGAACCACAATGCATTACTTTCAATTAAAGTACATGCAATTCTATTACAAAGTGCAGCCTTTAATAAGATATAATGTGATGGTCCAAATTGCAGATTGTAGGTCTAAAATCGAGTTTCGAATACAGGAGCAGGTTACAGTTTCCCATTTCTTATCCTTTTTAATTACAGCCGTTGTTTGTGTTTGATTTAACGATGGTTTTTCAACTGCTTAAGTTACATTGAATTACATTAAACCTTAAGAAAAGTGCCTCTTAAAATGAATGAAATTGTGGAAAGCATCTGTCAATCGCAAACCTTAAAAACGCTCAAGTTGATTTGAGGCCTTTATTTAAATCGCCTTTAGTTTTGAGTGAGTGAACTAGACTTAACCATTTTTAAGTAACTCGACAAAATTTAGTGCACAAGTCCCGTACTGAATTTCATACGAATCTATTTTGCCGCCATTGGAACTCACTATTCATTCCCTAGAGACCGATTTAAGGACGGAAAAATGTAAAGACTTTTTCTTTAAAACATTCTTAAAATTCGAGCATTTCCTGTTACGTCTGAAATGACTCTCACATTATATCACATGATTTCATAATCATTTGTCTAGTGTGGGGAGTAAATTGTTGAAAATGACCTTTAAGAATCCAGAATTTAAATTCAATCTTTAGAGGGCAGTCAAAATGGGGGTGCAGACTGCCGGCTTGAGATATCTGAGAGAAACCTACCACAGTGTTGCTTCATCTACAACATGTATCACGCTAAAATAAAAGTGGAGGTTTTGGTGAGAATCCGGCGAAAACTGAATGAATTTTGGAACATTCCCGAACGGGCGATACGGCTGAATAATTAATAGAATAGCGAGCCGCCAGAGTTCAGACCAATGTTTCTCAACCGCAACACTTTAATTTAAAAATCGTTTCTACTTATTCAGTGATAATTCACAGAGCACGTGTATAGCACGACATCTTTTCCAGCCCTCTTTTGTCATCTCGACGCCTTAGGCTGCTGATTCTTTATAAGATTCACAACACCTCGAAATTTTAATTTTTTTTAAGACACCTGTGTTCTTGGATGTTGCACCGTACAGTCTGTTAAATAATTAATCGCCCTGATGATGGAAGCAGTGAGCATCTCTGAAACACGGATAAACTTCTACCAGACTACACGGGGCAACAACCCAGAAGACAGCCATGTTCATTCTCGCCACCGTGACAACATAAAATGTTTGTATTAATTTGCTTATGTGAAGACTTTGTCCTCGTGCGTCGCGTGCCAGATGCGGTACGGCAACCATTAGTAACTAACCTATGATAAAGATAATGTCAGATATGTTTCGATGTCCTTTTGTCAGGGTCGTAACAAGGTCGGGGCAGTGCACTTTCCCCAGACACCTTTACTCTGAAATGTAGAATTGAAAGTGTGTGATCGCTAAAGGCACTTTATATGAACTGCTTCCTGCTTCGACAACTTTAATTATTTCTCTCCTCCCATAGGTTTTGTGTGACGGTAGCGATTTCGCGGAGTCCTGTACAACTTGTTGAGTGTCTGTGTAGTTTTCTTTAAGTCTGAAGCAGTGTGTCGGTGTGAAATAGATTTATTTCTCGTTTATACAACGACACTGTTAGTAGCTCTAGCATCGAATGGGAGTCGAACCCGCCAGCCATTGTTTCATTGGCATCAGACTAAATTCCTTGCGAGACATTTCGGATTCCTTAACTGTGCCTTGTATAGCTGCAGCCACTTTACGATATTTCAGAAACCCACCAGACAAGTTTTTTTCGTGTTGCTCGTTTCTACCCCATTCTCCCAACTCATCACCGATGAATTTCCTTCTTTTGGCTGTCAAGTAAAGCACGCCAGTCCGCCACGCTCCGTGCACGTGGCAGCCCCCCCTCCCCACCCTTCACCTCGCGGGCCCTCGGGCATGCCTGTTACACAGGTCCAGCTGGAATACGTCCGGGGGCAAGATCCTATTAGAAGAGGAGCCTTTATTATCACGAGCTACAAATTATAATTGAGTTTCGAGATATATCGAAATAGCGTCATTCATAAATCAAGACCGACTAGGCATATAAAATGACTTTATACTTATAAATCATAGATTACAAATAGGTATCGATTATTTCGAGATATCTCGAACAAGCCTCATATAAATTGGCTACCAGCTCTGTGGAGTTTGGTTGTGTATAAATCACGTATTCTAATCGCGATCGATTATTTGTGATTCCACGAAACTGGCGTCGTTCAAATCGGACATGTTTTCATAACTGTTGCTACAGTGCTAATTATTTATAAAGCGAATAGGTGTTTAGCTTGTGAGGAAAAACAATATATTGTGTTTTTACAGCTATTGTATGCCCCGTACCTTCCTGGATGCCTTTTGCTGTTGGTTTATTTTGGCTAATTACGTTGAAGGATTATTGGATGCTGTGAATGAGACAAAAAGTTTGGAATCCATATATAGAATTGAATTTGTGCGTAGTATCCTACTTTTCAGACTCTATGTTCTCATTATTTTTACTTGCAGTGTGGCATACTGTCCTGTGTATTGAAACTGTGATTAAGACTAGATAAGTACAAAGAAACTGAATTTGTTTCAAATGTGCATATTCTAATTTTTCGGGGCCCAAAAATACATTCCGAAAAAGTTAATTCTGTTAATACTTGGTGTTATCTATTCTTGTGCAGTCCTTACTTATCTTAGGAATGTTGTGTCAGTCGATTGTATTTGATTCGTCTTTATTAGCGTACCTGTTGCTTAAGTCCCACGTTTTCTTGGTACAGTTTAATCAGATTTCCTTTGTCTTTCCCATTCTCATCTATGTTGCATCGTACGACAAATATGCCCACAATTAAAGATTACTTATTTTCTTTATTGTTGTTGATTTATTTAACTCTCATTTTACAATTGTAGGTCCATACTTTGTATGTCTGAAGTTAGCTTGATCATGAAAATTAGAATGATCACGAAAGTTATGATTAACATGAGAGCAAGGTTTATCATGAAAGTGTGGTCGGTCATAAAAAGATTGGGTCAGGACGGACGAAGTAAGCAGCAGAAATGACATATTTTAAACCAACTACGTCTGAGAATAATTGATATCCAGACCGGAACTTCACGAATACCAGGCTTTAGTCTCGTAGTATTTTACCGATGTCGCGGTTCGGTGCGGCCGATCCATAATGACGATCCACCACTTGATGTAGGTCTAGTATGGATCTATTATGTGTATTGAGACAGGACAATAACATTCGATGGACGACAGCTATTTAGTGGTTGAATGTGTAGCTGTTCAAATATAACCGCCCCTGGCGGGATCCAAACCCGTGACCCTAGGAACGGGGAGTTGCCTTCAAGCGTATACAGTGCATGCTGACCGGATGCAAGTTGGCGTGTTAGGTATACGTCATGAAGCTCTGTGTGTGTTATTATACACTAGTTGGAACAACAGTCCGCGTTCTTATTCGCTTGCAGTCAGTATTTTACTTGTTACTGCATTGTAACGCATCAAGACGTCTTGATATTAATGACGAATGCGCTATAGGGCCGTATTTATTCTTTATTCATATAGTACGCACTTGTTTCGTGTGTGTTTGTAGGGAAGAGTGCAAGTATACGTCGATATATTGTTATTCCCAGAACAAAAGTAAGTTCTTATGGCATGTCTTCGCATGTAATTAGTTCTTTCGTTACTTGAGTAATGCCAGGAGAAAGAAAAAGAAATCGGCTAAATTACAAGAAGAAAGTTCAAATATTACAATTTAAGAAACTGTAAAATGCAGGAAATATGGGAGGCTTTCAGTCGTCTTTCAGCACTGTGGTCTACAACGTAATGATATGGTAAGCCTCCCACGGGCTTGTCTCTGCATTCTACAGTGGGGTCCCTTGAAATTCTGCTATTTGACCTCATGCTGTCGTTTAAGGAACAAGCTACTGTGTTTCACTCATTTACAAACAACAGGCTTGTAGCAAAATAGATTCTCCTATATGAGTTGAATCACAGCAAATAAGTACATTGGACCCAGCCTATTAGTTTTTTAATTGGTATAAACTGTTATTTTACCTTCTATATCTTAATCATCGTTCCAGGAATTAAAACGAGAAGCCGAGAATAGGGAAAACTGGAGAGCTCTTTTTGGGCAGAGCAATGGACCTGTCGTAAGACAGAACACTCAATAATAATAATATCTTAATCATGCAATGATCCTATTGTACGTAATATGTTATTCTGAAACAGGAGCAGTGTAACAAAACTCTTTATTCTATTAATATATTTGTGAAGCATGAAGGTGTCTGCTAAGACTAAAATGTGTTATTACATTATTAATTAGCTTATTGTTATTTTAACCGCGTGCTAGTTAATAAAACGCTTAGTTTGTGTGATAAAAGCTACAGGCTGGACTATTCTTTTAAATAGTTTAAGAAAAGGATGCTAAAATGTAAAAATGTTATTCCTCTTCCAATATTATTTTGCGGATTTTAAAGTTTAGTTCAAACAAATTCTAAGGTCTAGGCTGATTATTCGGTATCTACCTGCATTATTACCATAAAGGCTGCTGTAGACATAACGACTTAATTAAAATGAGAAAAGATAAACTGCTGTAACTCATAGTTCAGCCATGAATGACGTGCAAAACTCTTTTTATCGTTGTTGAAACGCAAATAAATTAACTATTATAAAAGGAGTTTGAACGGGGTTGGTTGAATATTTCTTTATCAGAAAACATGGCGTCTACATTATACTCGGTAGTCCTTGAAACCTTTGTAGGTTCGTTCCATAGAATCTTATTGATACGGATAGAGCCACAAGTTAATATTTTTAAATTATATCGTCACGAACGCTCGGTAATCTATTTCCTATTTTAAAAAAAAAATCTGGCCATGTGGTTTGAGTATTAATGGACATTTGTGATGTGTGTTTTCATATAGAGCTTCTTTTTTAAATAGCGCTATTCTTAAAAAAATAAAATGTAGAATCTGAGGCACTTGAGGCTATAATGCCTCTTGTTGTGTGTATGCGTCGTTTGACAGCTGGCGCGTGTCGATGTTCAGATGTCACATGTTTTGGTTACCATGGAACCTCGGGCAGCTCGAGATTTCCCATATAAGGCACTCGAAATGCGGTACAGGGTCGTTCCATCTTTTAACAGATGGTCAAGATAAAAACTCAATACATCTTAAATGAAGAAATACAAGCATTAAACTTCATTATAGTTACATTAACCACTGTACTAATCGCTGTTGGGCAATATATATATATATATATATTGTATCAGAAATTGGAGAATGTGTGTCAAACATGGATTTGGCATTTTGACTGTCGAGACACGTTTCCTTTAATGTTTACTTCTCAAGGAGGTTTCTCTTGTACGGAGTCACAAGCTGCGTGACCTATTTTGAAGACGAATTGATAATAAAACGCAAAATATTTTCAACCCTGTAGAACCTCAGCTCATTTAAATGATACTTAAAGATTTGTTTCCTACCTCAAAAAATCAACACGTCTCTGTTACAAATATCACCTTGTTAACTCTCTTTAAAGAAACACTCAGTTTGTTTTGAAAATTAATGTAAGGCACGTATATATTTCATAGGCAAAATATTTATCGAAAGTAAAAGCAGGTTGTTTATGTAATTGCTATTGTATATTTGAGGATTAATTCTGCTCAGGCTCTGCAAATTTTGATATCCTCTTTTCTTAGATTCGTGTCTACACTTCGTAAATCTTTGCCCTAAATATACATTTGTGCTCAAGCAAGAACTGATTGAAACAAATCTCTGTATCTTGTTTTTACATCAAGCTACTAATAACTTAATTATATAAATTCAAGAGGATAGGAGCTATAGATGAAATGTAATTAGTATATTGTATAAGAACAGTTCTTTGTGATAACACTTCTAATTTCAAAACAACTTTTAATATGATACCAAATGTTTACAATTTAAGAAACATATTTGAAATGTGACATAAAGTTTAGATTGCATGTCCAAAACATTTATTAGAGATAAACAGCCTTTGCCCGTTGAAAAGTATTTATAAAATCAGCACAGGCCTACCAACATGTAATTTCTGCACCAGACCATTTTTGTAGCATCGTTACATGAGTACAATTTCTTCATTGTGGAAAAACACTCCGTCGACTTCTAAAAGAACAAAATTAATCTTAAAATTATTCATTGTCATGACTTTTTCCATCGTCTATTCTTTAAAACCACGACGTTTCAGAGGCTGGTTCTGTCTCCGTCTTCAGGTGAGAGGTACCTACTCTTTTGGGTCCCTTAGATAGAGCTAGTCGTGATTTTAAAGAACAGACGATGGAAAAAGTCCTGACAATGAATCATTTTAAGTGTAAACTACCGTCGTCAAAACCATTTAGAATTAAAATTAATCTTAGCTAGCACTAATGGACTTCAACAACATTTAACTCAGACTTTTGCGTGGTAATTGACTATATCGTTTTCATATTTTGTTTCGCACGCGTAGTTTTATTCCAAATAAGGATCGTATTCCATATACGGCACATTTCCTAAATATTGAAATATCTCGCCTTAATGCGTGAAATAATTTCTCGTTGTATTTAACCTCTGAGCAATTTATGGCAGTAATATCGTGTGTTGATAGTTCCGTAACCCTTAAGGCAGAATGTACGGAGTTAATGCTGTCTATCTCATCCGTTGTCAATAAGAGTTTTTTTTGTTGTTTCATTAAAAAAGCATCAACTGTTCTATAATTTGTGAGTGAGAGACATTTCCACGTCATTAAGAGTGCTTCCATCCATATTCTGTAATTGGTACAAGCTTTGTGTTCTTGAGTTAGGTTAATTGCTTGTGCATGCAAGACAAAGTACTTCTTCTGGTTTTCGTACATTTTTGCGTTTTGTTTACAGTCATTTAAAAGACCAGATGTGATGGTTGTGAAGATACATACACTTAATTGTCTTCATTAAATCCAATCAGGACAAGAAGCGAACATAACTGCCATCATTGCTTGATTTTTTACGCTGTCATCTTAAAGAAAACAGTTTGGTGATGTTTTTTTACAAGAAATTAAACACTTTTAATTGAAATATATATAATGTCTTATCACAAATGTAGGGCTTAATAAATGTTATATTTGTAGGCATATTCTTGCCTTGAGAAAACTTTCTGTTAAATAACTATTAACTGCATTTCAGAATTAATTTTTCATACTTAGACCTGAAATATTTCAGCACAAATTTCCGAAAACTCTTCTGCGGTGTGGCTTGTGTCTCAACGTATGGTTTTTGATAAGCTTGACCTCTACGCGAAGGTAGAAGTCGGCATTTAAGACCAGAGAACTCGTAGGGTGGAGATGGCTGTCTTCTGGGTTATTGCGCCGAGTAGTCTGGTGGATGTTTACAAACGTTTCACAAGTGCCTACTGTCTCCATCATCAGCACTCGTTGCAGCATGCACCTCTGAAACGTCGGCAAACTTAGACCAGACTACACGGTGCAACAAACCAGAAGACGGCCATCTTCATAACCGCCTCCGTCTGTAGTTGAAATCACGCCCTTAGAGGACGGGATTTCGATTTTGTCGCCTTAATAACGGCGATAGTAAAGATGACATTGATGAGAAGCAGAGAAGCGTCATATATTAACGTAGAATCCTAACCACTGTGCTGATAACTCGTGACCACGTTGAGTATAGTTTATATTGATTACAATAACAACGAATGTATAGCTGAAGAGACAGTTAAGTCTGGATTCTGTAATCCATTGACGTTATATTTACCTTTTTGCGACAATAATAAATCGATTTTCAGACGACTCGGACTTATGAAAATGTTAAACCAACCAGTCTCTATTAAAAAAAGTGTAAATAATGGACATCGTTGCGTTTTATTGCGACAGTGTATAAGAATATAGTACTTTGTTTTAAAACATAAAAGCCTGAGCTAGCTCCCCTGTGCGCAGGCTACCAGCTATAATGATCAGCTCCTACAGGCAGGGCTTGAGTGTGGGAGAGGGGAATTGCCCCCAAGGAATGGCCGGAATGCAACGCAATCATAATTTTGGATGGGCAGCACAGAGGCAGGAAACCCTTACGTTCTTCGTCCTTTTTTGAGTAATCAGTTTTTTTAAACGAAAAAAAAGTATTCTTTCCGTCACTGACTGTCCCCTCTTTCGAACCTGTTCTTTCCCTGTGAAAAGCAGAACGGTCCAGGACACACGATCAACCTATGTAAATGGGCATTCGTTTGTTTTCCTTCTTTCTCTGTTGATAATAAAACCACTCACCTACTTTTAAGCATGTAGTAACTCCCAAGTGGTCTTACAGAAAAATATCCGCCAGTAGCAACCTGAAATGGCTTCTAGTGTTTTACACAAGAAATTTGTAAAAGAACTTGGTGAGGCTGGCAACAGTCGTCAATCATTTAAAATTTAGAGATTAATTTTTGAGCATTGTTTTTACCGATACGGATTAAGATTAAGTTAAATGTGATCATAATCTTTAAGTCTGCCATCATTGCCATTCGTGTAATCGTTAACATGGACTATAAAAGAATCATACTAAATGTTACGTAATCTGTAGAAATGTTATCACGATACAAAATTCAAATACCCCATGTAGGCTGGTGTTAGTGTGTCAGTATAAGTTAGCATTGCTGCCAGATTCATGCTGTAAGAAATAATAAATTAGAAATTATCAAGCCCAGTAATCCAAGAGGAACATGATGTTGTTACCGGATTTCACGAAAATCTGTCTTGTGTTTGTATATGTGTGTTGATGACAGTAACTTACTTAAGGAAATTAGCGACCGTCACAAATGCGGTACAAACTTCTTCAGTTGCCTTAACTTTCCTACGCATAACGGTTTGAAATAAGGACGTATTTTTAACTACGTTTTATAATACGACGTCAGCGTTTCCATGAAATGTTTTAACTTCAGTCGATGACAAGAGGACAGTGAAGTAACTCTTTATTCCTGGAATTACTTATGAGACAAAATTCTGAAGTTGGTTCTTACAGTATTATAATATTAGTTTTATGAACTTATTTTTAACTTCGTATTATACCATCGTAGAAATGTTTTGTGATCCTGAAGCAACCGGGGGGGGGGGGGAGGGGGGGAATCCCAGTTTCATCCCAGCATGGACTTAGTAAATACCTATTTGATAGACTGGAGGGGTATCAGCTGGCTTATAAAGGTCGTGTGGATCTCTGATTCTTCAAATACACAAACAAAAAAAGATGAGTTTTAGTGAGCCCATAATCTTTCAATATTTTGTCGTGCATTGACATAATTTTATATTCGCTGTTTGAAGCCAAAGCTCGTTTAAATATTGTTTAAGAATTCAATCTGTACCGCAAAACAAAACACAGCACTTCATCGCAACAAAAAATTAACTGGTTAACACTGATGCAAGATTTGAAGCTTTCGCGGTGACTAAACGTAAAAACATTTTCTCGAGCAATCATCCGCCTGAACAGGCAACCCTGATGATAGGGGCACAGATGGTTCCCGAAACGTTGGCATCTTCGTGTAACAGTCTGACTTGGCTGATTGTCCCAGAAGATTTTATTGTAATTAACGCTGTTTAATCCTCGGTTAAACTGAGAATCATACACAAACCGTGACACAAGATAAAGTTTTACTCGTCGTTAATGCAGCTGGTACATTTAGGTTCCACTGCGCTTTAAAGGGTTAATATGCAGGACTTTACCGAGGCAGTAATCATCATGAAGAAAAATGCCGACTGTTTCTACAAGAAGTGTATAGCGTGCAGGTATGACTGCCGGGGGTGGGGGGGGTGGGGGTGAGTGGGTTATTAAATATACTGGAACTATTTCGCCCGTGGCGCGCGTGTAAGATGCGTAGTTGGTCTTCGGCGATGGCAGTGGTACTAAATGCAATGAAGGAGGGATTTTTGTTGTAACAAGTCTATATGCATACTCGCACGCACAGTCTGTACCTGCCAAGAGGATGAGGAATAGTAGTAGGAGGAGTGTTTCCTATAACTGAACTTCTAGGAGAAAACAGGACTAAGGCACATTCTATCCCGAAAATCGCAAGTTAATACTTCTGCTTTGCCTTCGGGGAGACGAGGTTTCGAATTTGAGTCAGACGACAGGTTCTCGTGGAAAGTGCTTTTCATGATTTTCCTCAGTGTTAGTCTTCTGAGACGTAACACCGCGTGTGTTATGGGAAGATGTCGACATTTAGTGGAACGTATCGCGTCCATCTTTAGGAATGAAGATGGAGGTGGTATGGTCCTAGGAAATGTTGATATCTATCTGCAAGTTCACACGGCGTTTATACCTAGAAGACCAGCTTCGACATCTTTACTGGCTCAAATATTTTAAGAATGACATAAACTTATTATATTATATATTATACAGTAATGTGGCTTCGATGCGTCAAAATAGAACGCTGTTTAATTGAAATAAATATATAACACTGACCTTTATAAGACTGGTCTAATAAATAAGCGATTTATCTTGAAGATGGAGGCAATAAATTCCTCCGAAACGATGATAACCACCTACGAGGCTGCAAGGGGACACTGCCCGAGAACATTAAGATCGACAGTTCTAGAGTTGTTCTCTGTGCTCTTGATAATATATAACTGAAGATACTAGTCGAAATGAGCTTCAGTACTGGAAGTGCTGTGTATTGAAGGTAGCCTACGTATCAAACACACACTTGCAACTTCCCCGGAACAATGGAGGTCTTTTGTGAACGATAATAAACTTGGTAGTCAGTTGATTAATAACTGAAAACAAACGGGGGCTGTGTTCGCCACTACATTATTGTACTGGATGCTTCTAACTTTCGTACTTTATTAGGTCTTTCTTATTTCTTTACCTTTACTCTCTTTAACAGTAATAAACCCATTTACAACGTATTTTCCCATTGTATTTAATAATAAATTTGAATATATATATATCCTTTTACACAAGAAACTTTCTGTAATTCAGAACACAATCCATTGGGCTGTAAACTTTATTTTCACGAGTAAGGTTTAGGATTACAACAGCCCTAAAGACTTGTTTTAAAGGAATTACTGAGTTTCAGTACGTGTTCCGTTGTACGGAGTTGAACACGGAAACTTTCCAGGCCCCAACCGGTTGATTCGTAATGCGCCCTGATGCAGATACATTGTACGTGCTGGCTCTTTAGACGTCTGTGGTCTCGCGACCAGCGGGAACGCTGTTATAATGTAAAGAAGGGATTATATTCCCGCTGCGTCTACTTCATTTCATTACGAGCTAACATTTATGTAACGAGCTTTATAACATAATAACTATACAACATTTTTTAAAAATTTTAGAGTTTATTTATGTTAATTTTTTTAAAATCTAGTTAACGGATATCTTTTTAAAATTCTTGAAATGAGAACATCTTTATCCGCTTATAATTCACGCATAGAAAACATAATGTTAGAAGCAGGTTTTATGACGTTGAACCAATCAAAGTTATTACTCAGTGTAATGTGGTCTGGTCGGATTCAAGGGCCGCGGTTTCGAATATCACTCATGGTTTTTCTGTTTTCTTGATATTGTAGAGATTTTTCGATGCTGTTATCCTCTATAATTAGAGTTCTGACACTTTTCTGTAGACTTATAAGAATTCAGAGAAATTGTAAAATAGAGGTGATCAGTACTCGAATCTCATTGTCACGGAAATGAAAAAGAAGTGAGATTTTAGATTCTCGCCGCGGTGAGTATAAAGATGGCTGTCTTCTGTCTGAAACGTCGGTTAACGTTTACCGGATTACAAGCCGCAACAAAATACATTCATCTTCAGGAAGGAATAAGTTATATGTTTGGTGGTTGTGGTGGAATTTGACGTTTGTTTCAGAAAGTAAAATAGTTGTTGGATTACTCTGGCTCGTGATAGGATCCGATTGCATGCTATTGTGAACACGCTAATTAACATTTGTCTTCCATAAAAAGCGAGGGGTGTTCTTGATTACCTGTGTAAAGAAAGACTCTGCTGCTTGGAGCCTGTTCCTTAATTCTGTTTGTGATCGCGTCTAGACCGACTTTATGGCACATCCTGTGTCCTTCAGAATGAGTAAGTTCCGGGGTCCGTTTCCTCTGAGGGGTGAATTGTCCTGAGTTTAAGTTCGCCGATTAACTTTTATCTTCTGTCGAGGTCTAGACTGTGTGGAACTTCATCATCATGTACGTATCATAGGTCCGTATGTTTCTGTTCTCAGTAACGTTTCTAGAAATTTCGTTTTGCGTGTCACGTTAAGCTTCGCGTGTTACAAGATCGTCACTCCTGGTATGTGCTATTTTGTTTCGTGAAATAACTAAGTCTTAGCAAGAATAATGGTCAACATCATAATTATTATAAACTCCGGTGTGCAGTTTTTTCTTTAAAGTTTTAGTAGTTCGCCTTCTTTGAGGTCTTCCCCTGGTCCCCCATCATGCCAGTCTAATTGTTTAGCAATTCTTTGAACTGGAATGCGTGATTACAGACACCGAACGTCGCGAAGAAAAGGGTAGCTAGCCTGTTGCTAATCGGGGAGTCTCTGCCTCGATAACTCAGCCTGGACGTTGGTCTTGCATACTTTTTCTGCAGCGTTCCTCAGCATGTGTAGAAAAAAAATGTGATCCCTGAAGTATCCATTCTAACCTTCTACCTAAATCAGCTATGCAGATGTTAATTTAATATACGAACAATTACTGAAGTTCTTACCCTCATCTGAGTTTAACTAATGCAGTTCCTGATCTACTTTTTGGTCCCTTATCCTATAAACTTTAAGATTGGTTAAAAATTTTAAGTTTGGTCACCTATATCTCATTATTCTGTGATTATGTGAGGTCGGAATATTACTAGAAACTTTCAGTATTCAGTTGTGTACTAGAACTTTTTTCCAATTAAATATATTTTGCTTGAAAAGGACTCTTAAGCTATATGCTAATGCGTTTATTTTAAACAGAGTAAGGTAGATTAAAGTTGGAAATGAGAGGAATTTGTCCACATCGGATTTCTACTTTTAATTATTTCTTTAAAGTGGAAAAATTAGTCACATGATCCGCAGTGCAGCAGAACATCGATTCTGTTTCAATTATTGAGTAGGTTGTGTTAATCATAAGCGGGTATGCCACCCTCTTGTGGCTTCCCTTCTCTCTCTCTCGCTCACCCCATCACCACTCTCACACATGCCCTAGGGGATGATTTAGTAACCCTTCAGTGGTTAGAGTAGTCAAGAGCACCCGGTACGCCAGTGACATCTGTTGGCGGTGGCCAACCGTGTAATTCTGCTGCCACCTCCCTTAATTAGACCTACTACGTCCATATTCCAGTTTGTCGAGACATGTCGTATCCGACGGGAAGAGAAGATAGTATCTTGTATCTTGATGTGGATATCAGTGATTGAAACAAAATACGTACATAAATTATGGAGGTTGTATGATTTGTTTTCAGGAGGGAAACGGACTGAAGAAATAATGTTTTGAATTTGTTTTTACCTAAGGCTAATCATATTAGTACTTAGTAACAGACCATTACTTTAAAACAAAGATATCTAGCAAGGAAATGAAAAGTAAACTTTACTTTGCAAGCGTACAAAGAATATTGATGGAAGTACCATCACAATCATGAAACAAAAGGAAACTTGTTAGTAGCTACGAAATGGAATCGTCTCTGTTCACCTGTTTAAATATTTTGCATCGCTAATAGAGAGACGAGAAAAACATACAAAATTTCTTTTGAAAAATATGAAGGAGAAACTACTTGCTAGACTTAGTCGTAGGTGGAGGGATGATGTTAAAATGATACAAGACAGAATGGAGGGGTGTGGACTGGAATCTTTTGACTGAGGACAGGTGTCAGAGACTCTATGAGCAAGGTAATGGACCCCCGGATTCCATTAAAGGCGGAGAATTGCTTGACTAGCCAGGCTGTTAGAATTTCCAGAGGAACTCTGTTCCATCGAGTTACTTAATTGAATTCAGTCCGTACCGCAATGAAAACACAACTCTTTACAATTATGAAACTCAGCTGGTTAAGAAAGTGATCGCCGTTTGCACTGGGAATCATCCACTACCGACATTCAGCGATCCTCTCGAACTCAAGGTTCCGGTCGATCGCGCTGTTTGGGCTGAGGCTCGTGAAAGCGTCCACATTTACGGAGACACACGAGACAGAGCACTAGCGGTCTGGACGCACCTTAAAGGAGACACTGGTAAACGTAAGTGAAGGCCTCTGCATGCCCAGACTGAGTTATTTTATCATAAATAAGTTGCTTCAGCCGACTTAAGCCTTCTCGTTTTCTTCGAGTCCGATTGGAAGTCCACAAACGTTGCGCTTTTCCATTTGAAGGAAGTTACTAAACAGTTTGGAGACTTTCCCCACTACGTGAGGCTGAAAAGTCGATCACGTCGCCCTTATAGAGGGTGAATTTGATTTCCAACTCGGATAAAATCCCCCTGTGCTTTGACTTTTCTTTCTTTTTTCGTCATATGGCTCGCGATCAGATTCTGTTTTATTCGTTGTCTCACCTCGTACACGAATCTCAGTCCCGCATCAGAGATCAGTCCATGCAAAACAGATCCCAGGTTCGTCCTTTAAGTCTCGTTTTGTTTCATTTTCTTTTGCTCATTCTCCCTCTTCTCTCCTTCTTTCGTTCTTGGTTCCTTTACAACATAGTATCCCAAAATTCGCCTGGAGTAAAGGCGCGTATGGTTCATGAAGATTACGAATGCTGAATTAAAGAGAAGATGGCAGAATTTGGCCGTGGATAATTTTTAATTAGTATTCCGGCTCTAATTTTTAATGTAGCAAAAACAACTATAATGTGTTGGTTACTCATAACAACTAGCTAAACAGATCCATATGAAACTCTGTGGCAGTTTATTGCAGTCTCGACGTAATCGTGAAATGAATAATTGCCATGATTTCTGGACACAGTGGCTAGTGTTCTGACCTGATTTCTAGTGCACCGCCAGTCCAGTACAACAGCGGCATAATTATAATATAATGCCTCACGCGAAATATATTCAATGCACGTAACACGGATTAAAAACAAAATGTATTTCGGATATAGCTACTGCACTATGTACTTCAGGGGTGAGGTTTGTCTGATGTACATAGAAGTAAATGCTCTGTAAAATGGTGATTAAATTGAATGGTAATAATAATGCCTTGGAATTCTGGCGCGATTAATATCGAATTTCAGCACGACGATACTTCAGACCAGTATTCGTCACTGGATGGACCAGAAGTCACTTGTAAATAAAGTTTTGATACGGAAGTTACCAGGTTATATCAATTTTTTTTAGTACTGTATCGTTGAATAGTATTTAGATGTTTGTGCGCGTAAAATATGCATACAAACTGAAAATCTGAGTTTCAAATGAAACTTGGTAACGTCATAAATGTGAGTACCTTTAATTATTTTTTTTTATACTTGTGATCATGAAAACAGCTGAGAGAATCGCTGGTCCAAATAGCAGACGCAGCGTTATTAGAATTTTATTTCTGGGGTATTTTGAAAAGTCTTCTTCACTAAATATTTTTTCTGTATCTAAATTATTTCAGAAAGAGAAACCTTTTTGCGTCATCTCAGACGAGAAATGAATGGACGATATGAATCAGCAGCTCTTTCCGTCTGAAGTAGCAATTTTATTCCCTTCCTACAGACATGCAGGTATAGTCACATATGACGTTTATTCATTCAGTGCTCTAGATATAGAATAACAAACGTTCAGAAGGGACAAAAGTTTGTGCGGAAACCATCACGACATTTGTGAAGGTAATGGCATGCAAATTCACGTCCCATCAGATATACTGGTTACTCTTACAGATACTTGAAATGAAGTAAGAATTTTGCGATATGCCGCATCAGGAGGGGGGTCGGGATGGAACTCGTTGACGTTATCTCTTAGTAGAGATCGCCGTGACTCGCGTGCAGCATCGGCCTATATTTTTTTTCCCTCCAAAAATCGACTAGCTCGTGTGCTGATCTGTAAGACCGATACGTTATGCTTGTGGCACAGATAATACCAAATTGAGTGGAGCTGTTTCGGAAAACACTGACGATCAGAGCTCAACAAATGAACTCGTCTACTCGTCCACGATGAGCGAAAAAGTCTGTTTTTTCGTCAATATTCTATCCAACTTTTAGTCCCGCGCCGTAGCCGCGAGGTCTGAGGCATCGTGCTTCGGACCGGTGATACGGAATGCGCTCTGGTTCGAGTCTCAGGGAAAGAAATTTCTCATGAGATTTTCGACCGGTGTATGGGACCGGTGCCAACCCAGCATCGTGGGGAAATTGGGGAGCTACAATGGGTGGCGTAATCCGGTCATGAAAACTAGCAATAGCTGGGGGTTCGTCGTGCTGACCACACGTCACCCTATATCTGGTTGCATGATCGTTCACCTCTGCTCAGGCATGTGAACGTGAGGCCAGCAGCCAGCTAGTCGGCTTTGGCTCTCAGAGGGCTGTTACGCCACGGATTATTATTATTATTATTATTATTATTCTAGCCAACTTTTCCCTTTTTCATTTTCCACTGTACATTTGGGATGAGGGAAATTGTTAAAGGCGAAACTGATGTCTTTGAACTAAAGCCAAATACAGTTTCATAGTCAGTTTATTTTATTTGTAACTGTATGAATAGCCAGTCGCTCTGTTTGCGAGTGTTTCGACACTTCGAGATTCGAGGAGCGGTCTAATGCACGGACTCGCCTCTCCAGTGTGTGGTCAGTTTCGCCGAGAACAATTTTTCGTTACATTTTTATTGTAGAAAAAATGTCTGACGAGCGGAATGATTGTCTGCCTGGTGAACCACAAATGTAAAAGTATTCCAACATTGTATAATTTAACAAACTTAATAAATGTCTATAAACTGAGCCAGCATTTGTTGGCCTCCGCAAATTATGAATAGTAAAAGGTGAAAAAGACGGTGGGAGAAAAAGGGGGAAGACACGGAAAAAGCCATCAAAATTCTGCCCAAAATCATTCAGTGTCTCTGTTGAATACACTTTTCCGAAATCTTGTTTGATCCAGGTGGAGGGTATTTGATGAAATGAGTTTCCTGTATAAGAGGGAGATTTAAATTGTGGGTGCAATTCAAGACATCAAACAAAGATTATATTTATAGTTTAATTTTTACAAAAAGTCATCTTTCTTCTGCATAATGACCGAACTTTGGTCGCATCTGTTTTGTATTCTGGAAGTCCGGGGTTTGAGTGACGGCCCAGAGATCGGCTATCCTGCGTGAAGTTTTTTGTATTTCCTCAGATCTGCTACCAAATTCCGCGACACCGACATTAGGCCAAGGCCGCTTCATTTCATGCACTTTCCAATTCATTATTCATTAATCGCCCGTCATCATACGCAACATTGCCTGAGTTGTTGGAAGTTTTGTTACACAAAACGTAAGCAAATAACTTCTGCGTACTGTTCATTGTCGCTGTGGACATCTTTCCGAAGGCACTTGCTACTGATCGCGGCCGGCCTATTAACTGTCTACGATTCTTCGTGATTCATATCAGTTTCTTCAGCGAATTTCGAGATATTATTTTCTCAGCTGATTCGCTGTTACAAGGTTTTACAATATTAGTGTATAGAATTTTGAATTCTCTTATGAAGTTCCCACGCTTTGCCATGATATTTCTTCGATCTTCGCTTTGTCAAGATCTTATAATCCATGAAGATCACGTCTTTATCAAGTTTGCGGGTTATTTCATTTTATGTGAACTGCTTTTCGTTTATTTTGAGGGGTTAAGAAGGTATTTTGTAAATCCTTCATAACCTTTTCCTACGTTTATGAAATTTTTTGCACCAAAAAGATTTTCTTGCAGGGGAAGACGAGGGTCGGTGAACAGAAGGGCGAATCTTTCATTGTGAATTATGGAAACATTTTTATAGACACACCCCTGTACATATACAATAATATAGGTTGTGCCGAAAGTCACACATCTTACCGTCTCGGACATGCAACTCGAAAATTGTGTTTATCAGCAGGTCTGTAGCGTCTCGCTTCGTTATTAGAGCCGAAATGGATGAATCCTATAGATCAGAGGTTCCCAAAGTGTGGGGCGCGCCTCCTTGGGGGGGGGGGGAGTGGTTTTCTGGGGGGGGGGGGTTGTTTGTATGAAAAACTTTTTTTAACGAAATATGGAGAAACATTTTTAACACCCTTTGCTTGGTTGATGCAGTTTAGTTGTCTTACAGTGTTGTATACTCATAGCCAAATTTTATTTCAAATCTGTTTGCTTGCATTTGTTCTGGAAGGGCGGGCCTGCAATTTATGAAATGTTTTAAGGGGGGCGCAAGGTATAAAAGTTTGGGAACCTCTGCTATAGCTAATGTATTTCTTAGTCATGGCCTTGTATCGTTTTTAAGTGGTTACCAACTTTTGGAGAAACGTGCAGCATCTCTATTTGGTGTAGAATGGTTGTACAATAAATAAGGAGGCAATGTGTTTCTCCAAAACACTGGTAACCATCTATAAGGTATCACATGTTCTACATTTTGATCACTCTGAGCGTCTCAAATCTTGAATTGGACAACTCTAACTACAGTGACCGGGAAAGAGGTTTGGAATCATAGGATACAGGAAAAGCTACCCCTGTGAGTAAGCACACCCTCCCCCATAAAAGCATATCGGGGGAATGGAGATAATAACGCTTTAGGCATTTGGGAAACATCCGACTAGGCACAGGAGACCCGGGAACAGCACCCCCGATAATCATTCCAGTCGTAAATGATGCTGGAAGCTCTGGACGCGGTGACGAATATACGACATTTCGTTCTCTGATAACCCAGTTGAAGCAAGGGTAATGCTGGTCCTGTGTAAATATACAGATTAAATTCGGCTAACAACACATTTAACTAAAATAATTATTATATTTGTTTACCGTCAAATCACAATAAAATAGTAAGATAAGATAATTAAAATGATTAAAATATCATCTTATGTTCCATATCGAGCATTCGATTTACATCGGAACATTCATCAAACCGTCATCAGGTGTAAATTATAAACTTATAACTTTTTCTTAATAACCCCATTTTTAATGCACTCCAGTACCTTGACCCCAACCCTGACAAACCACCTTTCACCCACTTACACCGCAGTCAATAACGAACCTCGTTCTGAGATGGTAACACTTCTGGATCTCTCCTCTGAACACATCTGAACCGATTGCAATTTCATATATGGTATGTTTATTTGCTATTATTTATTATTTTAGTTCATTTTGTTTTCTATATTTAATCATATTTCATTAATGTTTTCGAAGCCTTTACTTCACAGACTGGTAAAACATCAAAACACCACCTCAACAATAATGTTATATTAATAATATCTAAATACAACTTCCAAGAAATATACTGAGAAAGATGATAAAAGTATAAAATTGTAAAACTATAAATAATTGTAATTTGAGTTTAAAAGTTTATAATTTACACCTGATGACGGTTTGATAAACCGAAACATGTTGTGAATGTTCCGATGTAAATCGAATGCTCGATATGGAACATAAGATGATATTTTAATCATTTTAATTATCTTATCTTACTATTTTATTGTGATTTGACGGTAAACAAATATAATAATTATTTTAATTAATATCACAATATGAAGCAACTATACTATCTCATAACACATTTAACGTTGCTCTCTCAATGCAGAATTTAATCTAAATTTTTATGTAGTTCCCGGAAATAAGACAACCGGACAAACTTATGTGCCCTGCAGTCCCATTATGAGCGTACTTTGCTTACTGTATGCAAAGGGCAAGTCATGACTCGAATAGGCATATCCCTGTTGAAATTAAGAAGATAAATATCTGCGGTGGAGCGCCTTACCACGGCAGAATTGAAGACATTAAAGTAGATGTTTGTTGTTGAGAATTGCTAAGTGGAAAATGGAATTGCTTCTTCATTTTATGCCTTCTATACACACGGGCAATGTAAAAGGGTCCTCACCTGATACCTGCCTAGCTGCCATTCTTACGTCAGGTATCTCGTCATGGCTGTCATACAAAATGCAATTTGCAACAGTTACTCAGCTGTCTTTCTTTCACAGTATTCTTTCACGTCAAAAAGAGGAACCCCTCTTACAGGTTTGTTTTAAGGATCAAGACGTTTGTAGTGCTTTTTCTTGAAGAAAGATATTTGTATCCTTGCCCTAGTTTTCTACAACTTTCTTAAGAAGGTCCAGCACGAATAGGTCCAGTACAAATTGAATGTAAGTTACACGAAAAACTTTGTTCAGTATGGCTGCAACTAGCTGTGCAGATCAGTAGGCCTAGGAGTAAAGCACGCGGTCTAGTTACACCACTTTGAAATAAAGCAATTTATGAAGTATAGATGTGTCCAAAGAATGCGAAACAACGTATAGCCCAAACAAGTGCTGGAGTGGATGCTAGCAGGAGGGAGGAAGGTAGGAAGACAGAAAGTCAGATGGAGGAAGAACCCAGGGTAAAATGACAGGAAGAGGGATAGAAGGATACTGGATGCGTAGAGAAGAATGGTGATTGGAAACGGAAGACATAATTGACGTTAATAAACCGAAAATACATCACACATACAAAAAAATATGTATGATAGCTGTATAGTCATTTACATAACAGTTAAGTGAGAGATACGTTCGCACGCACACATTCAGAAGGGTGCAGAAACTCAATCAGCGTATTGACTGGAGGACAGAGATTGATACCTTGTAGGGGCAGAGATACTTTTGTTCGTAGTTGGTCCACAAGGAATCTGGGCGTAGAACTGTTTACGTAGTGCCGAAATGTGACCTGCTCGAAGTTCTACCCTCACGTCCTCTGTAAACTGCTACATTAGTAGTGCTTAACACTATTAAGCACTATGATAATTTAAATAATATTAAAAAATTTAATTCATCTTCATACTCGTCGCCATAATAACATAAATAATGATTATCTGGCTGTTTTGATCTTCTCTTTTCCTTAAACTTCATATTGTTTTTATATTTCTCCTTCCCCGTATATTCTATTTTTCCCCCCCAAAATCTCGTAGGTGGTCTAACATTTCTCTTTGGCATTTTACATCGAATATACGAGTGACTACAATGCTCGAGCTTTGTTCGTTCTCTTTTCTGCGAATGCTGAATTGTATCATCCGCTTTGCTTGTAAAATGACATTCTGAACCTTTTTTTCAGTACTGCGGTTCTTGCTGTACACATGCTTCATTTGATCCTTGTGGTACTGAAACGCTACCATATTGGATTTTGTCATTCTGATGTTCTTTGTTAGCTCTTGCAATAAAAAAACCGAGGAAACATTTTCACAAACATTAACCGTAAATAACAAAGCGTTACAAATTGTCAAAGAACAAAATAAAAAAAAATATTCGAATTTTTCAGAAACCGTTTGATATAATTGTGAACAGGCCTTTAAGTTACTGCTTGCTTTTCATACAAAGGAATTTAGAGTCTGGCAGCTCAGTGAAGTGATATTTATTGTGTGTGTTTTTTAAATCGTATAAATTCGAGTTTCCTCTGCGGGTCAGAATACAGGAGATGAGGCTATATTAATACCGATCTTGCAGTGAGACAGAAAATTTGTTAGGAAAGCAATTGTGAAAATCGGCATAAAGGGAGTATTTTCTCTAGAAATAGGCTTGTTTCTAACCATAAGAAAAATAGTTAACCGACCGTTTGACAGGTGTTTAGGACGTCAGGTTTTCAAGCCTCTGGTTGAGATTCAAAGCCGGAATTTTCAGATACGAATTTGTAAAACAAACTAATATGAAGTTTGATGGAAATAACTTATACAATAAGTTCATAATATTTGTTTTAGCAGTTACCTCTAAAATTATAATAGTTAACAACGATTTTAAACATACACGCTTAATGCACGCTAATCATACTTCTGACCTTAACCGATGATGCTCCTATTTTCAGAAATTTCTTGGATTTGATTTCAACGTGGGCCTTATATTGTGTTATTTAAATGTCTTCTTCTTCGTTTGTGGCTTCCCGTAGCTTAAGCTACGGTTTGACAAGGCTATGAATAACGAAAGTTTACTGTATTTTTGTTATGAAGTAGTTAACTAAATTACAACGTAGCGCAGAGTTGTTCTATAAAAGCTAATTACTCCTCCTGCCACAAAAGTGCTGCATTTATAATCGAGTCGTCGCTCTAATGATGGAGGCAGTACACATCTCTGAAACGTCTGTCATTTTCTACCAGACAACACAAGATACCAGATGACTTTGATGTTAACACTCGCCACTGTGACAACCTGAAATATTTTCCCGAAATGTCAGTACTGTTTTCGCATAGTTCGCTAATGGACCCTGTCCTGAGCCAGTTGTATCCATTCTCCGTCTTCATACTTTATTTCCCTATATGATTCATTTTAATATTATTCTATCATGTATACCAGTACTCTGTTTAAAATTCTGTATTAATTTCTCATCCATCTGTTACTTGTTCTTTATAGATTCAAGTATTTTCTTTGAATTAGTGTCGCTAAGTGACTGTCATCTGGGCAGACTTGCTGTGTAGAGCTGCCATGGTGGTGGATCGCCCTTCCTGTGGCTCCAGTGTGCACGATGAAATTTGCTTCCGTCTCAGTTCTTTGTGCTTCACGATAATATAATGCGATAGGACACCGCCGCTGGCAATAGGCAAGGTACATTACATCTACGGTTAAGATGCAAATTGCGCGAAACGAAGTTGGTGCTAGCTTGACTGCGTTGAGCGGGTGATGGGTTGGGACTTGCAGGAGGCTGTGTGGTTTGGGGAGATGCCCTCGGAGGGACGCAGCCCCCTTCCCGAAACACGAGACCCCCAGAACGATAATGCAACTTATATCCTGTTTACATTTTTAGTCTCTGTTCGATTTCTATTTTTGCGACTCGAGTTGTGAGGTCATAATTCACTGAAAACGTAAGGAGTGGGTTGACATATGAGTATTAGTTGTTCTTTGCTTCTTACACAGGTCGCAGCATTCTTGATACAGAAATGTGCAATTAAGGCGCGGCTTCTTTAAATAACGAACGCGTATTCCTACAGAAACATCGCAGTTAGTTATCGAGGACATGAAGATGGTAGCCTTCTGGGATATTGCGCCGTGTAGTGTTGTTGAAGTTAGGTAATATTTCAGAGAAATCGACCTGATGATGAAGGTAGTATGCACCTCTGAAACGTCAGTCAAATTTGACTAGATTACGTGGCGCAATATCGCTGTTATTTTCGTACTTACCGTCACGAGAATCTGAAATCCGACTATGGAGGACATCTCTTCGGAAATTTTTGCACATCCATAAAAACAATCCATTAGCACTGCGTCGTTAATTAAGAATGTTTAGTGTATTACTTTTTATATTATTAAATTAAATTGGGCGAATGTGCAATATGATATGAAAACAACATTTTTTATTATTAATCACCCGACCAGTTTTAAGTTTTACGCCATTAGGTGGATGACAGATACTGTGATCAACCCCTGGTGATCGAAAATTATCGGCTGTTTGCGTTTGATCGTGTTTTCATATTTCACAATCATAGGTCTAAATGCAGCGATATAAACACATACGAAATTGATAAAGGTTTAGAATGAAAGTTATGGGTCATAATAAGGTAAGTATTTAAATTTTTATATGATTAATCTTTCTATACGCAATCATTGCTAATGCCGTTTAATATAAAGTTTTGTAATTAGGCTTACGGTTCAGTAAATTTACTTTTAAATGTCCTACACAATACAGTGAACACAATATGATCAATGCAACATTCGCCCACCATATATTACCGTATAGCCCGCACAGAGAATTAATTCTTTAAAACCTGGTGGTAACTATTTATACCACATGCTTTAAAAATCATGAAACCTGCATTTATATTTGTGAATTTTGTACGATTCTCAGTCTAAATCAGGGATTATTTCCTTAAACAGCATTAGCCAGCTGATCTTTGTAATGGTGAAATGTTGTTTTCTTTGGGGTCCGGACTGAATTATTAAATAATATTTTTACCAGCTTCTTTTTCAATGGGTTAAGACGTATGTACGATACAATAAATATGACATAATTATGCTCTCATTTTAGGAACTTCGTGAAAATACGCAAAACGTTTAGCCAGTGACGCTTTAAACAAATAATTGAGGGAGGATATCCGAAACAAATGTGCCAGCGGTCTGCAGACATAGCAATAAACCCTTGTACAGGCTTTCACCCTGTCCCGCAATGAAGCATTTGTCGCTTATCTGTTCGTATATTCCCGCTGCTATGGAGATAGGCTGCACTTTAATTTCTGTTCATATCTGTCATGTGTGTATGTCGTGCTATTTGCACCGGTAGTTAGACTACCCGGCCTACTCCGATGTCGAGTCGTCCATTGGTGGCTCGTATTACCAGGAAGGCTGCTGTTCATTTTATGAGACCGAATAAGTATTCTTTAACGTTGAATTACACAGCCGTGTATTAATTGTGGTGTTTATGATAATATAATTATTATCCAACCTTCCTAATGACGAAAGTGAATCTTATCACCCGAGTCAGTCACTTCTAATTACCTTTGATGACAGGTTTTATAAAACTTGGTACTGAAGTTATCTTTCTAGAACTCGCCTTATTCATCTTTGATGTGTAATATCAACGCAGCTATCATGTGAAAGAACATCTGAGGTGGGAAATGAACTACCGTTGAGTCACTTAGTATAGATTCCCGAAGTATTTTAATAAATATTCGAAAAAAAACACGTAACGTTTATTAAAGGAACTTTGCTGGTTTAATACTGAACAATATGACAGCCACGCGAAATCTTCATTTAGCTTTAGGCTTGGAGACGATATACAGGGTATACACAAAAGAATGGTGCAGGCCCTTAAACCATCAGATAAAGCGAAAAGGCGTGACTTTTACGAGGAGATGCAGTTGAAAATGGAGGAAGACAGCGTTTATGTACCACCATTGCCCACGTCCATCCATGAACTTCGTGATCGGATAAGGCATGCACTGCAGGCCATTACGGCGGACATGCTACACCGGGTCTGGGATGAGTTTGATTACAGTGTGAATGTGTGTCGTGTGATCCATTGAAGGATTGTAATTAAAGCATGAGAAACTTGGACAGTTGCCGCTGCTGACGGTGTATGTTGTGCTCGTGTAAGGTGAGAAATAAATTTTTTATTAACTTTTAAAACCGCACCATTCTTTTGTGTATATCTCCAAAAAGCTGATATCTACGTACGAGTTTACAGCGCGTCACAACCCAGATGATCATAGTAGTTTTGTAGATAGTTACGGACGTTTTAGGAGAACGTATCGCCTCCATGTTTATAATTCACAATTATCCCAATAACTGACGTTTATATATTTGAAAAAGCTTCATCAAATGACTCAATAATCAATCATTATCTTATGCAAACGTTATCATGGCATTGTCGTAGGTCAGGCGGCTTGTCGTGGGTTCCACGCCGAGGGCAGTCCGCGTGGGATTTGTGGTGGACGAAGGATTTTCTTTGGGTCCTTCGGTTTTCCTTCGTCAGTATCATTTTACCACTCATATCACCTAAGAGATGGAAAATGTACCTGTTAGCGGCCAAATTCCACAGACAAATAGCGTCATCCCATCGCAGCAACATTTTACGCTACGTAACTTGAGCAATTGGTTATGTAAGATAGCAGGGTAATCAAACGAGTTTATTATTACTTACTTGAGAGCCGCCACTGCTCGCCTTCGTGCCGCCATCATGCTTGAAACAACAGACCAGGGAATCCCCAGCAACCCGCAGGCAATATGAAACTCACTAGGATGGGGTTTGTGCGAGGGTGGAAGATATTTTCATGCGCGGTCTACCTCAATATGCAAACCCTCCCACTGCATGCTGTCTAAGGGGTGAGTTTGTTTCCAGTCCTATCTTCAGTTATAATAATTTTACGAGATTCTTTGTTAATAAACTATAACTTGCCATTCTTCAGAGAGCCATATGGGATCATGGCTTATCTCGAAGAGGGATCGCGTGCTAGGGAGCACGGTTACCAAAGCCTGTTCACCATTTTTGTGTAATGATTCGTTAATGTAAATGGTCTTTTATCAAATTTCTCTTGCTTCGCTTATTATCAAACAAGGGCTGCTTCTGTACACAGAAAAAATATTTTGCGACCGAAAAACTTAGAAAAACGTGACGTGAACCTGTGTAATGGGAACTGTTTGTTATTCATGCATAGTTGGTTATGGAATCTGAACCCGATTTATAATACAAACAAGTATCTGGACCCATTGGTTCGACGCCTCTGGACTATATAATTTACTCTATGCTTGGACCAAAACACTTGCCGGAGCTTGATATTGAACGACTGAGGCGCCGGAGCACGCATTTTCGATTTAGAGTTGAGAGGCTATGAATTAGTTTGGATTTCGATTAAAAATCCTTTTGACTCCTTTTCCCTTTATTTTGTACATTTTTTTTAGCAGCACGGAAAGCAAAGCAGATTCTCATGTCGTCATCAGTGTCGTATCAAACATCAAAGTACATGATGGGAGTGTGTTGTGTAATTTTTTTTCCTGTCACAGATAGATTTTGATTTTTTTCTGTCACAGACGAATTTTGATTTTTATTTTCTGTCGTGCCTATACATCAAAGGCTTTGTGCTGGAGATCTTCTTGCCCGCAGCAGTGAGCTAAGTCTCCCATACATTTGTCTTCATAAACTTATTGGTTGTAATAGTGATTTAAGTAGTGTAGTTACCTTAAAATGGTAATGTTATATCTTCCAGTTTAGCCTTGTCTTTGCTGACTTCTTCTCCCTGTTTCAAAACGACAAGGTTTCCACATCATCAACTGGTATAAATCTTGCAGGTTACATTCCTGGTTCTAATCTCTGCCACTGAACCGATTATCTTAAAGTGAGATTTCAGGATCTCACGGCGTCGAATACGTAGATGACTGTCTTCTGGGTTGTTGCGCACTGTAGTGTTGTTAAAACTTATTGATATTTCAGAGGTGCTCAGAGGCGATCTTCCTGATGATGGAGGCAGCAAACACCTTTGAAACATCTTCCATCCATCTTCAGGAAGATTATGTCACCATGCAGTCTTGTACGTTGTGATAGTAGATATGACAGTGTCTCCAAAATGTTTATAACCACCCACAAGACATCGCATCGTAAGACCAGAATCTAGATTTTACCTTTGGTGAAAACCTCCAATTTCTCACCTTATGAGATACATTTAAGTGATTATTATCACCATGAAATTAATAGGCCGCTGTTACGATACGGAGAAGGTAATTTCTTAGCATTCACGTTTAGCCCTGCTCGCGAATTTAATCACCGATGTTACAGGTTAGACTATAGCCTTGGGGCTAATGATTCTGTGGAAACATCTGCATTGCATTGTTGTGCTGATGGAAGTATGGATGTGTTTCAAGGACTCCCTTTTATTACGAGTATCTTTTGTTTACCCTAAAATTTTAAATAAGAATTCGTATTAAGCATGCTTGGCTGTTGACAAAATTTGCACCTGAAATTATCCTCCTTCCATTTTTGTGTAATGGCAGTTCCTTGCTTTCGTAGTTGAAGCTCAATAGTCTTACGTGTCCTGCAAAGTTTCCATCCTTTTCACCTGAGGATTGAAAATGAATTTTTATCTTTTAAAACGGTAGTCATTTATAGCTAAACTTCTTTGGTTTTCCAAAGAACTTTACCAACAAGAAACATCAGTGCCTCCTGTAGACTGTCAACATTTGTAAGGCATGGAACGAGTAGTTGCCATGGTGCAGTTTTCTGTTCCGTTACCGAGTTCTGATATCGATTCATCGTAAATCTCCTAACTATACCGATGTTGTTTCTGAACGGAGATCATGGCATTCTTCTGCACAGAATGTGGTATTAGAATTCTAGTGTAAACCACATCTATCGCGGCAATAGGCTCTTAAGTCAACTGAATAAAGTCGACCTGTAATGCGCATTATTATATAATATAATAATTTTAAAATTATATGAGTCCTTCTATTATTTGGTTATCAATAACTTTGTTTTGTCATTAAAATTCCCGCCAAAATTCTCTTGGTATTTTCTTTTCATACTTATGTCTTATAGTGAATAGGTGAATAACATTTCTTAAATTCAGTAATATAATAATTAATAATGTTAAGTAAAATATGCACATAATTAAGTTCCAGATCACACTATCCGCATCATCTGAAACTCGAGATTTGAATCGCAGTTTCGAATCCTCCTCGGGGCATGGATACATGTCAACATTTCCATGCCTTATTTCTATAAGATGATAAACCCTTCGTGATGTATACCAAATTGAAAACAGAAACGTCTACACGTTGACTAGAATGGTAGAAGAGGTTCGGTTGAGTAAGAACATAAGTTCATTCTCATTTAATTTTCCTCCAGAATTGAAGTTGATGAACTTATCCTAGTGACCGTGCGGTGTAAGGCGGTCTGAAGCCCTGCGATTGCGTGTTTGAATTCCGCCAAGGGCAGGGATCTTCCTCCTCCTCCTGTGCTGGTAGAGGCATTGCGATGGTCTGATCCTTCAAACAGCTGTTTTACTGTACCTTATTAAAGATCTACAAAAGATATGTAGGAATCACTTGAAACTGTAATGCCAAGGAATTGAAAGCAGAACCGTCTACTTCAGTTCAGAGTATGTACCATAGTTTGTTTATAGACATTCTGCTTTTGCGTTGTCGCTCAGAATCGCGATTTCTTTTTGTACGATTCCGTTTATTATTCAAAAGTATTTATGGCTCTTCTGAGTTGCTTTATATTAATAATGGCATATGGTGGAAGTGATATAATGAATGGTCTGAGTAAGTGCACTAATCTGGAATCGAACTCTGGCCGTGTAATGATATATTTATGCTCCAAGACGTTTCCGGAATACTTACGGAAATTTATGTATTATCGTAATTGAAATAAGTTTAACTAAAGTAAGCAACTATTCAAATACAAAATTGAGTTGGTGAAAGTGAGATTTTGAACCACCTTTGTATAGTCAACAGTCTGTCAACATGATATGTAATTTTTCTGCAAAATACTAGAATTACAATTAAGGAGAACATGAAGACATTCAAGCACGTAAGTCACTATTGTTCTCAATCCGTTTAATGATTACCGATCTCATATGTAAATTACAACAAAAATTTGATTATATCTTTTTTGTCGTGTGTTATATGCGAACGTTTGGTATTCTTTTGATGTTACGTGTATTGGAAAGTTTTTATTTATTTTTTGTACATTTTCAGAAAGCTCTGATCTCATTACAGACGTAGATGTGATATCCCCTGCAGTGATGAGGTCATAAGCTAGTGCCATCCTTCTGACTTCAATGGCGTCCTTATGATGGCTATCAGCTACGGTGACCCCTTAGGGTTCTCGTACCGAAGTAATAATTAAAATCACAGCCATCACGTATTTGTTCGCCTACAGGTTAATAAATAAATCCTAAATCGGTGGTAGCCGTAATAGCAATGACAGCATTTAATTATAGGCGTACTTTATCAGTACAAACCCGCAAGATATTTTCGTTAGAATGTAATTCTTCTTCAGTAAATTTTCTTACACGACCAACATATTTCAGGCTGTTTTAAAAAGGCACACTCCACGACTATTGCCAGGAGTCGTATACAGGAACACGCCTGTATCATTTTGTGCATTGACCTCGAAGTAAAATCAGTGAAAGTAACACAATAACTTATCGTAGCCACATCCTGGAAATCCGGCGGAGAGAACAGGTTACTCCGCATCGTTTTTAGCCACCTTAATCCACATGACATCGAAAATGAGAAAGACGCAATTATTTCCTTACCCTTTAAACCGCACAGAGCTCTACTAAATTTTAAGAAATGATGAGATCGTGACTGTTCGGAGGTATGTATCCTCCCCGAAACTAAATAAATGCTTAAATAATGAAGAAGTGTACGTAAGCATATTCCACGACTTGTTCAGCTTTTAAAGTTGTGGATTGTAGGCTTATATTCTGTATTAAGAATTTTTGTGCTAATTACCTAACTCCATGGAACAGGGTCATTCTCGAGAACCTAATAGAACGCCTTTTTAAGGAAACTGCATGTTCGTAACCGTGTTCAAAAGAGCAAGCTGCAAGTCCCTATCCTGAGTCAGAAGAATCCCCTGTCCCGATTTTTCTAAGATCTACATTAATTCTCTCTACCCATTTACGTCTAGGTTTCCAGCCATGCGCGCTATGTGCCCCGTCCATCTCATTCTCTTTGATTTGATCATTCTAATGAAATATAATGAAGAGTGGAGATCATGAAGCTCCTCATTATGCAAATTTCTCAAGCCTCCCGGCACTTCATCCCTTTTAGGACAAAATATTCTCCGTTTCTCAAACATCCTCAAATCTTGAGTAACTTCAGCTTTCGAGTGAGAGCCGCGTCGAATGTTTGGTGTTAACTAGCGTTTCGGCAAACGTTGCAGTTGCTATTTTCAAGGTGAAACTAATGTTTCGGCTAACATCTGATGTGGCTGTCACCCGAAAGCGTTGAAATCCATTGAAATCGAAAACGTACAGACAAGAATAGTCAGTCCTTGTTATTCTTTTAGCAGATTGCACGGCGCAAGATCCCACAAAACAGTCATCTACAATACGTAGTTGATTCCTTGGGTAGCCGCCATCGCTTCATACGTCTTCAGAAAGAAGTGGCTGGTTTATGGAAATTTAGTCCACAGGTTCATTAAACCTATATTACAATTGGACCGTATGAAGTTCCTTTCACTCCATAACAACCCCGAGGGAGGGTGTTCTAGATTGGAGTTTTACGACGCATTCGTTGTTTCGAATCTTCTGAATCCACATGAAGAAGGGTTGTACTTAGTAACAAGTGCTGATTAGGGTGTGTTCCATTTATTGGGGTGTCTCTTTCTGGAGTCAAACCTTAGCGCTCAATAGCAGCTTTGTGTTTCTAGGGGCGGAAATAGAGTAGAGAGCCATATAAATATTTATAGTTTTAGTGAGGCTATGATGTGGCTAGCCGCCTTCCTATGTAAACAGCAAGAGCGGCATAAGTCGTTCTCAAAGTTTAACGAGACTAGTTTGTTACTAAATCAGGTTACACAGCCATCTAGACGTACGTGGTACTAAGCATCCCTTGGGGGGCTAACAGGTTCGAATTTCCCACAAGACATGGGTGTT
Organism: Zootermopsis nevadensis; assembly: GCF_977971745.1. NCBI lineage: Eukaryota > Metazoa > Arthropoda > Insecta > Blattodea > Termopsidae > Zootermopsis > Zootermopsis nevadensis. The sequence continues at coordinate 4,156,258 of NW_028259136.1, forward strand.
TGTCCCCTAGTTTCTGCGTGGAAGTTAGTTGGTAGAGATCTTGGTGATCCGACAGCCAACTGGTCATGTGATTGTCTGGGTTAGAACGAGAAAATGTAAACTGTGGAGCGTGGAAAGACCTGTAGAGGACGTGGCTCTAAAAAGGACTAAAATATGGTTATTAGTATTATACCACAGATTGCAATGCCCAGACTATTGTTCCCGTTAGGAGATTCGTGGATAGAATTGAGCATTAGAATTTCTGCAATATTTTTAGTTTTGTGCCTAGCGGAAATCTTCGCACTTCGGTCTAATTGGTAGAGACTTCCACGCACAGTTGATGTTTGAGACTTATTAAGTCTGTAGGCTTGTGTAGCCAGCAAATTTTCATACAGGCCTGTAGATCCAAGAACTTCCTCTCGACGTCGATTAGGTCATACATGCAATTGTGACCCCACCTGGGATACACTGACTAGCACAGTTTTCAGTTAATCTTGTGTATGAAAAGGTAGGGATAAACTCCACCGTTATCTCCTGCCTCTAATTTTGAGATGGGCCTTCGTACGTTTGTATTTCGTTTACGTTTAGTAGACTATACGACTTTTAAAAGTTTTTTTTTTAAATAGCTTTATGTCCGTTGTTAATAATAGCTTATTACCGTGATTAAATAGGATTTATTCAAAGATACGTGAATAATCCAGATACAATTCACGTCATGTTGTTGATTCTTCATAGACGAATCAGTCTGAAAATTGTTTGTACATAACATGAAAGATTAAATTGTTTTGGAACCCGAAAATTCATTTGCATGTTTAAAAGAGCCCTCCAACAGACCCTATCGTCAGCTAATTGGAATCCGTGCGACACCTTCATTCTGTATTTCTGTACGATACATTGTATTGTCCCTTCCAGTTCATGCCCATCTTATTAATTTGTTACTTATTTCAACCCTTTGAATTCGAAGCCCCTCTAAATACTGTTTCGTAATTCAGTCCGTACCGCAAAGAACATATAACTCTTCAGCATTGCGAATATTAATTATTTAACGGCGTTTAATGAAATAATCGCGGTTTTTGTGAAAACGATATGAAAACCATAAATACAAAATAAAGAGTCACTGTCTGTCAGAACAGGTGGTACATATAGTTACCATTGGTCCTTAAACAGTGAGAGGTGTGGGCTAATGCCGCGTATGCCAAAGTGGAAGTTTTCGCAGCGTTCAGAATCTTGAGGCAGTCATTATATCTGCGTGTAATTTCTTTGTACAAATTGTCAGTGCTTAGTAGTTTTGAATGAAACGCAGGTTCTCGGGGTGGCGAGTAGGAAGATGACTGTCTTCTGTTATTTCAATTCTAAATGGTTTTGACGACGGTAGTTTACACTTAAAATTATTCATTGTCAGTACTTTTTCCATCGTCTGTTCTTTAAAACCACGACGTTTCGGAGGCTGGTTTTGTCTCCGTCTTCAGATGAGAGGTACCTACTGAGTTGGGTCCCTTAGATAGAGCTAGTCTCTGTCACTGGACAGAGTAGGTACCTCTCACCTGAAGACGGAGACAGAACCAGCCACCGAAACGTCGTGGTTTTAAAGAACAGACGATGGAAAAAGTCCTGAAAATGAATAATTTTAAGTCTTATGGTATGTTGCGTTGTGCAGTCGGATAGAAACTGATCTGTGTACCAGAGGTGTTTTCAGAGGTGGGACTTCATCAGAGATAATATATTTCTCCGAAACGCCTTTGTCTACCTGAGGGTCCTCACTGTATCATAACCCAGAAGAACATTGCAGTAACTGTATGCGTTGTCGTAACGTCCTGCGTGTGTAATGCGCATCAGACAATGAACAAAGCCCAGCATAGGACTAATATTGAAACACTCGAACAACCATTGGTACTAAAATTTATACAGATAATTTCGACATTAATGCGGGGATCCTGTAACAAATCACGACGAATTTGAATAAACACATCCATTGACTCGAACAGATTTTCGAACCGAGTAATTTGTGAGCGAGAAATAGAAATGCCCAACTTTCCGTTACATCGGCGACGTGAACTTGAAACTGAGTTGAGCCATTGTTGCACGCTGACAGTTGCTCTCTGAATGTACCTTTGAGTAAGCGATCTTGTTTTTTGGTTATACATACAGAACCCTACTACTCCGTTTCGACCAATGTTTGTATGCGTACAGCGCCTTTGTTTTGTATGTGGCGGCTGTTGGAATCACAGACATTTGACGTCTCTCGTCGGTTTCAGATGAAAGTGAGAGAAGCCGGCATTTATAAAATAATTTTAACAATCATTTGTTGTAATAAACAAGTAGATGGAAGAGACAGTGGATATTCACCCTTTTTTCTTAATACTCTCTTACGCCTTTTAGAGGAGAATTACGAATGTAATTTCAGTTCGTGCATTTATATACAGATCGTTTTACCCGTTGTCGGTTAAAGTATAAAGAAATTCAAGTGGAAGTGTTGCACTACGCATTATTGCTCTCGTACCACAGGGTAGCTAATTAGCTAATCAGCTGACTAAATAACTAGCTAGGCAGTTAACATTAATTAGCTAACTGACCAGGTAAGTAAGCAGCTAATTAACTAATTAGGTAACTAGATGTATAACTAAGGAATTGATTACGTTACTCAGAACAAGGAAGATGACCGAGGCGGGACATACACCACATGTGAGGACGGTGAGGAAAGCGTAGGATAACATCTGGTCGAAAAACTTGAAAGGAGGTGGCCACTTCGGACTCTTTGGCACAAATGGCAGGATAATATTAAAGACTGATCTGTCAGAAAGGGGTATTAAGGACCGCATTGAACTGTCTCAGTATAAATTCTAGTGGACGTAGTTGCGAATAGTGTAATGAAACTTTCCACTGCATATAAGACAAACACTTAGTTTCAATAACAAACTGATTTTTAAATTCAGTACGTGAAATAAGTAAACCAAAGAGGTAACAAAATACCAGCATTGGACCGCGAATGAGCAAATAAAAATAAATATATTCCTAAATGTAATTTGGACTTATTGTTATTTTGATTCTCGGAGAAACCAAATGTGTGTGACTGTAGAATCTGATACCTTTGGTTCCCTTTTCCAGGGTCGGATGCAGTTCAGTTACAGTCTTACCTAAATCACTTTTACACTTTCGTTTGCACACGCTTGTAGAAAATATTAATATTTCAGTACAGAGAGATGAAATGGAATTAATGTTATATAATCATTGGGATTGGAAGTATAATGTATTATTCACTGGACTCGAAACGAAATACGTCCTCAAGGCAAACTGACCATGAATGTTTGTTTCCTGTACACATTCGCAAAACGAATTGTGGGAACTTAAAATATCAAACGACAAAATCCCATTTAAGTAAGATTTCAGGTTTTCATGGCGGCGAATATTAAAATATCTCCTGGAGATGTTGCGCCGGGCAGTATGCCAGAGGTTAATCGACGTTTCAGAGGTGTTACTTCCTGATCACCTCTGAAATACCTGTAAACTACCAGACTACACCACGCAACATCCCAGAAGAGTCATTTTCGTCTTAAATTAGCTTCGACCTTGTATTTCATTCCAATCCGTTAACAGAATTTATATCTTGTCTGTAATGTACTGAGTGAGACACCCAGTCAGACGCTGGGTAAAGGCTGTGATCGACTTAGCCACGGATTTAAAGTGTTCCGCGGGGAAGACTTGACGACGCTCAAGCGAAGACAGACGCTTGGCGTCGGCGCAATAATCTAGCCACTTGCTGTTTATGCGTGGAGGGTTGGAAAGTTGAGATGGAGGGAGGTGTACATATATATACATTCTTTTTATATATCATATAGTCACAGCAGAGGAGGGGTGTTCCTCCAATCACAGTTGAGTGTTCTCTACGGCTGTATCTCCCCTGTAACCAACCCCGAAGCTCATACTAACCCCCTTCCCTCCCCTATCCTCTTCATGGATCTGTTCACCCCCTCCAGGAATTCCGTACGATGACATCCGTAGGATTCGATATGGTGGTACATAGCTGGACATGAGAAATGGCATCCCCGAGTTTCGCTCCGGGGTCAATTGTGGGTTCCGAGCCCCAGGCTTACGCCTGCAGTAAGCCCGACAGTGTTTCTGGACGTTTAAATACGAAATCCGAAGCAATGCAAAGGGTTGTGAGGAAGTTCTCTTCGCATTCCTGAAAGAAATTTCTGGCTATTCCACACGCCACTTCACTATTCACTTACAAATTCAACGGTCACACTGTAAGTAAGTTAAATATGAAACAAATTCATTGCAGTATCGCGCATTACTTTACAGAGCGTAATTACTTCTTTTACGGAATGATTGTAGGCGAGTACGTAAAGAAACGTGATATCCTGTGGGCGCACATATTTTCTCTGCACACGTAGTTTCATTTAACTTATTAACATTTTGCAGAATTCTGGCTCCAAGTACTTCTTATGGAGAATTTCACTAAATCGAGTAGAATAATACGGATTAGACATATTTTTAGGAATGATAATTGCGCGTGATCATTTATAAATTTTACGTTTGCTCTCTTACGTAATCGCCAAATCGAAGGATTTTTTAATCAGAAGTTACCAGTTTAAAATTTTAATCAATACAAAAAAAAATAATCCCCCTATCTTTATGCCATAGGTTTTTTTACTTCTGTTAATTATTTTACTGTTCCTTGATGACTGTAGTTGAAATGCAGTATTTATTTAGTGTCAAATTAATGGAAAAGGTGAAATATTGTAAGTTAAAATATAGGGGAAGAATAATTTATTAAATGTTTCTTATGTATTATCCCAGATTTTACGTGAAAGTTCTCAGGAAAATATCGAAAAATCGAGAATAGATAATTAAAATATGTCTCTTGAATATCCGTTCTGTGTTTATATTATTTTCATATTGTTTCTGTTTTTATTTTTGTTAAGTTACATATTTGTTTAGAATCATAATTGTGAGTTTAGTTGCACATTTTATTTTTAAAACTAAAGTGAGATCTGATAAGTAATGAAAGTCTTTCCAAAATACTTGTACTTTATAATTTTTTAAAGAACACAGTAGTCGTATTTATGGCTGTGTTATGATTTTGTTCAGCATGCTGCTGACGACACATGGATATGCACCTAATTTAGTTTCCACTGTACACTGTACGAAAAGGGGCCATAAATTTGAATCTACATTACAACAATACATGCCCTTTTAGAGTGCAGGTTTATCAGAACAAAACATAGCACATGAGTAGCTGTCGGTGATGAACCATTGCGTGTGTGTTACGAATTCTAAATACGAAAGATAAGATATTGTATTTTTCTAACAAAACATGCTAATATACATTATTTTACCAAAATTCGCGACACACAGCTATTAAAGAAATATTGTGCCGCATGAACTTTAAAGTAATGTAAACTGGACGAGTTAAAAATTGTGACTTGTGCGTTTTGCAACTTAACACTAGCAAACCGAAAAATCACAAATCAAATTTTATCAAATCGTAGACAAATTGAACGATGCAGAAAAATTGATGAACGGTATTGGTGTGTTAATAAAACATTATTTCTATATATTTATGCATATAATGCAGATCAATTTGAATTTAAATTATATGAAATATGGACGTTTCTAAATTTTGAAGTTGGAGAATATCACATTTTTGAGTTTATGATTATGTTGTTAATGAAAATGTGTTTTTTAAATATGCTCTAAGCTGCGGAGAAAAACAGAAGACAGAATACTAATTATAATATACTTGATATGTTAGGAAAATGAAAAATCTGAACAGCTGGCTCTTCTGGAAACAAATAACTGTGAAATGTTTCAAATATGAGGTGAATATTCTAAACGTTGCCCTGTGGAACGGAGCGCTGTCAGAAATAGACAGGAGGAAACAGCGGCTGAGTAACTCGGAGGTAAGTCGAGTGTGTCTCAGTTGACGTGGAATTTTCCGGGGTGACAGCGAGCGAACTACCGGGAAGTGAATTGGTCACGACGCAGAACATAGCCGTTCCATTCTGGGAGATGGGTTGGGTTTAGAGTTACGTAGGACATGGGCCTTCCTGAGGCTGTAAATGCCCTATTCATGGCTGGGTCGTTGGGGATTGAATGACAGATGGATTGAATACTTTGAACAAAATATCTGAACGTTGCTCTTCTGAATGGGCCGATGTCGTAAAGCTGTAGAAAAAGGGAATGAAGGTAAATTTCCGTGAATTATCGGCTTCCATTTAGATTGACCGGAGCGCGGTCGTCTCTCTCAGGAAGAACACTTCTTCGTGGTGATGATAAAATGTCTTGGCGTCACGACAGCCCAACACGTAGTTAGTGATTTCACGTACTAGCCTCATGACTATCTGTAGTGAATGTGGTGGTGGCGGTAACTTAAAGGCTCCTACTTTTCGTAAGGCCTACAACAACGCGAATTTGATTTAATTTTAGCATGGTGGGAACAGTCTATGCACTTTCGCGTCCCTGTGAAGAGACGTACCGTTTTTCCGTTTGTACGTGTGAAACCAAATAGAGAATTTCCTGTACGCATGAAAACCACTTGCGTTTGTGCGCTTGGAAGTGACTGGATGGAGAATAGACACTCGGGGACTCCACTTCCATTTTGACGGGCATGCATTGGCGAAAGAGCCAGAATTGTTACACTGTGCATTATTTTTATTTATTTATTTAGTGTTCTGTCTGACGACAGGTCCATATATTATGAACAGGATCCTTCCATCCTTTTCTCGGACTGGGACCTGTTCATATACGTTCTTGGCAGATGATCCAGAAGTGGTTTGCCATTGCCTTCTTCTGTGTGTGAATGGAGTAATTGTTGGGATGCCACGGAGAAACCGGGGAAGCCCCCGGAGGAAAACTCCGTGTTGCCTAGACCACGGCCTTGCCCAACACAAGTTATAAATTCGGGCACCGCCGGGAATCGAACCCGAGATCCCTGTGCATGCATTTCCTAATTTATTAAAGTACATAAGGTGGATCCTTTTTCACCACGACGTGTCGCATTCTTAGTAGATGACCTCCGGGTATGGAGGGTAACTGTGAACATATCGAATAAGCAGTCGAGGACAGTCAAAAAGAGGTGGTCGCCCAATTTGCGATTTAGGTAGGGGGCAGTTATTAGTAAAGGCAGGCTAGGCTATTCCTATGCTGAATTGCATAAACTCACTACTACGAGTAGACTATTAATAAGAATGTTGGGCAATTCATTCCGAATGTTTGTTGTTTAACTAACCTTCTTCCAGAAATATAACATATTTGCTCTGTTTCAAATACTTCAGGTAGTGAGTGGGACTGTGAAACGTAAACACTGAAAAGCCTGTTAACTCTTTCTTGTTGGATTATGAATTGCTGCTTTGCGTAAGAACTGGAAGTCGCTATTCCCGTACAAACGATTCAGTCTCACCCACTCAAGTCTTTTGACTGTGCATTCCTCTGCATTACTTTTGCTTCACATCTGTACCAGAAGGGCATGGGGTGGGTGGGGGTGTTTCGCCACTCCTGTGCTGCCGCTGCTGGGAGATTCTGCGCGCTTCTCTCTCCTCCAGTCGCCCGATCTGCTCGACGTAACAGCGGTGGCACCCCCCCCCCCCGTACCCTCGTACCATCGTACCCTCAGGGTGGGCGTGGAGCACGTTGTGGGGCACATCGCTGACATCACTAGTACGCTCTGTGCTGTGCTGGAGCGCATGGACGACGACGCCGACTTCAAATACAATTCTTACGTCGATGTGTGAGTGCTTTTTTATTATTATTATTATTATTGTTTGGGGGGCGATGGTTGTGGAAAAAGTGGTGGGGGTAAGATGATTCCTCTCCCTTCGTGTACATCCCAACCGGCTTTACCTCTCGTCACCAACCCCCCTTGTGGGCACTTCTCCAGAAACAGAAGCTGAGGGGGGTTTTTAACATTGATTACCCCAAAGCAATATTTTCCCGTTCTCTGGTATCAGTGTAGACCGTGGTCCAAACCGAACTGACATCCCTTTATCTTGCACGTCGAACATAAGTTGTGCCCTAAAGGGATTTTGCGAAAATATTTAACAGTAACTTTTTTTTCGAAGAAAGATTTTCGGGTCGTTTTTATTTTGTTTGTCTGAAGTCTTGTGGAAATGTGTATGTGTGTTTGTGTATGAAGGTTGATACAGTAACTGTCTTTATTTAAGCCTACTCTGTGACTCGGTAGTAGAATTATTGGTGTTCGTAGAGTTGGTGGCTTGAGGTGGTGTTTTGAGAGAAATGAAAGGGTTGTTGGTTAGGGCATTGACCCTGAATCAGATGGTGTACGGAGTATATAAACCCGCAAACCCACGAAGTGTTAGTCCTCGACCCAACGCAAAGTGAGATACTTTGCCCACCGATCCTTATCGTTATCATCATGCCTGCTAATTCTCGATCTTTCTTTCTTCTTTCCGTTTTAATAATCGTTTATTCTGGTTAATATATTTAAATTTATATCAAGGTGGCTGTCTTCTGGGCGATTCGTTCTGGTGTTCGGGGCAGTAAGGACCTCTGAAACTTCGTTAAACTTCCACCAGACTACACGACGCTAAAACCCGGAAGACGGCCATCTTCGTACTCAACACCATGATAAGCTCAAACCCTGGTGAAATTATTTTGGTGATTACTTCTGTTGTTTACGGTGCTCGTACTTTTCATACATTTCTGACTGTTACAATTCTTGGGGAAAATCCTGCTTACTACGAAGTACATATGACAAGATGTAAATTGAACTTAACCGGGTTGGTGTGTGCGACGTTCCACCGGCTTAGTGTTTATATAACATTTTGATATTAAGCCTGCGTAGTTCAGGCATATTCATGTCTGTTATTTTACGGCTACAAAATAATGAAATTATTTTTATTTCCGTAATCGATTTCGTATGTCATTTCTATAAAATTGTCTATAAATTTTCGGAGAAGAAACCTAAGAGCTTTAAAAAAGATCCAGGTTTATTTTATTTTGAATTTAACCAGTGCTTTTATTGTATCAGTAACTCTGTTCTATTTCATAGCTTCGTATTTTTCAACCGTTCCTTGTCCTTGTTAATCTGCGTGAAATCGAAAGTAAGGGTTCAAAGTACGAGAATTTGCTTTAGAATACTTGTAGTGGTATAGGTGATTATTTCAGTTGTCTGAGGCATTTGCTATTGCAGAATTATCTGTAATTTATAATTATTTTACAAATTTGGTAACGGGACTCATCCCAGTGTATTATGTTGATTATTTTTTATTATTCTCAGTCAGCCTATAAATCACTCATAATTAAACACTTTTTCACGCCTAAATGTGCATTAATGGCGTATTTACGATAATATGAAATTATAAACAATATCCGCGATCCGAATGTCAGAATTCTTCGAAAAATCTGGATGAATCTGAAGCGTCTTAATGGCACCTTCAGTCTTAGTTCGTTGACACTCAGTTTTTGAGTGACGTCTCAGGATTATTAGGTCTGTGACCACGCAACATTCTTTCTTTTCGAATTAGGGTGGTTTATATTTGTCCTGATTAATCTAGTATAATTATACTTTCACAAATCAAAATATAGGCCTGTTTATTATATAAGTATCTGTAGATTAAAGATGAAAATTAGAAAGTTTCTTGCATAAAATTCTAGGGACTTTATTCTTTCTTTGGAATTGCATGTATTTGAAAGGGACTGTGAAGAATTGTAATTTTAAGTAGTTATTACAAGTAAATGTTAGTAAACTGAACGTATCTTTCGTGCCCACTTCGGAGATCGAATGTTGACGTGAAGCCTATATAGGGTACTTCAGTCTTTTGAGTTTATGGAATAATTATTTTCCATTCCTTCTTGTCCTCTTTCTTATTTTCTCAGTCTCTGTTACCGACCTTTATTAATCTTACTTCGATTTTCCCTCAGCTCACTTTTCCGGTAATAATTTACTAAACAAATCACTTTAAAAAAATTCTCTCGGGAATGATGTTATTCCCTTGATGATGAAGGCGGAGATGATCTGCGAAACGTTGAGCTTCTGTCCACCACTGGCACGGCTTCTTGCGAGGGAAGATTGTATTGAGTTTCATCGCGTGGAAAATTAAAGTCTTATATAGATCAGTTTGTTACTTAATTAAGTAACAGGTTCTGTATTGTAGGACAATATACGTATATCTTATTTATCCTTGGACAAGTGTTCGACTGGTTAATAATATTTTTAATATTTTAATGGTCTTATATAAAGTGATCACATTTGTAATGCAGTGCTGTAATGTTACTTTTTTCAGATGTCTAGCTGATTTCTCCAGGTAATCACACGTCATTCAGACTAATGGAACGGTGAATACAGAACGTTTGTTATTCATTCTGCTTCACTGATAGCCACACGAATCTGCGTGGGAGTGGAGTTGCATTGCACAATAACGCAAAATGGATTTAAAACTTCTAATACCAAGTGTCACCCCCATATGAACTGACAATATTTGAGCTGGGCCTAACGCAGGTTATCCTGTGAACAATTCCGGGACTCTGCACTATTTCGTTTCCGCCGGCCCGCATTCGAACGTCGCGACCTCATCGTCTGTGAAATATTTCCATCACCGTCGGCTTTTCAACAAATACGCGGATGGAAGACACAGCAGGTTCTCATATGTGAAACTGAGTGATAACGGTGTGCTTTAACGTAACTTATCTAGTTCCTTTGTTAACCCAGGCGTAATCATATTTCTCTAACCTGCACAAAAATTCATATTCTTCCGCGTTTAAACCCAAAGGAACAGTAAACTGTCTCGCAAAGTGTATGACTGTAACTTATTACACACACTATTTTTTCTTTACTTGAACTCGCATAAAGCTATAGAGTTGTTAAAAGCAAAGTCGTGTTTCATTTGTCTTACGTAAGGGCATTTGACAGTGATTTGTATTGTATTAATAGAAATAATTATGTAAACAGTGACGTTTCAAGTGTTAAGAGCCTTTAAAATAAATAATAACGGCTACGAGGACTTGATTCATTGTAAATTAACGCGACAGTGAATAACGAAGACCTCTCTTCTAGTCACGTGCGAAGAAATACGTCTCAAGTTGATAGATTGCTCTATGGATGTTAATGACATTGTTGTAAAATAAGTGAATTTATTTTGAGACAATAACGACTGAATACCACAAAATCTAAAGAAAGATTTTAGTACAAACATTAATGATTCTGTTTGTGGAAACGTTTATCTGAAGATTTCGTTAAAAAGAAATTCAAGAAGTGTAAGAAATTTGAACTGAAAAGGAGATAATTCCGGCAGACATGTCGCATGTGAGAACTCGAAGAAGCCTGCTGTCCGTTGTGTGATTTGTGTGTGAGGACGACGATCGGTTGGATCGGCCTTCTTGCTGCAACAGAGGAAGAAAGTTCCTTGACAGTTGTGGAGGGCCCTCAGGCTACTACAGCCCCGCCTCCTCCAGGGGGTGTCTGTGCCGCCGACATATTTGCTTGCTGGGACCTGGTTCGACACCCAACTAATGCAGTAGCTCGTTCCTTCCACCCGCAGTATTGCAACCACGTTCCGACAGATTGCCCTGCGGACATCAACAGCTGTTCCAGGATGTCCTTCTTGGCGCTGGAATCCAACTCCTGGCAGGTTAGACTTTGTACACTACTTTGTACGCGGAAGAATCCCGTACGGTTTAAAATCAGACCCCGAAATTTGGTCTTGTACTTTTTATTGATTGTACTGTGTAGTACCGAACGTTGCAAACGTGTAGTTAGGCTCCTGATTTTTATCCAGTAGGTCTCGGGTTCATATATCGTACCTGGAGACCGGATACCTTAAGTAAGGTTTTCTTTATTTTCTTCAGTCCCTCCAGGAAGAACGGAGTATTAAGTTATTACAAATTAGAACACTTCCATTTTCTTCTGTAACCTTTTCAATTTATGAGTGATACATGGCCTGAGCTGCTGACAGCGTCGTTAAATAAATTACATATCGTGTGAAGTGCCTGGAATTTTAAGAAAACTTAATGTCGGTTTTCTTTTAAATTGTTTGCAGCAACGCCCAAGAGGATTCAAGTCAAAGACTAAAATAAACACATCACAATTACGCCGGACTGTACTCTTTATTCAGCTTCAAAGATTCGAGGTATATCTTAAAAAGCATTTGTGTGATCTACGATAGTAACAACATAATTCTACAGCCTAATATGAGAAGAATATCAGAGGAAATTAAAATGTAGCTGCAACTTACTTTTTGTATTCACAAAGTTTTCACATTGTTTTAATAGCTCCCTGAAACAGTGGTTCTGATTTTGAATCGTAAGAGTTTCATGGGACGTAGCTAGAAGTTACCGTTTATTAACTTCGGAATATAGTGTGGGGGGGGGGGGGTTGGAGTTTTGCTCAGTCTTTGAAATGCCTGCAGCATTTTCGTATTGGGGCTCAAGTCTTTCATTGGAGGTTCTAGAATGTGGTGAATGATTTGCATACCCTTGCTTGTTCTTATTTGGGAAGCGATTTGCAGCTATACTAGAGCGGCGAAAGAGAGTTAATGTATAAACCCATTGGGGGTCTATTGTCTTATAATATCGCCAATCAAGAGTTTAACTTTGCCTTATGTTTCCTAGAAGATGGTATATTTCAAGAATGATATGAATATAAGAGTTCTAATAGAAATTACGCGGAATATTCATAACAGAACTGAATGACTCGAACAACCGTAGAAATTCAATTACGTTTATTAAAAATAACTTCTTTTGGTCTTGTTATTTTCAGAAGGAATGGAAACTTAATGCCGATTTAGTCTGACGTCTTTTACTTTTCGGGGATGTGTATATCCACTGTGTGTCTTTGACGAAAAATGTTAGCCTTTAATCACAATTTCCTTCAGCGCTACTTAAATTATTTTACGTCATAAACTACGTTAGGATTCCTAAGCATATTTAGAAGTGTGATTTATTATTTTATATAACGTCAGAGGTATCGGTAATATAGTAAGCAAATGGTCTGGCAAATTTAAGTTCTTGAGTTTGAATTTCACTTAATTTTGCCTTGCTGCTAACGGGGATGTGCAATGAAATATTCAATCACACGAGTGCACCTACTCTAAGTGACCGAATTTCTTAGAGTAGTATTGTAAGATATTAGCGAGGTGTTTCTAAGAATTTATTAATTTCTACTGTTTAATTTTGTATTCTTTCCTACAAATTATACGTAGGAAAATAATCGCCATGAATAATATACAAGCAAGGAATAATAAACGCATATGTAGGTTATATACCAAGTGCATGTTTTGGAGTTTTAATTCAGCCACGTGAAAGAAAACTAACGACCGAGATTACTTAATTCTTGATGATCGAAATACAGTCGCGTAAAGTGCGATATCAGATCACAAAGAAACTATCTTTCCTCTTTCTGTTTACTGACTTCTCCCCACAGTAATTGAACCGTGTCGTCTACTAAAGTCTTCCGTGTGCTCATTCAAAATCTAAATCTAATTACCTCCATGTTTCCCTAACAACGGGGAAAACTACATATCCACTTCCTTTTCAAATTGCATCTCGCAAAATTAACATCTCTTCTACAAATCCAAGGCTCGTTCGCTGTGTTCTATTGTAGGAAATGTAAGACGATTACTCGATAATTAACATCAGTAACATGTCAGTGTTATTAAATTAAGCAACCCTCTTTAGACATGAAATAACAGAGAAATAGAAACAATTGTAAGAGGATTTTTATCTGTAGAACTGTGCAACGAAACATGACCGCTATTTCAGAATTCTAAGTGGTCTCATGCTGTGCCTCACTTGTGTCATTTTCCTAAAAATATAAATAAATAATCCGCGAAAATATTAGTGATGTCTTTAGGCCTCAAGATGAAACAAATACTGACAGGAAGTGGCTGACAATATTCAAGTTTACATAATCATATACTATTGAAATCAGCCTCCGATTAGCAGAACCTGTCAGGAAACTGGTATTATTAGGAGCCGATTTAACGCAACACAAAACACTGCAGTAAATATGTCTACGTTAATTTTTTATATTACCATTAAATCACTATCTTGGCCTAATATGAGCTTGAGTCTATGTGGTTGATGATTCTAAGTTAAATAAAACGAACAGTGGGAAGGGTTGAAGTAGCTTTATATAAATGAAAATATGTATAGGATACCTATAAAGGACGTAATATGTTCGGAAATATAGACGACAGTAAAGAAGTTATTTTCCTATTAATTCAGTGCTCCTTTACAGTCTATAAACTCCTCTCTTTCACGCTACAAACACGTGTAAATTGTATCTAACACGTCATAATCTAGCGATGTTTAATGTGTGAGCCCACGCGTGTGTGTTTCTGTGAGGAGATGCAAAGAGCGAGAAATAGGATACAAAATGCAGTTTCCTGTTGCATGGGTCACGGCTCTGTATTACATTTCCGGGCGCTTCGCCGGCTGCAGCCAGGAATTGCCGGAGGACAGCGGTCGGCCAAGCCGCCTCTTAAACCCGGCAAGGCAGCGCGATGCTTATCCAGTCAGTCGTCGTCTTTAAACACGTATCGCCATGCGACGTCTAGCGTAGCCTGAAACTATAACCTCCTCGTCTAACGCGAGCACGACCTTTCACGGTTGAAATCACGGGTTCGAATCCCTTCGCCTTTTTCCTTGTCGAAGAATTCGTGCGGTGGTTTGACCCTTCGTCCAAGGAGAGTAACTCTCGAATCTCGCTTCAGTGCCGAAAATGGTTTAATTTAATTGTAAGAAAGCAAGTCAATAGCCTCGTTGTTTGTCTTAACATTTGAAAGAAAGTCACGAATAGACTTTTGTTTCCATTACGTATTTAAATGTCCTTACGAATAGCGTGAGATACAATAGAAAAATAATAAATTGTGATAACAAATCTATTTAAACACTTCAAAAATACCACCTTCGATGTACATGATGCAATTTTTGAAAGCCAGTTTGATACCTGGAGCTGTTGAATTACTTTCCTTTGTTTTTGTAACCAGCTTCACAATTATATGGAAAGAGTGGTGCTGTATAAAATATTGTGCACATAAAGCACTTTTCATGCCGGTGTAACAAAATACGACGCGTGAAATCACACACAAACAGGTTTTTTATTACTCTACAAAATTAAACTGCAAACTGACTATCTGTCTTCGAAGCTGGAAATCGAAAAGCGTTGTAACATTTAAGTTAGTAAAATCTACATGAAATCACCTACAAACTAATGTTCTGGAAATACTTTTAAAAAACACTTATTTCTGAAAATCGTTCAATACATATACTAAGACCAGCAAGGTCTAAACTACTTTTACTCCGAGACAAGCCAGGTCAGGCATGAAACTTCTTAACTGCATACATAGCATCTCAGAAAATTTGAATCTGAAAATTGTTTGTTCCTGCAAAACGGGTTTGTAATAAACTAGAGAAGCGAAAATTTGACACTTTCACTCCCTGTACTTTTAAAAAGAAATCGGATCGGTTATGTTTTTGTAATTTTAAATTATATATTAAGTGTGCTGCAGCATCAAATGCGTGTTTTATAAACAAAACTGTAAAGACTGCACTTTCATCTTCAATAAACCTCTAATCTAGTAACAAAATAAATGTGAAAATTAACTTTATATTATGAAGTGAGGAATAGCGAAGTCCCTTTCGTTATTGAAAGAGAGTAAGAAAATGTATTTTTCTTATCACCGAGTCTGAACTCTGTCTGCTAAAAGAGTTAGAAACTCTTCATTATGTAAGTTAATCTGCTCTTATCCGCCTTGTCACGAAGCGCCTTGGACTGAATTCAAATTAACTTCACGGTTCTTCGAACTTCTTGATCCTTTCCAAGCTTTAAATTTCTTCTCGAGACATGTCTCCCGTCGCCGCTTCTGCTTGTAATTCTCTTCCTTACATCCTCTGATGCTCCAACTTTTTCCTCCTTTCTATGTAGAACTGACTTCTGAGGGCCATTGAAGCTCTGCTTAACAGTGACGTAGCAACAGTCCCTTGTACTAAAAACCCAGGTTTCACAATACCCATCTCATATCCAAACAAATACATCGTGTTTTATTATCCTGTCATCTCCTACTCTGTCTTCGAAATTGACGTTTTCTAAAAGACTTTTCTTCAAAAATTCTATATAAATTCAATTTCTTACCTGTTCCAGCTACATGGCTAACTAATCACAGCTCCCTATATATCCCTACAATAACAAATGTCAATTAGGAGGTGTCTATAATTTCGAAGTTTCTTTTTCAGTATACTAATGGCTTAATTGCTTACATAACTAAACATTTTTAGGTCCGAACATGTGTACTATAAGTTCTTCCCTTAATATGAAGACTTTTTCACAGCTGAAAATTCTGTTACAGCACAGTTTTTGGTGTTTTCAAAAGTAGATTGGCTGATAAATTATTCGTTTATATTTGCTTGCGCGCCAATTTACTTGGCAACCTGCAATGTAATTTCTGTGATATTCTTAGTTGTATTTATATTTTAAAGGAAGCTATTGTCGTCAACTTACAAACCCTACGTATCTGATTTAGACGACTAATTTCCTGCCGTGTCTAATGGTTCTTTTACTTTCTTGATTGAATATACTAGAGCGATATTAAAACGCCTTATATATAAACATCATTATCTAGTTTTATCTTCTTCTGCAATTAAATGTCCACACTGCACAGTTAGACTCCCATCTTTAACAATACTAAAATCTGGTTACTCTAAAAGCGAAGTCGAAACTTTAATTTTGATGATGCAAGGTAATTTAGTAATTATCACAGGTGTTACTTTTTAGTAAAGATGGGACGTTTTTGCACCAAATTTTGAACACGAGCTCCGATTCATTGGTTTGCTGTCGTATTATTATTATTATAATCATCACCATCGTTCAAGAGGAGGTTCTGAGTACAGCCGCGGGCCGGGGCATGGATAGATGCATAGTTCTTTTGCAGCTAGTGTCCCCAACGAGTGGGTTAATCCTTACCACCCACGTGATCAATGCTCTTTGGGTACAGACAAGAATAATCCCCATAGAATAGGGAAGAATGGGTACATTCAGTGACAAGAGCCATTTGTGTGTTAGATGTAACGACATTGTTCATTTGATTATATAGTCCTGGTTCGCCAGTAGGAGCTATTGATGCAGGATTTGTCTTTGGTTTTGTCTGCCAAACATAAAATACTTCTGGTGAGATTTCAGGTTCTCACGGTGACGAGCGTGAGGATGATTTCTCTCCTGGGACATCGAGCCATGTAGTCTGGTATAAGTTTACAGACGTTTCAGAGTTGCTTGCAACCTCATTGTTCTAATGTTGGAGGCAGCAAGCACCTCTGAAACGTCGGCAGACTTCTATCAGACTATACGGCGCAATATTCCAGAAGACAGCCATCTTCTCAGTACTTTGTTTTATGTTTATACGTGATTAAGAAAAAAAAAACTGAGTAGTCCATAGTTTGCAGAACGCCACACATTCTGAGAATAGATTGGTGTCTAGGTTCACCGTCTGGTCAGCCTAGACACGGAAATTTGTCGGCGGTATTCATTGTGCACGAAATTACTTGAAGGAAATGGTGAATTGAAGAACTCCTAATATCCTCGCTGGGAGTCGAACATGGACTGTTCAGTTATATGTCTTAAGAAGCAGCAGATGTTAATATAGCAGATTTATGGTCTTTCGATCATGTGAATTTTCTCTCACACACATATTTTACTCAGCGTATCCGAAGCACTTTTTAATCACAGAATTCTCCTTTTTCTCACAAAATTCTAACCTTTCTCTCTCTCTCTCTCAGAAAACGCTCTTTTCAAGTCCGTTGGAATCTCATACAAGTAACAAAATATTTCCATTTTATTGAGATATTTTAATTCAAGAATTGGATTTCACTTCAGTTACTCGTATATTTGCTACAATTTCAGTTATTGGATACAATTTAGTTATAATCAACATTACTACCACAACTACTGCGATCGGGGCGTGATGCTGACCACTCACCCCCATGTAGTGCCGAGGTCAAGAATGGGGCCTTGTCCCCTCCCCCTAGCGACCTATATGGCGTGTAGTGTGACTGCTTTACTTTTCACAGCTATACTGGTGCCGCCGCCAACACCGCCACCATAAATTGATATATCGATATGAAAGAAAAGATAAAATAGAATTGTTCACGTGGGGGTCGCTAACCATCAGTCAGCATAGAATAACTTACTGCCCCTTTCCTGTCGTACTGTGAGCACAAATTGCTATATGAAGCTTACGGCCGAGTGGATGCATTCATCTGGCGGTTTGCGGTTCTCTCATTTGTGGCCAAAGGACCAGTTCGGCTGGTCCTTGCTCTGTTCTACACGTGCAAGTGGCAATGGACTGCAGGGACGTGCTACATTAAGTTGATTCTTTGATGTTAAGTTGAGTAACATCGCTGTTCCAGGAGAGATCACGAGAAATTATCAAAATCATAATCGACTTTGTGTGAGGGAGTGGATATGAAGGTGTTGTAAAGTGATCGTTGAACAATTGTTATTGTTTAATGCTTTGACAGGGATTCGAACCCTCGACACCAATGTCCGAGCGATTAAGAACCACGCCCGATCAATGTAATATACGTACGTATAATTAGGCTTTATTAAGATTAATGCTCTTTCCTGAGCAATTTTGATTTTGGTCTGTCACCCCTTTCCCCATTTGCAAGAGCCCGTTGACCGTCATCCGACTGACCTGGTAGTGCTACTGAAGAGTATTTGATTACGTCACAAGCTACGACGCCCTTAGGCAGCGGCTTCCTGCGTGTTCTCTGTCTTTATCGTCATTTTCAAATTTAATTGATTAATTGCTTGGTAAAAATAAAGTTTAGAAGAAGGAAGTGAGGTATCGTGAGGTAGACAGTGGGTTTCAGTTTTTGACACAAGGCATTAGTCACTAGACCGTTTGTCACAGACAGTTTCTGTATAATGAGAATCAGTATAAAATTACAATTTTTTTTTCTATTCAGATGTCGAATCAGAAGTTTTCTGAGGCTGGTGTATCCCTAGAGACGAAGGCAGAATCCTCACTCTGTACTGCTTTCAGGTTGAACAAATCATTCCTCTATTATTACATTAATGCCACTTCAAATGTGTTCAGGTAATTCCAGTAAGTTCCCTACCATCTTTAAGAAATAACCTGCGTCATATTTATAATTTCACATGTGGATTTCCAGTAAACGTAAATTTAGAATTAAAATATATAATATAATTCAGGTCTATACACAAACTTTACTTACAGATGTTAAAATTTAAAATTTGCGCTATTCATCGTTACAACGATGTTACAATACTGCGCCTTCGTTGTAACGATGAATAGCGCAAATTTTAAATTTTAAATTTTAACATCTGTAAGTAAAGTTTGTGTATAGACCTGAATTATATTATATATTTTAATTATAAAACACAAACATGACGCATTTAAACTGTAAATTTAGAACTTAAACATATTTCCCATTTTACTGTCAAATTCTGTTCTACCCGTCGACTGGCATGTTCTTACACATGGATCACTTTGTCGTATACCGCCCACGCATGAGTGCAGCATCTCCGTGTTTTGACAGTCCGGGTGTCGGTGACAATGTTTTGTGCGTGGCTACCCGGCTAACTTATATTGGACGTTGACAGCAGGGGAGATGTTTGTCGAAAGTAGGGTGAGCACGTGTCACAGGGGTGAGGCGGCTCAAGGGCTCGGTGATACCTATCACTTGAGGTGGGGGCGACACAGTTCAAAGAGAAGGGAGTCTTCATCTCAGAGAATCATCTCTTTGTTTCTAAATGTCAGAAAATGATTTGTTTTGATATAACAAAATGTTCTGATAATAAGTTTGTCTCGCGTAAATGTTCGAAACTGTATGGCTTCGTTTTTAAGACCGATTAGCCTGTTGGACTTACCTAGTCGTCCATCTTGTATTTCAAATTTGGAGTAATTGTGTGGCGTTTATTAAAATTCGGCACGAAATTCATGTCAATAGAGGACAGTCCATGTTGACAATTTTAACCCCTTAACTTATTAACTAATGGATCAATACCTCTAAAACGAACACTCGCCATTGGAGACGGCCCTTAAATAATTCAGTCCATCTCTCGTTCTCACAAGCAGTGTCCCTGAGAAGCATCTTAATAATGACATCCATATCCTTCTTGGTATCCAAAGTGATCACTCTCCATGAAGTTTCCGGTAAAAATTCTGTATATTCCTCTTGTATCCGCCATTCTAACCACATGTACTTCTTTCCAGATTTCGCTGTATTAACAGTACTGAATAAGTTTGCGAAAATCACGAAGTCAAAGTTGTTTAACGTCCTAAATTACTTACTAATTTCATGTTTCTTTTGAGGAGAATCCTTCTTCAGGAGCTCAGCTACGTTTATGAAGCTTGAATACATAGGCCTCGACATGTGAGTGAGATTAAATATTAAAATACATTAAAATAATCACACCAGAAGTCGAGAAACAATAGAATTTATTATTTTATGTAGATGGTATTAAAAAAAAGTCTTTCGCGACAAAATAGTATTCCTACTGATTTAAAAGTAAGCTCTTTCATGCCGACGTCTTCATTTGCTAGCTTTATTCTCTTTTTAGAGAAAGGTTTGTTTCCCGTAGTCCCAGCCTTTCACAGAGAAGGCGTAGAGGAGTGAAGGCAAGACCGTAAGCCAGAAACGGTTCACAGAGAACGCCAGCAGTTGGCAGTTTCGGTTGCAGCATATTGAGGACATAATCAATGTAGTGGCTGATTAATTCCTACTCTGGAGTAAATTAGATTCCCCGAGCCTCTGACTTCAATCACACGAGTGGTTTCTCAGGGAACTACGCTCCTCATTCCTACCTCTGGCCAAAAAAGGAACAATTTCGATTCTATCAGGAATGTTGTGTCTAAGAATTACGCACATGATCTTCAAAGAAACCGCGTAATACTTTAGGAAACTAATTGCACTATTATATTTATACTTCGAATAACACACACTGGCCTGCTTTTTTGTACGACACCCCTTCTTAAGCCTTTAATTAACTTCGTATTCTTTTTAGGAGATAAGTTTTCTTTTAATTACACTAGCATAAACATTATTTTAGGTTTTAATTGTCGGGTTAAAGACAGAAAAGAGGCATTTTGTGCTGTCAAAACATTACAATTGTATTTTAATTGCTAAATTGAATGCAGTAGTGTCTTAACCAACCCTTTTTGTCATTGCATCTGTAACAAATGCATTATCTCAGAACCAATATGTAAACGCAGAAAAAAAACACTTAAGAATCTGTAGGATTCAGGTATTTGTGTTTAATTATAGCATACAGAATATTAACCCCCAGATTAAGCATTTGCCTAATATGCTGGACCCTACAATAAAACTAAATAATCGATTTATACGGGGCCACTGTATTTCTTACATTGCAGCCACCAAGTTTCGAATGGAAGTTCGCTTATTACACTGTTGCTCTCTGTGAACTGCAGTGGGTCTCTTGTAATTAGTATCATTGTTATTTCATTGTTTCATCAAAGCACTGAAGGAAGAATGTACAGTAATTTCGCGTCGTCTTTCATTTACCACCTTTTATCATCACTGTATAGGTTCTCTTTCGACATTCTGTATTTTCTTCGGTAGAAACGGAGTGGAATTTCTTCATTAAAAATTAAAGATCTGAGGTATTACACGCGAGATATGTGAAATATGTACTTGTTTGCTAGGAATTTGATATGTGCCGAAATAGACTACAACCCATGTTTAATATTTTGTGAAAAATTTAAACAACTATTTCTGAAGTCCAGTCATTGTGTAAATCATTCAATAACTGGATTCTGTAAGAATAACTTTCTGAAAAGTCAGATTAAACGTTTTCCTATTATTTTTATTTTTAAAACTAAATATGTGAAGATTTCTGACTTCTGAGTTGTTGCGCTGTGTAGTCTGATCGATGTTATTCATATATTCACATATTCATCGCCCTGATGACGGAGGCAGTATGACCTCTGAAACTGGTAAACATCGACCAGATTACACAGCGCAACAACCAATAAGACAGAAATCTTCATACTCTGATGACGGAGGCAGTATGACCTCTGAAACGTTTGTTAACATCGACCAGACTACACAGCGCAACAACCCAGAAGACAGAAATCTTCATACTCATCGCCCTGATGATGGAGGCAGTATGACCTCTGAAACGTTGGTTAACATCGACCAGACTACACACCGCAACAACACAGAAGACAGAAATCTTCATCGCCCTGATGACGGAGGCAGTATGACCTCTGAAACGTTGGTAAACATTGACCAGACTACACAGCGCAACAACCCATAAGACAGAAATCTTCATACTCTGATGACGGAGGCAGTATGACCTCTGAAACGTTGGTAAACATCGACCAGACTACACAGCGCAGCAACACAGAAGACAGAAATCTTCATACTCACCATCGCCCTGATGACGGAGACAGTATGACCTCTGAAACGTTGGTTAACATCGACCAGACTACACAGCGCAACAACCCAGAAGACAGAAATCTTCATACTCTGATGACGGAGGCAGCATGACCTCTGAAACGTTGGTAAACATCGACCAGACTACACAGCGCAGCAACCCAGAAGACAGAAATCTTCATACTCACCGCCGTGAAAACCTCAAATCATACATAAATATATTAAAGGTCCTTTATATTCTCCCTCATAGCCACTCGAAGGTTATTTGCTAATAATTTCGTTTTTAAAAGTAAACTTCTGTAAGTATGAAAATAACGGGGCTTTACCATTTTTTCGACGTATCCTCAGACGTTTCACGTACTGTCAGACGGTTCATGAGTAGCAATCTTTGAACTACTGTTCCATCGTAATAAAATCAGGAGAATAATGCCATTTTCATGTAACTTCACTGCAAGAAGTACGAATTCCACTCCTCTTATTCCTCCTTGGAATTTTCTTTACAGTCTTCTTGGTTACGTAGTTGAAACACTGTTATTCGGTTGTTTGTTCATTTCCTTTGCATTTCTCTGGTTGTCTTCCGTTACTCTTTACCCCATTTTTCTTCTCATTCCTTGATTATACAGGTTTTCTCGACGTCACCACTTGGAGCGAAAATATGTACAGAGCTGTGGAAGGGTAAAGATTGTTTGCTCAGTGACTCTTCCTAGTGGCAAAATTACAAAAAGTCTCTTGTAGTCTTTGTGACAGAGTTTGGTATTTATCTTATCTTAGGGTTGCGTTTCTTGGCTGTATTATTCACATTTAATGTTGACAGTGGGAGACATAATGTGCGACAGAGGTAGGAGTCTCCAGCATATATATATATATATGCAATTATGGTGAGTGCAAAACTGAATTGTAGTGCAATCTTATTTCAGTGCAGTTGAAACTAACGAGAGATTTCTCACAGCATCTATGTATCTCTAGCGCGATAGCACAAAATTAGGGTTTGTCTATGTTTGTTTAATGATAAATTGTTTTTCATAGTTGCGAAACTTGAATACATCCTCAGGATAGAATTTAGATTTGTAGATTTGTGGTGTATAATTTATGGTCAGAATATTTGTACGTAAGAAGCAGAAAGTACAACGCGGTGCAGTAACATATATGAAGAATAGCTACTTAAATTATACTCCAAATCTAATATTGTCAGTTGCTAAATTGAAAGGGGTGAGACGGCTTGAATATTTTGTACGCATGTGAGAAATACATTTGTAAACGAAACCTTTGCGATGTTTAAAATAGCATGAAATACTTTGAACGAAACAACTTTGCAATGAAAACTTACACCACGATATTAATTAATCTCGTAACAGTTTTTTTTTTGTACGTTTAGCTGCACAAAATCTTCAAGCTCCTGGGATAAAATTGCATATGTCAACACATGAAGTGAAGCTAAGTCGAAATTATGATTGAGTACAGAATGCAATTATCTACATGAATATTGGAATTAAAGAACTCAAAATATCTACAAAAAACAGTCAAAAAAGGAATACAGTACACATCACAGCACAACACAAAAACAATACAAAACAACACAACAGAGAAAAAATGAATCAAACCTAATCAAATCTAAGTTGGATTTCAGGTTCGCACGGCAGTGCGTACGAAGATGACTATTTTCTGGGTTATAGTACCGTGTAGTGAGATCGCCCTGATGATGGAGGCATCAAGGACTTCTGAAACGTCGGTAAACTTCTACCAGAATACACGGTGCAACAACCCAGAAGGCAGCCATCTTCTAATTTGATTCAACTCAACTGAACAGAAACGAACATAAGTTAACCTAAGCTTGAAAAAACAAACAAACAGGCCCGCGGACAAACACTATCCTTGTGAGGCCGTGGTTTCATCACACTGACGATTGAGGCAGTAAGCTTCTGTCAGATTCCATTCCTTATATATCTGACTACACGATGCTACATTCCAAGAGACAACCATCTTGATATTCATGGTTACAATAATTTAGGGTCTTACTTATATCATGTCTGTAAAATTTTCCACTAAGGACTTAGTATCAGAAGACGAAAAATATTTCTTATGTAACATGAACTTTATTAATGGAGACATTCTACTTCGATACAAGTTATTCAACTTAAAACGTTGTCCTTGCCTATTAATTTTTTAATCTGAGATTTTGCTAGAATTGGTAATTAACATCGTTGTGGGTAATCTCGTTGCCATCCTCCCCAGCCGTAACTGTCCCTCTGAACGCCTGACGTTCGGGGACTAAATTATCGTTAACCCTTCTGCGTGCACGCCATTTCCAATTATTCATATGAACTTCTGTGATTATACTCTGGCAGATCAATAATATGCATAGTTACGTATTATGCACTATAACCACAATTGTTCGGGCTGTCAGAGTCGCGACTGAATTGGCCGGTCTCTTGGCTTAGAATTAGCTGTACTTTATTTACTTTTGATTTAACAGTTAGAAATAAGAACCTAATGCTTACATTTGAAATGTGCGCTTATCTGAAAGTTGTATCACGGTCCAAATCTGTAATATTGAAAATATTAATAGATATTGACACTAAATTAAATTATTTTTAATTTATTACCAATCTCGCTGTATAGTTTGGAACAAGGGGAGAACAGACGTATGTTAGGACAAGAACTTCTTGTAATTAACAGACTTTTCATAAAACCACCAATTCAAGTCTCCAATCGCCACTATGTTCAGTCAGCCGCTGCATATATTTTATACTAATAAGCTCAGATAGTTATGAAATCGTTGTATTGAATCGGTATTCACCTAATTACGAAACGGATGTATAATAACCCACAGGGTTATAATAATTTTTTAAAATTTATGACGTATTGCCATCAAAACGCATGTTAATTATGCCGATTTGAGCCTCAAGCATTCAGGTGGCTCAGTTTTTAACGCATTTTAGCAATAGTATAAAACTAGAAATGTTACGTGCATTGTATTATATTCTCGGTGTAGGGTATATAATTTGATAATGCCTGATATGACTGAAACTTGCACACGAGACATTCGTTTCCGTTCCCACGCAGTCAAATCATAAAAAAAATTCTGAAAATTGCAAAATTTCCAGGGTAAATTAAATTTTATTTAATGATACACATACATATTTATAAAATAGAAATTAATGTAGTAGAAAAGTAGGATTTGAGGTTTTTGTGGTGGTGAAACCGAAGATGGTTGTCTTCTGGGTTGTAGCACTGTATAGTCTGGTAGATGTTCTTGCTACCTTCGTTGTCAGGGCGATGTCTACTCATCGCCCGGATGGTGGAGGCAGCAAGGACCTCTACTACCCAGAAGGCAGTCATCTTCTGAAATATTTTTATTCGATGTCCAGTTGAAAATTGTATCTGAAATCTGCTTTCTCATCTTTTTCGTTAGCGTGCAAGATATTAATGGGAATTACTGTTTTTTTTCATAAATGAAATCTATGACAAGTATATATTAAATCTTGTCCGTCTAATCACAATAATTTTTATTAAATATTAAAATATTACAATAATTAGATGGTCTAATGTAAATCGAATATTTCGATGAAGAACATCATTCAATATTTTAAATATTTTAAATGTTAATTATTGTAATATTTTAATATTTAATAAAAATTATTGTGATTAGACGGACAAGATTTAATATATACTTATTATATCACAATATGACGCAACTTTACCATCTTATGAAATCTATGACGTAAAGAAACACGAAGTTAAATGAAATTGTTGAAATCTGGATCCTCACCCCTGTACCC
Source organism: Zootermopsis nevadensis (assembly GCF_977971745.1). Lineage (NCBI taxonomy): Eukaryota > Metazoa > Arthropoda > Insecta > Blattodea > Termopsidae > Zootermopsis > Zootermopsis nevadensis. Next base: position 4,182,387 of record NW_028259136.1, read on the forward strand.
CTTTTCTGTAAACTCGGTGTGCATGTATTTCTCTTTTCTTTCATCTTGAGTTTGGGAGGAGGCAAGGGTAAAAGTGATGCAGAAAAAAGAAACCAACTCCATTTCATGCCTAATTTCCCTAACCAAATTTTCAAACAGCCAGTGAATCAGCACTTCACTTGCCCACAAACTGCTGGAGCGGCTGGCTAGATTGCAGAAGCTTCTTTCTATACTATCTGTGGCGAAAACATTTGCAACAAGGCGGTGCTCTAGAAATGGAGCGAACGTCATGCTGTTTGAGTGTATTTATTGATGCTTGATATGAACGAGTTTTATTAAACAAACGCACGCATGTACGTACGTACGTCCGAACACATTTCGAGACAATTTGGTCTCTGTAATTGCACTAAAACGTTCAAGATTTTGCAGACCTTTTGATATTTCAGATGTTAATTGTCTGTTTATCAACTCGGAGCCCTGGGCTCGACTTAGGGTTATTCATGTTAAATATTTACACTCTTCGTCTGAGTTGTTCTCTGTTCTTCGACCATTTATCGTTTCACCTATGGTACTTTCTCATCTCTCATTATCTTTGTCATCAGCGACTGGCAAACTTTGACCCATTTGAGGCCACAATGCCATGGGATCAATCTCACCCCATTTCTGTAGTTATTTATTTCATACAAAGTAGATATTTTGCTAATAAAATTTTTCTAGAAGTTTTTGTTGTAGTCTCCTGATACAAAAGTTTATCAAAATCCTTTTAGAAGATTTTAACACGTGCATTGTACAGAAACATTTTGGTGTTGGTCTCTGCTTAACCATGCACAGGAAATAATATATTAGCATTAAAATAATGTTCTTATAAGAATGCATAATTGATAGTTTAACCATAGCCTGTTGATGACAGTGATAGTAACAAACATCATTGGCGAACCTTTCAGCAGTATGGCCCCGGGTTCGAAACCTGCCAACGGCGTTGATGTTTTATGTTTGTTTTCATTACTTTTAATCAGCATATTCATCGTCATTAACCCCCCTAATGTGGAGTTCCTGCCACGGGGCTAACAACTTTTCGCGTGTGTAACGAGGACTCGGGTTATGCCAGCAGTTTGAAGTGGGTCCTGGGATTGCAGGTACCCGGATGGAAGACTCGTGGGTTGAAAGAAGATTGCAGCTCGGTGTAGGTCTATATGGACTTTCTAAGGCACATAGGGCTGGTTATTTTATGTGTTAGTGTACGTAATTTTCAAGCACCTTATACATGACTGTTTTAAATTAATCCTGTACTACACCGTGTTCATTGGATTTCGAAGTACTGTGGCCTTGTTATTTAGGAAATAATTCCCTAAATAATATGTACGGGCAGAACAAATTTACATCTATTGTAAATTTGTTCTACCCCTGCCTTCTCTGTGCATCAATATTCTTTAAAGTTTCTGTATTTTAATCACGAATTTATGTATTGTCGTAATTGTGGTAATATGTTCCATATAAATACTTAATAAGTATCACATATTCCTTTGTAAGACATCATGCTGTAAACGAATAGCATTACATTATTAAAAACTAGAAGTTTCAGCTTAATTCAGAGAGAATTCGGAAATAAATTTTATATTGGGAACTTAAAAATATTAATATCAAAGGACAAAATCTTATCCAAGTAAAATTTCAGGTTATCACAGTGACGAATATGAAGATAACTGTCTTCTATGATGTTTTCCCATGTTGTCTGGTAGAAATTTACCGACGTTTCGGAGGTGCTTATTGCCTTTATCTTCATCGGGACGTACCTTTGATAATGCCCAGGTCTTCCAGTATTCTGTTTCCGACATGTCCCCGTGCATTTTGCATGTTCCACCCTGTGTATTCTGCATACGATTACCATGCAGGTTGATATCTTGAGGATTTCTCGATCATTTAACGATGATTTAACAAGGTTTGAGATTTTGTCGTCGAATGAGACATTAAATGTAATTTCCATTAGTTTAAAGCCAACCGACAGCTGGCAACATTTAAAATCTAAGGCTCTTAAGAAGATAATGTTTTTGAGCAAGTTAATAGTTGGCGTGATTGTGTACCCTCGTACCCAAACCAAATTTCGTTTCTGTCCGAGTGACATGACAATTTTCCGTCTGAGCTACATTCTGTTCAAGCCTCTTTAGATGTCTAAACCGTAGGGTCATCTTCACAGTGTTTGCTGTGTATTGGCTCCGAAAATTGCTTCAGCAAATCCCCAGCATGTAGAACCTTGACTGGACTACATAAAAGGGGGGATTTTTCAGTTTTTTCTCTCTCTCTCTCTCTCACCCCTCACCGCCGCTGTCAAAACACTTTGAAGTCAAGAGGAAAATTGTTCACCCTAATATGAAAAATCTTGAAGTACCGGCGAATAAACCGTGGCAAGGGGGTTGTGCTGTGCACTGTTTCTCGACGCACTGTCTCGTCCTTAAATTATTTTGACCGTACTAATGACAACTTTACCAAGTGTATGACAAATTTCGCGTAATTATTATTTTGTATAAAACCGTTCTTTCAATTCCAAAAGTCAAATGAGATGGGATACGGTTTATGATTGATTGTGTGTGTATGTTTTTGTATCAGTGATCAAGTTGTCAGTAATTCCGCTAGATAGCACGGGCACCGTTTCACTGTAGCAACGAAGTTCTTCCTCAGTCTCACCAGAACTTCTGTTTTTTCCGTACTCCGTCATTCTTAATCATCCTGTCGGTTTACACTCTTCAGCATTCTCAGCTCGTAAACAACCGTTAAACAAGAACACAAACGGACAGTAATGTAATTTCGACATCACGCTGAATAATGATTATAATCGGATTAGAAAACTGCCCGTCGAAAATGACGGGAAAATCTAATTAGTAAAAAAATACTTTTTGTTGAAAAGTGTAACAAAGCAGATATAAAAATTAGTCATTATTTTTCTTTATATAATTACGACAGCAAAATATGGGAAGCATTAACACGTAAACAATATTTTGTTGTGTTGTATAGAAGTACACATACACAGCAGGTCATGGATGACTGGACAGTCTTTTGTTTTAGCGCACTGTTTTCACAAATCAGCGTAAAGATTAAAATTAAGTAATGTTGCATGACAACAAATTAATATTATCACTTATATTTGCTTAATTAAAGACTGCAATAGGATTTAATGCATCACAGATTCAAATGTAATCTTACATCGAGGTTGTAATAACTGTGCTTCGTTGTAATACACGCACATAATAGGCCCCCCTTAAGAGCATTACCATGGCAACGGTTATGATATTATCCCACAAAGCCCAAAATCCCTTAACAGTTAATTGAGCATTACAGAATAATGTTAGACATGTATACTTTATGTCTCGTAAAAATCTCTGTACTGTGTCTAGGGCACATACGGGGTGTCGAAGTCTACTGATAACAGGCCTGACCATCAAATTGTCTAGATAATCTGGCCAGATGGACACCAAGGCAAAGACGTGCCCCTCCAACACACATGACAGCATTATATTTACTTATGCAAATATTAAGCTTAAGTTACGTGTTTTTGTCGAACTTATCCACAAAATTTCTACTTTTAAGATTCGTACCCCTGACTGAGTAACCTACCCTTAACGTTACCATTTTTTAATCGCAACCCTCTTCAAACAGAACGACAATAATATAATCAATGTACAATCATCATATAGATTGACAAAACCATTCCCCCCTTTTAGTAGAGTTTAAAACCTGCTTTTCTGTTACTAACCCCCTTCATTTGCGGATGAATTGATGCCGTGTTTCAACAATAGAAGCCGCCCTAGCGCTTCTCGTTACATATACAGTCTGCATTACACTTCTTAGGATAGCAAATTGTGCGTCGAAACTTTGATCCAGTGCCGATGACAAGAGAACTGTGCATATACGGGTATAAAGGATTTAAGGAACACTTCGGGCTGGGGGGAGGGGCACGGAATTGGCATCTGGTGATGAGAATTTGTGTGCTGTCCATAGAGGAACACATGACGGAGATTTGTCCCGTATTATGTCTTTATATTTTATCTGTCAAACGATTTGATAGATTTCAGTGAAACTTGGCACCTTTATGGAAATTGTGAAATATTATAAAACTTTCTAGGCAAGTTTTATGTATCACTCCTTAGCACGTACTATATATGAAAGTCGTCTAAAATAATTACATTCATTTACTCAAATTCTTATAAAGTTGGCCGAATATTTGGCGTTTAATCAAATGCGTTGTCACTCTTTCGCGATTGTACGAGCAGTAATGTAATATATAGTAGTAAATAACTGATTTTTTAACGCCATGGAAAAGTTAATTGCAGGCCAGATAGCTGAAGAAATTTCTCTGCCAAAAATTGAATCCGAATATTCATTACTTAGTTTACATGAATCCACCACTGGACCTTATCCTCAGACAGTTGAATGCAATAAACACACACCCTATTTTAAGATTAATTTTTATTGTTTGTGTTAGGGCATATTTTACCAAGATCTATTAATGCACAATTGAATATGAGATTGAAGATGGGTACATGAAATCCAATGGCTTTTGTCAAATAAATTAATTAACCATGTTAAAATCTGATATAAAAATATCATACATTTTTTCATACGTTACCAAATATGAAAGATTATAAGATTTATTTTTATATTATTATGGACTCTGTGCATGTATCTCTGTACTGACGTCTTCTATTCAGGAATATTCTATTTTTTCTTAAAAAAATAACAAGAGAGATTAATGTTCTTAACAGTCAAACTATGATAGTTCAGAAACACCTCGTCATAAAGGCTTAGACGCACAGCTCCATGTATTCTTAACCTAGACCCTAGATTTATATAGTTTGTTGCCAGCTCGATTAATGAACCCCTGTATCCAAAACTGAATGTTTCTCGGAATCGCTACTTCTAATTATACTCAGTCACGTGTGTAGTTTTATCCCATCATTTCTCTTCTCGAGGTATTTTCGGTCGATTATTGTTGTTACTGAATTTGTTTGTAGCGGATATTCGGCAGGGATTTGCAGTTGAACCACTCAGGTCTAGCTGGTCGGTCGCAGATGCGGATGGTAAGCGCAAACATTTCTTAAGTTTTTATACACCGTTTTGAATTTGAGGTCAATTATCGTGTCACATGGGAATGGAAACAATTCACCAATATAAATTATCAGAAAATCTTTTTTTTTTTACGTCGATTGGTTGAATTCTTTTTCAAGGGCTAGGAAATTGACATGGAACAAAATTTATTACATCATTAGAGCGTGCTGGATTGGAAGTTGAGGGGTGAGGCAGCGGGGCGGGGGTGAGACCGACCCTGTCGGTGTTTCTAACCTTTTACAGCGCGTTTCCTGTTCATTAATTTTGACCATTACAATCATTAACGTGGAACGAGCCCCACATGCTGTATTTTTATTGTCGGAGGTTTTAGCTGGAAAATGTAATTTTATCATTGGCACAAAAAACTAATATTAATTTATAGTCATTTATCATTGCAGCCAGGAATTTGTATATGCACCATGTACGTATGTTGCTAATTGCGGACAGAATGACAGACCATTGAAAGAAAAAGAAATGAATTTCCCTCATATCCGACTGCTTTATGTAGCATTCATTGATTTTTTGGTATGCCGGCGACATAATATTAAATTCTGATTCCTTCAATATCCTTTCAAATTCATTATTTATTAACAATTATGTTATTCGACACTATATAGGCTTAGTCTTTAATAAACCACATATAAATAAAATAAATCCACATTTCGAGGAAACATAAAGCTTCATCTACAGGGTGGAAGTAATACGTTTCTCCGAAATGTTTTTGAATAACTACAGACTATACGACGTCATAACCCAGGAGCTCACAATCGAGACGATATGTTACAATAAGAATAATACGAAGAACAAACATTTGTTTCCAGAACGGGATTAGAACCCGCTGCGCAAATATTTAACCTGTCTAGGATTTTGATCGATAGATCACTGCTTATTTACTAGGCTCTAAGGTTCTCACGGCCGCGAGTCCGAATATGGCTGTCTTCTGGGTTGTAGCGCCGTGTAGTCTGGTATAAGTTTACCGACGTTTCAGAGGTTCTTGTCATCTCCATCATCTGGGCGATGAATCACTCATCATTAAGGACCTCTGAAACGTCGGTAAACTTCTACCAGACAACATGGCGCTACAAACCAGAAGACAGCCAACTTCGCTGTTTATTTGTTGCCAGTTTTATCTCTGACTGTACATCGACAGGTAAAAACTGCAGCTTCTATGCGAGTTGTGTGGCAGATGGGAAGTAAGGCAGAGATGCATAGGCTTAACCGAATAGTTAACTGTGGTCCTGCCTGTTTCCATCTTTCGTAATTTTGAATTGGGACCAGCAATGACTTATGATCTGACAGTACGTAAGTTCGCATGCTTGCCCTAGTGCGTCGGAAAATAAAAGTAAATTGAAGAAGGATGAGACAATTCATTAGAAGGCGCTCTCTTCTCCCTTCTAGAAGTGGAGAGAACGTTTTCTCGGAAATAAGGCGATCCCTCCAGACGATACAACAAGGGTCCCTTTTTAAGAAATATAGTGAAGGATTTTAATAGCATTTTAAAATGATGAGGTAAAATATCGAGCGGTTTTAAATTTAATGGGGTTGCCGTAACTGCAAGTCAAATTCCTGCAGTGAAATATGTAATGGTATGGCATATTCTTTTCGATGCTGTAACGTCAGAGATTTTATGCTGGACGGCAACATGAAGGCACATGATTTTGGAAAGTGAAGAACAAGATCTTCAAAGCAGATAAAATAGATGGAATTTACTTGCTTGTCTTGTATAGTGAGTTAATTTGAAACAGTATTTCATATCCGAAAATCAAAACCATTATTCTTTATTTTCTTCCTTTATTTTCTCCCCCCCCCCCACTCCCCCACTCTCCTCTCTGACTTTCAAATCGGAGTCCTTCTTAAGAAGTTAACATTCACTCAGTTATTCAAGCAATTTTGTGTGTTTCATGGACCCCAATCTTGTTTCAAGTGTTTTTATCAGTCCGATACTGGTTCCTATTCTGAGCCTGATAAATTAAAATTATATCCTCCTATACATTTTAATATTATCCTCCATATAATCCTAGATATTCCAGGATGTCTCTTTTCAAGTTTTGGACCAAAATTTTTAATGTATTTCTTCTCCCTCTCATGCGTTCTGCATGTCCCTCCAAAAACAGCTGACCCTCCTTGATTTTGATCGCTCCAATAATGTTTGTGGATAGTATAAACGACGTTTCTCGCCGTGTAATTTTTTGAAGGCTGCTATTTTTTCTTTTTAACTTCACCGATGTTATTATGTTTCTGGTTTCGCTGCTTCTGATATTCTGCAGAATGTACTGTGATCGAATTAAAGACGCTTGTAAGTCACAGGCCTTATGAGGTTTTCACTCGCGCTGGGTTTGCAGGTTCGGATTCCGCGTGAGGAGTGAATGTGTTTTTATGAGTTACACTGTGACAACAGAAATCTTGCTGTGATGTGGTAATATATAGACATAAGTTATAAATATGAGAATCACTATGTTAAACTATTTATTTAAAGAAGTGAATGATGACCCAATCATCAGTCCCCCAGTATATATACGACATTTTACCCCCTCTCTCTTATTTCTCCTATAATTATTCTTGTACAGGCCTTTGGTCCATGTGCTGCAGTGTGCATAGCATATCACGTACAATTATGTGGTTTTCTTACTCATGAGTTTGTCACTTCAGTTTGAACATTTTCATTATGCATGAAACATCGTGTAGAATTATATTAATTTATTTTATGTTACACAGAACTGCATTACATCTGTGACGTACTGAATCTTTAACACGTAAGTGTCTTAGGACTTTGAAACATCAACACAATCTAAATAATGTTTAGGAATTAAGTTTTTACCTCAAACACAACACGTTTCCACCACAAATGTCATGTCTAATGTTTTTAAGGAAACAATCATTGCCTGTTCTGAGAATTACACAAACACAATAAATACATTTGTTGGCCAACATTCAGAGTTATTGAACGTTGAAGAGGTCTGGGACATAGACGACTTAGTGTTTTTAACATGCTAGAAGGCGACATATCCCATTTTTATTAATTCATTATTCACAAACATCCTATCGAAAATCGGTCGACTCTCCGTTACCTTAATACAGCGTATTATTATATGGGTAATTTCTTCTTCTGCTGTATCGTTTGTAGGGGGGTGTGAAGTTAGAAAAATAAAAAGGTTTTTAAGCGAAATGAAGAGCAGAGATGGAACGGGACGGTCCAGTCAGGTGACGTTGAGATGAAAGATGGACGTTAGTGACCGGGAGGTAACGTTGAAATCTCCAGCTCCTCCCATTAAGGTTACACTCTGACCCAGCAGCGTTCTTCATCTTAACAGAGCGGTCTGACGGCAGCACGCAGTTTGCAGGTCACAAGCGCCGCCTTAATGATTTAATTCCTCAGGTACAAGAGAAAATTAATAAGATGTGGGGGAGGGGTGGAAATATTGTCGAAAAATTCCAACGTGATGTTCAGTCTTTGCCCGTGACCATGCGACGGGTGTCAGGACACAGGATCGCTGTCGCTTCCTCCTCACATTTCTGGTCGGTTGGCGTTGTTAATTATTTATTTTACAGGTATTAATGCCTTGCGTCGTAGATTGATTGATTGATTAATGCCGGAAATATGAGCTCGTCTTCAGCACACCTGGCTGGAAGATAAAAGACTTGCGTATTTCTCGCTAAGTTCGCAGTTCGTAGTTCATTTCACGTTCACCCAACATTAACATTAATTGATAATGTTGTTATTGATTTAAGGACGTTTCTTTACTACGGCCAAAGTAACTCGGACTGTATCATGTAGTGAGAGAATTATTAAATGAAATGGTTTGGAAATGATATGGAAGGAAGCAGTTGTGGCCTAATTTACGTTATACTCCCAGAATTACCTTGGGGGGAATGAGGAAAACCAACAAAAATTTCAGTCATGCTAGCCGGTCTTTAGGCCGAAATTTGAAAACATAATAGATAGAAGTCACTTGGTAGACCATGAAATAGATGGTGATGTTAGTGTTATTAAGACGCATCTCAAGAAAATGTGTTGCAGGGCTTGAAGTAGCCCAGAAAGGACATACTTTGCGTCTTGTTGTGGAGCAGGTTAACTCAATTTTCCTAGAAGTTAGACGTCCTTCGTAAACGGGATGTCCCGTGTTTCTACCAACATATAAAAAAGTTAATATTAGTTTTAAAATCTGAATTCAAGTATGATGTTTAGAAATGTAAAATGTTCTGTGATGGGATGTGAGCCCAGTATCCCTGCACCGATAAAAATGTAATTTTTATGCTGGAGATGGTTAGTAATGAAAGAACAATTTTGTGATGAAGCTTATGTTAAAACTATAGTTTATAGTTTTAAAATGAAAATGGCTTCTTTTGATTATATATCAGAACTAAATCATTCAAAATTAAGTCCTTGACATGTTGCGTGGCTCTTACGTAGTTCATTATTAGAGTGACATCTTGTGGTCTTACTTGAAGCCATCCACAGTTGTTCGCCACGATTTAGAAATTTAATTTTGTGTAAAAATATCTTGTGGCCACCGCAAAGGCCAAAAAAGCGGCAATGGAAAATTAGTGATGCGAAACGGCAAATTTCTCTTCCGAATTGCCCAGACTTTGAAATAGTTCGAAGCGACATAAGATTCTGATCTTATTTAATTCGAAATTTTCAGTTTTAATCAATCTATTACTCGAAAATGTGGTTCGCCGGTATAATTTTCCACCATTAAAAATCAAATCAAGATGTGAAAATAGATTGCAAACTTTATCTACAGATGATGACAAGGAGGGCATACTTGTTGAAGAGAGAAAGAAATATCGAAGGAAGAAAAATGAAATGAAAAAGAAAGAGAGGGAGAGGGAGAGAGAGAGAGGAAGTCCACGTCATCGTGTAATTTATACACACTCTGGGGGAAAAGATGAGAGGAAATGAATGGTGATTTCAGCTACTTGAGGACTCTCTGGAGCAGTGAATCTCTTCGCGCTCCCCTGACGGCAATCATTGCAGGAGAAGACACCAGCTCTCCACTCTCCGAGCGTGATTTCGCTCTCTGGCTTCGTGAAAATCAACCAGTAACTGAATTACCGCAGTATTGGAGTAGAGCTTCGTTTTAGACTTCGTTAGTTACCTTAAAATAACTTTAACGTCCATGAGTGAATATCCAGTCGTAAGGCTTTTAGGGATAAAATCGATTATATCACGCTGATGTACAGTACATTGACTCCCGTTTATGAACATTCTAGCATGAGAACAATTTTTTAAAACTATTCTTCAAAATAGTGTCTGGAAAATGCCATTCCTGGGGATAATTCCAAGTAATAATCACGCGAAGATGAGTGTCCTCTGGGAGGTTTTGTCGTGGATCTCTAATGATGGAGGCCGCAAGCACCTCTGAAACGTCGGCAAACTTCTCCCAGACTAGACGGCGCTACAACCCGGAAGACAGCCATCTTTATAGCTGTCGGTTGTTTAACTGGCCCTAAGAAGTAGCTTTCCATGGGGGTTTGCCATTCAACATCTTGCATTTTTTCCCTTGTTTTCAACTTAATCGTCTTCATTTAGTTGCCCTAACACATAAACATCGAAGATTATTAAATAATTGAATCCTTTGGGCATTCCCTTAAGGACAAGAAAGATAATTAAGTCTGAACAAATACGTAATCAAATCCTTCGACTGTGGGTCATTGGCACAATAAATGTAGAGGTGTCTGTGGCTGTACAGTAGCTGAGAAAAAGTTCTTGTAGCTTATAATTGGTATAGTTTACATTTTTAAGGGGCTAGTTAATGCGCTCATCTCCACAGGTAGCGATTTCTCGTCCATTCCTGCCTGTTTCACCGCCCTGTTATTTCATTCAATTTTTACTGGTACCCTCCTTAGTTAGAATGGAATACATCTTCGCCAGACAACTTGGCGCCCGTGCAAGAACCCCCTGCGGTGCTAGAACCAAGTGGCCATTGCGTAGACTCCCCGCTACGCTGTGGGTTATGTGACCAACATTAATGAGTCCTGTAGTTGGTTTTATATCTTTACACTGTTACTCATACCATTCGTTCCGATAATTTACTGAACCAGCAGATAATTCTTCAAGAAATATCTTTTGTATTTCATTTAAGAACTGAGTACCTTTGCTTCAAGTTATAATTTGCTGAAACGGTCTGTATATTATTTAAACCTACACTGATAGTGTGGAACTAACCGGGGAAAGGGGGGGGGGGGGTTGTATGCTCTGTTCTAACAGATTTAATGTGGCATACTGAATTTCAGTCTGCGTCTGAGCTAAGGAATTGTAATGGACGTGTTGGATTGTATAAGGATTGAAAGTGATTAGATCGTGGGGAAAGTAATGTTATGAAATAAATCAAATTTGGATTTGTAATGGCAAACTTATGTAAATTTAAAAAAAGTTGCAAATTCCTACTTCACCTTAGTATATGGCAAAGTAAAAAAAAAAGAAGGTAATTTTAGCTTGCCTCAAAAATGGCATTGGCTGTAATTGTAATTATTATTTCTCCAAAAATTGGCTACTTCCATATTTTTAACAATAAAAATTTATCGACTCTGTTGTAGGAAGTTACAGTATTCGAATAATTTTGTCAATATCCAATATGAAAAACGTATATGTGATACACCGTTCGACTCTTCGAACCAGAGACCTGAGTGAGTTTCTTTCAGCTCTAATATAAATCCACTTATTAGGGCCCAATCAGTGGGGGTTCTCTCCCTTATTAAGCACGTTCTGACCCATGTCAAGAACAACGCTTTAATCAGCATCTCAGAGCCCAACACAGTAGCGAGGATGAAGTTGCTTCTCTACCCGGTAATTTCCATGCAGCCGAGACTGGTGATTAACCCCGTTCATCGGTGAGGGGACTTTCGTTTCTCAACAGAAGCTAATAACACTTATATATGTGGGTAACTAAACAGAAAATTGAGCTTATTATTGGGAAAACTGCTACATATTAGATCTATCTTGTATACAATCAGCAGATCAATCACGTTTAGGCTTCTGCATTACGTAAAAATTATGGAACATTTTGTAATTTCTAGAGCTTCTCTGTACGGAATAATAGACTCTGGGCGGTGTGGAGGTAATGTGTGGTTTTGTCTACCGCAATTAAAACTGATTGGCCCGAGACGTAATTGTTTATGTGGTTTTTGTAGGAGGTGCGTGGCAAGGGCTTATTCCTAAACAAATTCCAGTAGTTTTCTTGGTGCATGTTACAATGTGTTCCAGGAACGTTAAGAATTTTATATTGCAGCCATTTGGGAGTGAATGTTTTGTTCTTGTATTAAGTGACGATCCTGTATCAACTGCGGGAGCTATTTATAATAGGCCTATAGTTATATTAGGCTTATATACGACGGGGAAATAAGTGTGTGTGGCCTATTTCAAGATATTACCCGAATTTCCCGAGAAATTATTGTGAAAATGTGTAAAAAAATTTCAGTGAAAGTTGTTGGTTCGCAAGTCAGCATTCGAACTGGACGCTTTCCTGACATGATATAAAAGCTCTGCTGGTAGTAATGTCTTGTCAGAGATAGTGAAACAGAATGATACATTTCTACTACTAATGCATGTCGAAGATGACAATTTGTTTAGCAAACACATAAATAAAAGTAAAGTTAAAGTAAAGTTTGTCCCACTATACGCCATGTAGGCGTTTGGGGTGAGAGGAGGTATAGCTCCTCCCTTCCTTGACCTCGGCACTAGATGGGGGTGAGTGGTCAGCATCACGCCCCGGCCGGCTTTACCCCCGGGAAAGGACCCCGGTACCCATTGTAGAGGAGGCTGGGTGGGCCCCAGAGCCGGTCTGAGCAAACACATAAGTAGTAGAAGGAAAAACGAGGTTGGATTTGAGGTTTTTCCACGGCGGTAGATTCGTAGATGGCTGTCTTCTGAGCTGTAGCACCGTGTAGCCTGGCGGAAGTCTGCTGACATTTCAGAGGTCCTTGCTGCCTCGATTATCAGGGCGATGAGTAAACTTCTAATAGACTACTCGGCACTACAACCCAGAAGACAGCCATCTACGGACTCACCGCCGAGAAAAATCTGAAATCCTACAAATATACAATAAGTCTGTTGAAACAAAAACCGATAACAAGAAATTTAATTGTATTGTCGTGAAACTTCGTATGTTGGTTTTTAGAACCGGAGCCATTTGACACGTGCTTGATAATGATAAAGTTCGGTTGCCGTGTGCATTAGAAAGACAGGCGGAGGTTTGAGGTCTTTATACCCTACTCTGGCTATATGAAGGACTCTTCACTGCTCAATTGTTCCATATCCATACACTGAACTGTCCTTAGTTGCAATAACAAAGCTCCGTTCCTGTGAGTGCTATTGTTATGTGAAGGACCCACCCTCTGCTGGTTTACCTCTTCGGGGTAAAACAGCCCCACTACAGAGCTACTCGTTAGGACAGTGCTCACACCCCCTCAATCCAGTATCCGTTTTGACATTATCTGCCTCTTAAACCTTCCCCCTTCTAGCGCAAGGAAAATAATGGAATGGATAAAAATAATCACTATTTCGAGTGCTACTTCGAACGAGAGCCATTAGGTTAAAACATGTTTGACGGATTTATTTTGAAAATGTCACGTAAAATAATCATATAAGAAAGTTACTGGTGGTTTGGATTAATTTTGCTTTTGGAATTGACTCCTTTGGTAGACAGCGATGATTAGCCTATGGTTTTATGTGATTTTACTCAACAAGCAGTAAAGTTTAAAAATATTTGACTGGTTTATTTTAAACTTATCACGTAAAATAATATTATATGAATGCTTCCTTATTCGTTTTAGCTGCAGTTGTAATTCATTCCTTAGTAGTAGTTATGACTTTACATGGTCTTCCTCAGAACCATAATCTAAATAGAAAATAAAGTAAGGGGTAATGGATGTCAGCGCTTTTGTCGTTACTGCGAGTGAATACCAAAACATGTAGTGAAAGCATATCATAAATCTGTGTACGTAAATTGTGCGTACGCCTCGAACTACTTGTGGGGTGGAAAAAGGAGAGTAGATGTAATCATTATGGTAACTTCAAAGCGTGGAATACATGCGGAATATGACTATTATGCTCTTACTTTATCACATTTCCGAAATATAACCATCGTAACTTAGTATAAATTGCAGTAAACGTCTTACTATCTAGAATTTTACAATCACTATTCTGCGTTATGTCATAAGCAATGCCGAGAGAGTTTAGATTTGTACTTCATTCGGAAGGGAAGGTTTGAATACCAGCCGGGTTACCGGATATCCTGACGAACATTCTTGATTTTACTCAGCCACTCCAAAACATTGAAATGGGCTACAGACGAAATCTTCTAAATCCTTATCTACTCCAAGCTCTTCCCATTTTAAGTAAAATGATAACCTCTGCAGTCGAAGCTGCATCTTCAAACAACTTAAGAACCAAGTGAGGTGGCTGTCTTCTGGGTTGTTGCCCCCGTGAAGGCTTGTAGACTTCTCAGAGGTGCTTGCTACCCTGATAATGGAGGCCGGTAAGCACCTCTGAAACGTCGGTAAACTGTCACCAGACTACACGACGCCCCAACCCAGAATGAAGACAGCCATTTTCAAGCCAAGAACCACCAGCTCCATGCAAAGGAGGCTTAAGTACGATATCAATTTATGCAGGGAGGTTTGTAGACTATGAAGGTTTACCCTTAGGGGCATGAGCTTGTTTTCAGATGTTCCCCCTCAAGACTGTCAGTATTATCCCTTCCCCAAACTGTTACAACGCTACTCTGTGACTGGTTAATGTATATTTGTGATTGCACCGCATTACATACCTGGAGTAACTCACCCTCAAAGCTGGTCTTCGTGAATTCTTGTCATATAACTTACCTAGTCACGAGGAACCAAAAGATTGAGCATTGCTATTCGTTGAGCTGCTTTTCATACAAAGATGGCGTCACCTCGTTTGTATTGAAGATTCTGCCTCAATATCTCAGAAGGTTGACTTCTTTCTTAGGATCAACTACTGTTGATTTATCGCTTTCAAGGACACAGGGCGCATGTGATAACAAATATGTCGGCACTCGCAGGTAACTACTTCAAAACTAACAGAATATTTGATTGCGTACAAATGCTTAGTTCCGTTCCTTTATCGTGCTACAGAAACCATTTTTACTGGGACTCGAATTCAGGATGTAGTGGCCTTCGTCTCTGCTATCTCCTTGCAGGGTTTTATGACTAAAATCTATTTTGGCTGTGCATGACCAGAGTAATTGAAAATCAGATCGGCGATGAACGCATTTTGACTCTTGGACCAACAACGAAGTAAAGCGCGGGTTGTATCTTCGCGATCCGGAGATCCCCGATGGATGGGTGATTCTCGAGACCCTGGGAGATTCTCTCTTTAAAATCTTTTATCAGTGTAGAAATACTTCTGGAAAATAATATCCCATAGACCATGAAATATTTACTTCCCTCGTAGTACCACTTCAGCGGCTGTATTTAATTTTGTTATAATGTTTAAATTTTACTTTATGATTTATTGAGTTTTATAAACTTGCAGTATACGAAGGAATTTTGTTTGCCTGCAAGCTTTAACGCAGACTAATCCATAGTACACGATCTTGAGTAACAGAAGTAGCGCATACACAGAC
The DNA here is from genome assembly GCF_977971745.1 of Zootermopsis nevadensis. Classification (NCBI taxonomy): domain Eukaryota; kingdom Metazoa; phylum Arthropoda; class Insecta; order Blattodea; family Termopsidae; genus Zootermopsis; species Zootermopsis nevadensis. The sequence continues at coordinate 4,198,055 of NW_028259136.1, forward strand.
TTCTTCATATTTTTGTGTAACTAAACGAATTCTGCGAAGCAGAGCCCTTCTTGACACGTAAACAATCCCTCAGTTAGTCAATTGCGCGTGTTTTATGAAATCAGAAAGTCTGTTGCCCTGTTCACAAAAGCCCGCCTTCTGTTCCTATCATGATGAATCCAGTCCACAATCTAGAGCCTAATTTCTTAAGATTCGTTTTAATATTATCCTCCCATTTGTTTTCCGAGTGGTATCTTAGCTTCAGGATTTCAAATTACTATTTTATATGTATTTTTCTTCTTGCTCATTCGCTCTGCATGCCTCACCCATCTCATCCTCTTCATTTCGTCATCCTAATTATATTTGGTTGTTAAGTAACAATTTTCTATAAACAATTTTGATGGCTTTATCATCAGTTGTGATTTTCAAACACATGGGTATCCCATTTCCTTGTAAGTAATGTTGGTCTTGCTGATATCCATTTACCGGCATAATTAAGGGCTCTGTGACGTGAGCTGTGCTGGTGTTAAACCGTGCTACAGTTACCAGCAAATGGGTACTTTGATATGTAAAAAATGGGGAGAGTAAAATCCATTTTCACTACTGCATTCACCCAGCAAGTCCTCTTGTTAGCTGATACATATCAGGCGTCCGACTGACACGCTCCTACGTAATCTTTTGTTGGTCCATTAACTATTTTGGTGTTCTGCTCTACCATCCCTCGAAAAGAAAGAGAACGTGCAATAATATGAATAGCCTGTATTTTGTTACTTTAATTACAGACCGTGAATAATAGAATTAGCCCGGAATGGGAGTAGATACAGTATAACCGATGTTAACATTTTACTCCCTTTTACTTCAAAGTGGGTGAAGCAGAGTCCGTAAACTCGTTATTAGCGTGTCTGTCTAGAATAGAGTTTGAATCTGGGGGTCGAGGTCTCTCTTCTGCCGGAGGAGATAAAGAGGAATTCCAGATCTTTACAGAAATAAAATAAGTGTAGAAAATGTTTAAAATGTGGACGTACTTTCACAAAAGATGTCTTTGCGAGTTTGGTTACTTTGCTGATATTATAAACCCCCCCCCCCCCTTCTTGCAGATTCAAACCCATGATTTGCAGACAACCGACAGCAGAATTTTTATGATAGATGTGCTAAACTTCAATTAACTATTATATTATTTGTAATTATATATAAATAATACCTCGTGAGATAGACCTATAGATTGAATAACGGGTCTGAACGGAATTAAACAACATTAAATTTAACTCAAAGGAACTTTAGTGAAATAAACGTAGTTGAACCGAACTAATGTGATCGAACCCAGCAGAAAACTATCCTGACTTAAGGAGACCTAACTTATAACATGCGATGCGATGCTGAGCTTCGCGATGTCTGTCATCTGTCTCCCGTATATTATTCCACTTTAATCGAAGGCCATCCGTCATCGGGTTACGTCGTATTTATGTATGTATATTAGCTTAGGGCTCGAGATCGTCTAAACCAGTTAATACTAGGATTTTTTTTTCTTTTTTGCATTTTGCTTTGGAACGGGGAAGAGATTTCGTATTTCTCAGAGTGGTTTAAAGACGTCGCGTTATCTGAGAGTAAGCCCAGTGGAATAAAGAAGGCTACCGATAGATTTAATTAAATCGCGAAAAGGAAGTTAAAATTTGTATACTGAATTTTGTAAGGAACCTGTTTCGGAAGCTATCACTTGGAAGGACACGAAATTGTATTTTAGGAATGCAAATGACCTGCCCACAGAATCTTGTATCCATTTCTCGTATCGTCCATGCACGAAACTTCGGCCCTAAGGGGGAAGGGGTGGTGGTGACTATCAAATCTGAGGTTCCCGTTATTTTCCTCACTTTTCCTAGGATAATCATAACCTTAAACCATCAATTCCACTTCCTAATTAATTCATCACCTACAACTCATCGTATCATTCCATGTTAAATGATAGTGTA